>NC_090436.1:935912679-936216464 GCF_031143425.1 Pleurodeles waltl | reverse complement strand
AGCAGGTAAGTACCCGCGTCCTCAGAGGGCAGACCAGGGGGGTTTTGTAGGGCACTGGGGGGGGGGGGGGGGGGGGACACACAAGCCCACACAGAAATTTCACCCTCAGCGGCGCGGGGGCGGCCGGGTGCAGTGTTAGAACAAGCGTTGGGTTCGCAATGGAAGTCAATGAGAGATCAAGGGATCTCTTCAGCGCTGCAGGCAGGCAAGGGGGGGCTTCCTCGGGGAAACCTCCACTTGGGCAAGGGAGAGGGACTCCTGGGGGTCACTTCTGCAGTGAAAGTCCGGTCCTTCAGGTCCTGGGGGCTGCGGGTGCAGGGTCTTTTCCAGGCGTCGGGACTTAGGTTTCAGAGAGTCGCGGTCAGGGGAAGCCTCGGGATTCCCTCTGCAGGCGGCGCTGTGGGGGCTCAGGGGGGACAGGTTTTGGTACTCACAGTCGTAGAGTAGTCCGGGGGTCCTCCCTGAGGTGTTGGTTCTCCACCAGCCGAGTCGGGGTCGCCGGGTGCAGTGTTGCAAGTCTCACGCTTCTTGCGGGGAGATTGCAGGGTTCTTTAAAGCTGCTCCTTTGGATAAAGTTGCAGTCTTTTTGGAGCAGGTCCGCTGTCCTCGGGAGTTTCTTGTCGTCGAAGCAGGGCAGTCCTCAGAGGATTCAGAGGTCGCTGGTCCCTTGGAAGGCGTCGCTGGAGCAGAGTTCTTTGGAAGGCAGGAGACAGGCCGGTGAGTTTCTGGAGCCAAGGCAGTTGTTGTCTTCTGGTCTTCCTCTGCAGGGGTTTTCAGCTAGGCAGTCCTTCTTGTAGTTTGCAGGAATCAAATTTAGTATTTAAGGGCTACCCTGAACCCTAGAAAATTAAAGGGCGTGTTTAGGTCTGGGGGGTTAGTAGCCAATGGCTACTAGCCCTGAGGGTGGGTACACCTTCTTTGTGCCTCCTCCCAAGGGGAGGGGGTCACAATCCTAACCCTATTGGGGGAATCCTCCATCTGCAAGATGGAGGATTTCTAAAAGTTAGAGTCACTTCAGCTCAGGACACCTTAGGGGCTGTCCTGACTGGCCAGTGACTCCTCCTTGTTGCTTTCTTTGTTCCCTCCAGCCTTGCCGCCAAAAGTGGGGGCCGTGGCCGGAGGGGGCGGGCAACTCCACTAAGCTGGAGAGCCCTGCTGGGCTGTGACAAAGGGGTGAGCCTTTGAGGCTCACCGCCAGGTGTTACAGCTCCTGCCTGGGGGAGGTGTTAGCATCTCCACCCAGTGCAGGCTTTGTTACTGGCCTCAGAGTGACAAAGGCACTCTCCCCATGGGGCCAGCAACATGTCTCTGGTGTGGCAGGCTGCTGGAACTAGTCAGCCTACACAGACAGTCGGTTAAGTTTCAGGGGGCACCTCTAAGGTGCCCTCTGTGGTGTATTTTACAATAAAATGTACACTGGCATCAGTGTGCATTTATTGTGCTGAGAAGTTTGATACCAAACTTCCCAGTTTTCAGTGTAGCCATTATGGTGCTGTGGAGTTCGTGTTTGACAGACTCCCAGACCATATACTCTTATGGCTACCCTGCACTTACAATGTCTAAGGTTTTGTTTAGACACTGTAGGGGTACCATGCTCATGCACTGGTACCCTCACCTATGGTATAGTGCACCCTGCCTTAGGGCTGTAAGGCCTGCTAGAGGGGTGTCTTACCTATACTGCATAGGCAGTGAGAGGCTGGCATGGCACCCTGAGGGGAGTGCCATGTCGACTTACTCGTTTTGTCCTCACTAGCACACACAAGCTGGCAAGCAGTGTGTCTGTGCTGAGTGAGAGGTCTCTAGGGTGGCATAAGACATGCTGCAGCCCTTAGAGACCTTCCTTGGCATCAGGGCCCTTGGTACTAGAAGTACCAGTTACAAGGGACTTATCAGGATGCCAGGGTCTGCCAATTGTGGATACAAAAGTACAGGTTAGGGAAAGAACACTGGTGCTGGGGCCTGGTTAGCAGGCCTCAGCACACTTTCAATTGTAAACATAGCATCAGCAAAGGTAAAAAGTCAGGGGGCAACCATGCCAAGGAGGCATTTCCTTACACCCTGCAACTCCCCGCAAGAAGCGTGAGACTTGCAACACTGCACCCGGCGACCCCGACTCGACTGGTGGAGAACCAACACCTCAGGGAGGACCCTCCGGCGACTCAGAGTCCGTGAGTAACCAAAGTTGTCCCCCCTGAGCCCCCACAGCGACGCCTGCAGAGGGAATCCCGAGGCTCCCCCTGACCGCGACTGCCTGAACTCCATTTCCCGACAGCTGGAAGAGACCCTGCACCCGCAGCCCCCAGCACCTAAAGGAACGGAACTCCTGTGCAGGAGTAACCCCCAGGAGGCCCTCTCCCTTGCCCAGGTGGTGGCTACCCCGAGGAGCCCCCCCCCCCTTGCCTGCCCGCAACGCTGAAGAGATCCCTTGGTCTCATTGATTTACATTGAAAACCCGACGCTTGTTTCTACACTGCACCCGGCCGCCCCAGTGCCGCCGAGGGTGTACTTTTTTGTGTGAACTTGTGTGTCCCCCGGTGCCCTACAAAACCCCCCTGGTCTGCCCTCCGAAGACGCGGGTACTTACCTGCTGGCAGACTGGAACCGGGGCACCCCCTTCTCTCCATTGAAGCCTATGTGTTTTGGGCACCTCTTTGACCTTTGCACCTGACCGGCCCTGAGCTGCTGGTGATATAACTTTGGGGTTGCCCTGAACCCCCAACGGTGGGCTACCTTGGACCCAAAACTGAAACCTGTAAGTGACTTACCTGTTAAAACTAACATTACTTTACCTCCCCCAGGAACTGTGAAAATTGCACTAAGTGTCCACTTTTAAAACAGCTTATTGTGTTTTATGTAAAAGGTATACATGCTAATGTAATGATTCAAAGTTCCTAAAGTACTTACCTGCAATACCTTTCAAATGAGATATTACATGTAGAATTTGAACCTGTGGTTCTTAAAATAAACTAAGAAAATATATTTTTCTATAACAAAACCTATTGGCTGGATTTGTCTCTGAGTGTGTGTTCCTCATTTATTGCCTGTGTGTATGTACAACAAATGCTTAACACTACTCCTTGGATAAGCCTACTGCTCGACCACACTACCACAAAATAGAGCATTGGTATTATCTCTTTTTGCCACTATCTTACCTCTAAGGGGAACCCTTGGACTCTGTGCATGCTATTCCTTACTTTGAAATAGCACATACAGAGCCAACTTCCTACATGGCTACACTGAAAACTGGGAAGTTTGTATCAAACTTCTCAGCACAATAAATGCACACTGATGCCAGTGTACATTTTATTGTAAACTACACCCCAGAGGGCACCTTAGAGGTGCCCCCCGAAACCTTAACCAACTACCTGTGTAGGCCGACTGGTTCTAGCAGCCTGCCACACTCGAGACATGTTGCTGGCCCCATGGGGAGAGTGCCTTTGTCACTCTGAGGCCAGTAACAAAGCCTGCACTGGGTGGAGATGCTAACATCTCCCCCAGGCAGGAGCTGTAACACCTGGCGGTGAGCCTCAAAGGCTCACCCACTTTGTTCCAGCACCGCAGGGCACTCAAGCTAGTGGAGTTGCCCGCCCCCTCCGGCCACGGCCCCACTTTTGGCGGCAAGGCCGGAGGAAATAATGAGAACAACAAGGAGGAGTCACTGGCCAGTCAGGACAGCCCCTAAGGTGTCCTGAGCTGAAGTGACTAACTTTTAGAAATCCTCCATCTTGCAGATGGAGGATTCCCCCAATAGGGATAGGAATATGACCCCCTCCCCTTGGGAGGAGGCACAAAGAGGGTGTACCCACCCTCAGGGCTAGTAGCCATTGGCTACTAACCCCCCAGACCAAAACACGCCCTTAAATTTAGTATTTAAGGGCTTCCCTGAACCTAAGAATTTGGATTCCTGCAACTTACAAGAAGAGGACTGCTGAGCTGAAAACCCCTGCAGAAGAAGAAAGAAGACACCAACTGCTTTGGCCCCAGTTCTACCGGCCTGTCTCCTGCCTTCCAAAGAAACCTGCTCCAGCGACGCTTTCCCCAGGACCAGCGACCTCTGAATCCTCAGAGGACTGCCCTCCTTCAAGAAAGACTAGAAACTCCCGAGGACAGCGGCCCTGCTCCAAAAAGACTGCAACTTTGTTACAGAGGAGCAGATTTAAAGACCCCTGCAAATCCCCGCAAGAAGCAGGAGACTTGCAACACTGCACCTGGCGACCCCGACTCGACTGGTGGAGAACCAACACCTCATGGAGGACCCTCCGGCGACTCAGAGACTGAGTAACCAAAGTTGTCCCCCCTGAGCCCCCACAGCGACGCCTGCAGAGGGAATCCCCAGGCTCCCCCTGACCGAGACTGCCTGACTAAAATCCCGACGGCTGGAAAAGACCCTGCACCTGCAGCCCCCAGCACCTGAAGGATCGGAACTCCAGTGCAGGAGTGACCCCCAGGAGGCCCTCTCCCTTGCCCAGGTGGTGGCTACCCCGAGGAGCCCCCCCCCCCTTGCCTGCCTGCACCGCTGAAGAGACCCCTTGGTCTCCCATTGGAAACCAGACGCTTGTTTCTACACGGCACCCGGCCGCCCCCCGCGCTGCTGAGGGTGTACTTTTTGTGTGGACTTGTGTCCCCCCCCGGTGCCCTACAAAACCCCCCTGGTCTCCCCTCCGAAGACGCGGGTACTTACCTGCTGGCAGACCGGAACCGGGGCACCCCCTTCTCTCCATTGAAGCCTATGCGTTTTGGGCACCACTTTGAACTCTGCACCTGACCGGCCCTGAGCTGCTGGTGTGGTGACTTTGGGGTTGCTCTGAACCCCCAACGGTGGGCTACCTTGGACCCCAATCTTAACCCCGTAGGTGGTTTACTTACCTGCAAAACCTAACCATACTTTACCTCCCCTAGGAACTGTGAAAATTGCACTGTGTCCACTTTTAAAACAGCTATTTGTGTTTTATGTGAAAAGTATATATGCTACTGTAATTATTCAAAGTTCCTAAAGTACTTACCTGCAATACCTGTCAAATTAGATATTACATGTAGAATTTGAACCTGTGGTTCTTAAAATAAACTAAGAAAAGATATTTTTCTATAACAAAAACCTATTGGCTGGATTTGTCTTGGAGTGTGTGTTCCTCATTTATTGCCTGTGTGTATGTACAACAAATGCTTAACACTACTCCTTTGATAAGCCTACTGCTCGACCACACTACCACAAAATAGAGCATTGGTATTATCTCTTTTTGTCACTATCTTACCTCTAAGGGGAACCCTTGGACTCTGTGCATACTATTCCTTACTTTGAAATAGTGCATACAGAGCCAACTTCCTACACTGACCATGTTGCAAGGCTAACTGCACTTTGCCCATTCGTCTGACTGCAAGCAAACTTTTCCTTGTGTCTCCTTCACACTCATGCCATGGAGCTTCGAGTCGGCTCACCTATGTGAAACTTTCACTTTTCATTTTCAATTTATGAGGCAAGAAATGTCTGGTGAAGAGTTTATAATGCTAATAACTTACTTGAACAAATGAGACCCACTGCAAATGCTTTTTATTTGGTGTAAATCCCTTCAGTAGTTTGAAAAATTTAAGGCAATCCAAATTTTTATATCTGGGGGTGTGAAGGACTCACAACCCCTCACGATCTATTGCGGAGATCAGACTGGCTGGGAACACTTAAACAAGTGTTAAAGGAAACAAAATAAGGGCTTGCACCGTGGACCCAGATAGCCCATAAGGGCTAAAAGAGAAAAAGCTCAGTGTGAAGGTCACAAAGCTTCACACTGGGCGCTGAGGGTTTAAATCCAGCCATACTCATTCTCTCCCCCACCCCCCTCTTTTTTTTTTTTTTTTTAAACAAGAATGTTTAAGCCTCAAACTGAAATGCAATCTTACTCTTTAAATGACAAATACATTTTTATTTTCTAGGTGTTCAGAAATCTAATTAAGAATATCATCCATCAAAGTAAAACAAAAAAAAAAACCTTTCTCCCACCACTTACTCATGCACACACCCACAGACCCACACCACCACACACTGCTAATTAACACAAATTATGGCAACCGTGACATCCTTGATACCCACTGATAATATCAATGTAATATTTGTGAGAAATTTTGAAGAAACAATGTGTACGCGGGGGCGCAAGTTAGTTACCTTAGGGCAAGAATTAGTAACCCAAGATAACTATAACTGATTAATTTCTATGGTTTTGCACAATTAATATGTAAGCCTAACTATAACATCCCTGTAACTGTTGGTTTTTAAGGGACTATAGAAATATATGCATATATCTATATCAATATATCTATAGGTCTATATACATACACACAGAAAATAAACACAATGGGAAAGCCAATGGGTCTCACCATTTGGCAATATGTTTTAGCTTTGCAGTACACCAGCGTGCTGTTAAGTTTGTCACAAATCATCAAGTAGGTTGCTGTTCATATGTAGGCATTAGGGTAAGTGAACAAAGTCAAATACTTGTAATATCCTCTCTCAAGATTAACATATTTGGGTAAGTATTTTATTTCAAGTCGTAAGTGGGTTTTTATTGCCCTCCTTTCTCAGACCTAGAATGTATGTGGTGCGTCCTGACTGGTACAGCCACTACTTTGCTCAGCTGAAGATCTTTCCAACTGACAACTATGCACATGCAGTTAAAGGTCTTGAGTCATGTACGTCATGCAGTTAATTAAAACATGGCATATAAAATTACAAAGCAAAAAAAAAAAAAATAGAACACAGCACGCACCCATGTAAAGTTGACTAGAAAATGTAGAATAGTTATTTTATACCATTTGTGGGAATGCATTTTTATCCAGAATGAGTGTGGTGTGTGTGTGGGGGAGAGGGGGGTGGGTGTGTCATGATTTTTTTTTTAATATATACTTTGAAAGAAACCAGAAAGAAAAAGGACCAAAGATTTATTGAGAAAGATTTGAAAAGGCGTTTTATCGTTATAATTTGTAAACTACAGTTTACATGAATTATTATGAAACTGTCCAAACCGCAGCCAGCAATGCCTTAAAGATCCTTCTAAGATGCTCCTTCTCCCTCATTCTTCACAGCTCCAGAAGCTGCCAATTAAGTGATTGCTCCTCAATATTCTATCATTTGATTTAGAATGTGCTATATTCTTGCTCCACCTCTGGGCGGCTAGTGCTTCTGTTTTATTCAGTGAAGCGCACCCGCTCTTTGTACGGGGGCTATGTGTTGGCAGTTAGTTCTCAGTATTCTTAGCCCCCGTCTGGAGTCTGAATACCCACATGTGGGTTAAGAGCTGTAATTAAAATTGTGACATGACCCAGGTGGTTTCTTCCCCAATTGGATTTACAGGTGTGTGTATGTGCCCTAGTGGCCTTTCCACCTGCCACTGAGTCACTGAACAGCCAGGTAGAGCAACTAACGTTTATTTATCATAGTTATTAATGCCCTCTTTCAAAAAGATATTGATTAGGTTTCTACTTCTAAGATGCAGGACCCTGATGAGTACTTGGGGGGAAGACAGAGTACATCGAGGAAGAGAAAATAACCTATCTCCCTACTGAAGTCCAATTTTGCCATTTAATGGAGGGTTCCATATTTACAATGGTTTCACAGGTGGGACACACCCAACTAAAAAAAAAAACTGCAAGCTTTCATCGAGTCTAAACGACCCCCTATCCCAGTATCTTGGTGGGGTACCTACTTTTTCCCCACCTCCCCTAGATCCTGTGGATGGGGCAGATTCCCCACCAGCCACAGATGGTGAGGGTTACTGGGAGCCGGCAGAATGGCCACCTTTTTGGCCAAGGGACAGATCGCACCTGGCTCTCATACCAGGATAAACTATTAGACATAACAGACCCCTTGACCAAAATCCTAGACCCGGCTAAAAAGACCAAGACATCTGGCACCCTTATCTGCCAACCCTTTCCCAGGTTGGGCTCAGAGAGGAGAGCCATAAATTTTTTGGGAAACACATTGCGCTAATTCCACCAAAAGGCAAAGATCCTTTGGAATTAAAATTGACCCAACCCCACCCCCCAAAACTAGGGGAGTTGATGACATCTGCAGTAGGCCCTAGTGCTCAAGGTCCCTTCATTTGAGAGTTAGGGAACTTTCTCAATACTTTCAATTCCACTGGATAAGGCTCACATCCATTAAGAGGATCTTCATGCTTCGTGTTTTTACTAATGCTAAATCGCCAAACTGTTTCTTGTTGTTCCTCTGGTGTAGGCTACTATGGCAGCCAGTGAGGTATGTTCACACTGTGCACTGTACTGGTCTCTACTTTTCAGTGATCCGTACACCAGTGAATGTATCCAATACCCTTGACCATGAAGCACTTCCTAGTGCCTGGATTTCTCTCTTATTTGGCGGGTGTTTGGATTATTTTTTTTTGGGGGGGGGGGGGGGGGGGACAAAAGCAAAAGGGGAGGCTATATTCAAGAGCCACATTGCTAGGCTGTGTGTGGCAGATTCTGGGTGACGTGTTTCCATTCTGCAAAGTAAAAGGTCCTGTGTTGCTTTGATTGGTATAATGTGGTAGGTCCAAATAACATCTGTCTGGCCCACTGCAAGGTGAATCCCAGGTGAGGTGGGGTGGAGGCGTGGCTTAAGGTCTAGTGGAGAGAGAAAGGAGAGGAAAGGGGGGGGGGGGGGGGGGGGGGGGAAACCTGTGGAAAGAAGCAGGTAATTATCCCTGACCAGACTATCGACAGAGCATTCCCCTTAGGCTAGTGGAGTAGGACTCTAGGCACAAAGTGATGGCATTTTGAGTTTTGACATGCTAACAGGTCTACGATCTACTTTCTTCCAAAATTTGAACTGTCCATTTGCTTTTATCTCCATTCGTGGGAGGTGTTTTCTTGCCTGCTCAATCTGCCTGCCCCGTTCTGCTTCCCAGGGAGGTACATTGTCACTAGGGTCATGCTCTATTGGATTGTCCATGTCCATATCCTCTGTGCTAGTTTTGACAGAGGGAATAACTTTGTTCCTCCCTGCTTGTTGACAGTCTTCAGTTCTAGATAGCTAATGTGCTTCAGTGTCCGTAGTGCTCCATGGACAAGCATCAGCGTGCCCATATGTGCTCACCAGCCCTTGTGGGACGTGTCCCTAGATCTTGATACAGTGGGTGCTGACAGTTTGAAACATCTCCCCAAATGCACATGTCGGGCTCGACAATTCCATTTCCTTCTAAAACTTTGCGGTGACAACCATTTGATACTCATTTCTCCGTGGCTTGAGACCATCCTTTATAGAGCCATTGAGGGTATGGGTCACATGTGCAGTCTTGCATGTTGGATGAGGGGGCAGCGTGACATGCCCACCAACTTCATGACAGTTCTCACTGTCAGAAACCGCTACTTCTGGTACAGGAGATTATTCTGCTATTGTTGTCCCCTTCTTGGGGAGTGGGTATGCCTGTGCTGATCTGGAGTCCAGTGCTGTCCCCAGTAACACTTTATACTTGTAAGGAAATGCCTCCTTGGCATGGTTGCCCCCTGACTTTTTGCCTTTGCTGATGCTATGTTTACAATTGAAAGTGTGCTGAGGCCTGCTAACCAGGCCCCAGCACCAGTGTTCTTTCCCTAACCTGTACTTTTGTATCCACAATTGGCAGTCCCTGGCATCCAGATAAGTCCCTTGTAACTGGTACTTCTAGTACCAAGGGCCCTGATGCCAAGGAAGGTCTCTAAGGGCTGCAGCATGTCTTATGCCACCCTGGAGACCTCTCACTCAGCACAGACACACTGCTTACCAGCTTGTGTGTGCTAGTGAGGACAAAACGAGTAAGTCGACATGGCACTCCCCTCAGGGTGCCATGCCAGCCTCTCACTGCCTATGCAGTATAGGTAAGACACCCCTCTAGCAGGCCTTACAGCCCTAAGGCAGGGTGCACTATACCATAGGTGAGGGTACCAGTGCATGAGCATGGTACCCCTACAGTGTCTAAACAAAACCTTAGACATTGTAAGTGCAGGGTAGCCATAAGAGTATATGGTCTGGGAGTCTGTCAAACACGAACTCCACAGCACCATAATGGCTACACTGAAAACTGGGAAGTTTGGTATCAAACTTCTCAGCACAATAAATGCACACTGATGCCAGTGTACATTTTATTGTACAATACACCACAGAGGGCACCTTAGAGGTGCCCCCTGAAACTTAACCGACTATCTGTGTAGGCTGACTAGTTTTAGCAGCCTGCCACAAACCGAGACATGTTGCTGGCCCCATGGGGAGAGTGCCTTTGTCACTCTGAGGCCAGTAACAAAGCCTGCACTGGGTGGAGATGCTAACACCTCTCCCAGGCAGGAATTGTCACACCTGGCGGTGAGCCTCAAAGGCTCACCTCCTTTGTGCCAACCCAGCAGGACACTCCAGCTAGTGGAGTTGCCCGCCCCCTCCGGCCAGGCCCCACTTTTGGCGGCAAGGCCGGAGAAAATAATGAGAAAAACAAGGAGGAGTCACTGGCCAGTCAGGACAGCCCCTAAGGTGTCCTGAGCTGAGGTGACTCTAACTTTTAGAAATCCTCCATCTTGCAGATGGAGGATTCCCCCAATAGGGTTAGGATTGTGACCCCCTCCCCTTGGGAGGAGGCACAAAGAGGGTGTACCCACCCTCAGGGCTAGTAGCCATTGGCTACTAACCCCCCAGACCTAAACACGCCCTTAAATTTAGTATTTAAGGGCTACCCCGAACCCTAGAAAATCAGATTCCTGCAACTACAAGAAGAAGGACTGCCCAGCTGAAAACCCCTGCAGCGGAAGACCAGAAGACGACAACTGCCTTGGCTCCAGAAACTCACCGGCCTGTCTCCTGCCTTCCAAAGATCCTGCTCCAGCGACGCCTTCCAAAGGGACCAGCGACCTCGACATCCTCTGAGGACTGCCCCTGCTTCGAAAAGACAAGAAACTCCCGAGGACAGCGGACCTGCTCCAAGAAAAGCTGCAACTTTGTTTCCAGCAGCTTTAAAGAACCCTGCAAGCTCCCCGCAAGAAGCGTGAGACTTGCAACACTGCCCCCGGCGACCCCGACTCGGCTGGTGGCGATCCAACACCTCAGGAGGGACCCCAGGACCACTCTGATACTGTGAGTACCAAAACCTGTCCCCCCTGAGCCCCCACAGCGCCGCCTGCAGAGGGAATCCCGAGGCTTCCCCTGACCGCGACTCTTTGAACCTAAAGTCCCGACGCCTGGGAGAGACCCTGCACCCGCAGCCCCCAGGACCTGAAGGACCGGACTTTCACTGGAGAAGTGACCCCCAGGAGTCCCTCTCCCTTGCCCAAGTGGAGGTTTCCCCGAGGAATCCCCCCCTTGCCTGCCTGCAGCGCTGAAGAGATCCCGAGATCTCTCATAGACTAACATTGAAAACCCGACGCTTGTTTCTACACTGCACCCGGCCGCCCCCGCGCTGCTGAGGGTGAAATTTCTGTGTGGACTTGTGTCCCCCCCGGTGCCCTACAAAACCCCCCTGGTCTGCCCTCCGAAGACGCGGGTACTTACCTGCAAGCAGACCGGAACCGGGGCACCCCCTTCTCTCCATTCTAGCCTATGTGTTTTGGGCACCACTTTGAACTCTGCACCTGACCGGCCCTGAGCTGCTGGTGTGGTGACTTTGGGGTTGCTCTGAACCCCCAACGGTGGGCTACCTTGGACCCAGAACTGAACCCTGTAAGTGTCCTACTTACCTGGTAAAACTAACAAAGACTTACCTCCCCCAGGAACTGTGAAAATTGCACTAAGTGTCCACTTTTAAAACAGCTATTTGTCAATAACCTGAAAAGTATACATGCAATTTTGATGATTTGAAGTTCCTAAAGTACTTACCTGCAATACCTTTCGAATGAGATATTACATGTAGAATTTGAACCTGTGGTTCTTAAAATAAACTAAGAAAAGATATTTTTCTATATAAAAACCTATTGGCTGGATTTGTCTCTGAGTGTGTGTACCTCATTTATTGTCTTGTGTATGTACAACAAATGCTTAACACTACTCCTTGGATAAGCCTACTGCTCGACCACACTACCACAAAATAGAGCATTAGTATTATCTATTTTTACCACTATTTTACCTCTAAGGGGAACCCTTGGACTCTGTGCATGCTATTCCTTACTTTGAAATAGCACATACAGAGCCAACTTCCTACAATACTGTTCTAGGACTGGTGCCGCTTTTTTTGTGTTTTCAGGCGTCAGTGTGTTAATGACTATGCTTTCCTCGTGGCATTTTTGTTTTCAGTTTGTTTTGACCAACCAATTGTCCAGGTATGGGTAGACCTGTATACCAAGTCTCTCAGATGAGTTGCCATCGCCAGTAGACATTTTGTGAACACTCCGATTTTATGCCAAAAAGTAGAACTCTGAACTGGTAATATTAATAGTGCTACTAAGTACAGGACAAATTTGAGGCACTTCTTGTGCCTTCGGATCATTGTTACATGCAGGTAGGTGTCTCAGGTGGCCGTGTGATTTCCTTAGGAAATGATTACTTATATAGCACTAGCATTTTGAAGAGTTGTGTTTGTAAGAACTAGTTTAGGCACCCCAAGATAAAGAATTGGCGTCTGTCTCATGCCTGGTTTTGGTACTCGAAAGAATGTTGAGAAGATGCCACCACCTGTCTCCCTTGGGAATGGGTGGCAGGTGGGGACTTACAGGTTCCTTGACTTCCTCTCAGAACTGACTTCCTGATCCCTTAAGGTTCTTGACTTAAGGGTGAATATAAGGCAGTGGCCTGGTGAGTTCTATGTAGTAACCGTGTCTCATATTTAAGATCCAATTGTTTTAGGCGACGGACCACCATTTTAGGACGACTCCTATTTCCCGCCTGCCCCCGTGTTCTTTGACAGGATTGTCTTTTGCTTCTGGTTTGCTCTCTGCCCCAGAGGTTTAAGGGAAATAGCTGCCTTGCAGGTGTTGCTACTGATGTTGAGCTCCTTGCTGACTGAAGCCTTGCTGCTGGTGTTAGTGAAAACCCAGCCCTGCCTGGTGGTCTATCAGAGGTAGCCCTTCCTGAAGAATCCTCTATTGCGGGCGCTGATGGCCTTGCCTGTTCGACGACAAGAGAACGTGAGTGGGGGTCCAATACCAAAACTACAGCTCATTGCTGAAGTGGATTAGTAAGCATACACAAAAAGACAACAAACTGAAAGAGCGCACAAACCTGTAAAGATCATGCAAAGAGACAGATGAACACTTCAACACCTAAACCATGATCCAGGGACATCAACTTAGTACTGTGGAAAGAAAACTAAAATAAGTTTATCCTCCCAAAAATATAGATAAAACATAACGTAAGAAAAAGCATAGTTAAGGATGGTAGTGAAACAGTACACTGAAACATGTTACCAAGCATAAGTAACCAAGAGTATCTTGCTCATAGTATTCCAGTCACCAAGAAAATGGAAACCCATTTACTAATAAGCAACAATTTGCTCTTCCAGGGCTAGGAAGGAAACCTGCCAGAGGACAGGCCCCATGGATTCCTGGACAAATACTGACCCCAAACATAACAATTGGAAACTGGTCAATGTGCCTCATATTTGCACCATGAACTGAGCCTCACTCCATTTCGAGGACAGTCACACTGTTATTGTACAATTGACAAAAACCAAAAAACTAGAAAAACCAACAATGTGTAACCACCATTTAGACCTACCAACAGTGAAACAAGCACAGCTCTAATCTCCAGACAAGCCTTAGTGATTTGAAGAGCTTCTCAGCTTTGCAATCAGAATCTGCATTTAGAAACATTCCTGTAAAGAAAAAAGAAAACCATAAATACAAAATGGATATTAGCTAAAAAAAAAAAAAACACATGGACAAGGAATGTATAACATACCTGCCAACTTCAAATTCTATGAAAAGCACTAGTCTATTCTTGTCAGAAAACTGGACCTGTACTCCTTTTCTGGATTGTTATATACAAGTTACTCTATTTTTAATTCACACGTCAAGGTAACATTCTTATTGAACGATTCCTCTTTATGCTCAAAAATCGGAGTCTAACAAAATGGAAGTAGTTCCAATGATTTGTGGTGAAATGGTGGTTGTAAATTCTGCCTCTGTGCAAAAGCATTTTTTCGAAAAGGCTATCATGGCGAACGCCCAAAGGTGAAAATTAGATCCCTTCAACTAGTAATCTTATACAGCGCCTTAGCATTACGGAGGATGTCTACGGACAGCTAGCAGTTGCTTATATCCTGTAAGCTAAACTGGCAAGCATGCTTGAGGAGGCTGACCATTTTAAACGTTACTAAAATGGAGAAGTTTTCCTCATGACAGACAAACCGGTACACAGTAACTTGCTGTTTAAAAGGTTTTTTTATTTTTTATTCCATAATTATAAAGTGCAAGGTGCCACAAAGAAAATCCTGGCCTACGTGTTTTGGCAAATGCCTTCAACTGGGCCATCCCATAATGCAGTGCAAAATGTCAATTTAAATGAACATTCTCCTCTTTGCCCACACCCTTTTGTGAAGGTGTCCACACCGAGCGTGTGAAAATAAATTATTTTATCTATGCCTTATACAATCTCAGTCAATCCACATCTTATATGTAGGGAAAAATATCCAGTTTCTATAATCACGATTCCAGAGACTTTTGCTCAAGTTGTTGCTCCCAGATAACGTATAATCAATTATAAAATAGTATAATTCATACAAAAAGAAACATGCAGTAGGAATTTAGGGGATAAGTTATGCTCTATTCTACAATTGCAATTCCGGTAAAGTACCTGCTCTAGTTCTTACTAGTGAAGGGCAATCATGTAATGACAGCATAATTCATCAAAAGGAGATACAGTATGGTTAGGACAGCAGTAATTCTGCTACATTCTACAATTGCATCATCAGTAAAGTACTGATTTAACAAATGTCTCAAAGCATCTCCTCCTGCCCATGAGCAACTAATCATGACAAGCAAATATACGACCATGTGCATCCTCTGATGGTTTGTATAGGCAAGGAGACTATATCAGACAGTATATTAAAATAGCATCAATACAGTGAATGATAAATCCCTGAGTAATAAGTCATTAAAGCTAATTGGAGGTTTCAACACGTTAAATGATTTGTTCATAAATGCACAAAGCTTAGCATACACATTTAAACCACCAAGGTACTTCCATTCCAATTATAATCAACCTCTCCTCTTATGTGTCAATTCACAATCTTCTATTTGTCTTCAAATGATGGATGCCATAATATCGAACATCCTTATATCCCCCATTGTGCTGACCCCAAATATATTTGGCAACGACGTAGGAATAATCTTTGTTAATGCTCTTAAATGTTGCAATGTGTAATTTCAGTTTTACAGTACTCCCTATGTATCTTGTGCCACAACCACATTCTAGGGAATAAAACTAGAAAGTAAGGCTTCGCATGATTCCCGATCTCTGATTTTCCTTATGACTCAAAGCAATTATCTGTAGTCATGTTCTTACCGCACCAGCTTGCTTTACATTTAGAGCATTAAAAAAAAAAGGTTAAAAAACTTCCAACTGGAGCAAATTTCTTGTCCTACGCCCTTGCAAAGGTTGTTAACTGAACAAGTTAATTAGGGATTTTATTTTTAAATGGTGATTATAGGATACTCTGCTACCCAATATTTTAACTCTTCATGTTTACTTATAATTTTCCAATTCTTCAAGGCTATTTTGATTTCCTTATCTAAATGATTATAGTCCATAATATATCCAATGGTAAGATCTTGATTACCTTTACCTCACTGTAAGGAAATGCCTCCTTGGCATGGTTACCCCCTGACTTTTTGCCTTTGCTGATGCTATGTTTTGAATTGAAAGTGTGCTGAGGCCTGCTAACCAGGCCCCAGCACCAGTGTTCTTTCCCTAACCTGTACTTTTGTTTTACACAATTGGCACACCCTGGCATCCAGGTAAGTCCCTTGTAACTGGTACCCCTGGTACCAAGGGCCCTAATGCCAGGGAAGGTCTCTAAGGGCTGCAGCATATCTTATCCCACCCTGGGGACCCCTTACTCAGCACAGACACTGCTTGCCAGCTTGTGTGTGCTGGTGAGGACAAAACGAGTAAGTCGACATGGCACTCCCCTCAGGGTGCCATGCCAACCTCACACTGCCTATGCAGTATAGATAAGTCACCCCTCTAGCAGGCCTTACAGCCCTAAGGCAGGGTGCACTATACCATAGGTGAGGGCACCAGTGCATGAGCACTGTGCCCCTACAGTGTCTAAGCAAAACCTTAGACATTGTAAGTGCAGAGTAGCCATAAGAGTATATGGTCTGGGAGTTTGTCAAACACGAACTCCACAGCACCATAATGGCTACACTGAAAACTGGGAAGTTTGGTATCAAACTTCTCAGCACAATAAATGCACACTGATGCCAGTGTACATTTTATTGTGAAATACACCACAGAGGGCACCTTAGAGGTGCCCCCTGAAACCTTACCCAACTACCCGTGTAGGCTGACTGGTTTTAGCAGCCTGCCACACTTGAGACATGTTGCTGGCCACATGGGGAGAGTGCCTTTGTCACTCTGTGGCCAGTAACAAAGCCTGCACTGGGTGGAGATGCTATCACCTCCCCCAGGCAGGAGCTGTAACACCTGGCGGTGAGCCTCAAAGGCTCACCCCCTTTGTTCCAGCACCACAGGGCACTCAAGCTAGTGGAGTTGCCCGCCCCCTCCGGCCACGGCCCCACTTTTGGCAGCAAGGCCGGAGGAATTAATGAGAAAAACAAGGAGTCACCACTGGCCAGTCAGGACAGCCCCTAAGGTGTCCTGAGCTGAAGTGACTAACTTTTAGAAATCCGCCATCTTGCAGATGGAGGATTCCCCCAATAGGGATAGGAATGTGACCCCGTCCCCTTGGGAGGAGGCACAAAGAGGGTGTACCCACCCTCAGGGTTAGTAGCCATTGGCTACTAACCCCCCAGACCTAAACACGCCCTTACATTTAGTATTTAAGGGCTTCCCTGAACCCAAGAATTTAGATTCCTGCAACTTAAAGAAGGACTGCTGAGCTGAAAAACCCTGCAGAGAAGACACCAACTGCTTTGGCCCCAGCCCTACCGGCCTGTCTCCCTCCTTCAGAAGAAAACTGCTCCAGCGACGCTTTCCCCGGGACCAGCGACCTCTGAATCCTCAGAGGACTGCCCTGCTTCCAAAAGACCAAGAAACTCCCGAGAACAGCAGCCCTGTTCAACAAAGACTGCAACTTTGTATCCAGAGGAGCAGATTTAAAGACCCCTGCAATCCCCGCAAGAAGCGTGAGACTTGCAACAATGCACCCGGCGACCCCGACTCGACTGGTGAAGAAACAACACCTCAGGGAGGACCCTCCGGCGATTCCGAGACTGAGTAACCAAAGTTGTCCCCCCTGAGCCCCCACAGCGACGCCTGCAGAGGGAATCCCGAGGCTCCCCCTGACCGCGACTGCCTGAACTCTAATTTCCCGATGGCTGGAAAAGACCCTGCACCCGCAGCCCCCAGGACCTGAAGGATCGGAACTCCAGTGCAGGAGTGACCCCCAGGAGGCCCTCTCCCTTGCCCAGGTGGTGGCTACCCCGAGGAGCCCCCCCCCTTGCCTGCCTGCACCGCTGAAGAGACCCCTTGGTCTCCCATTGAAATCTACTGGAAACCCGACGCTTGTTTGCACACTGCACCCGGCCGCCCCGCTGAGGGTGTACTTTTTGTGTGGACTTGTGTGTCCCCCGGTGCCCTACAAAACCCCCCTGGTCTGCCCTCCGAAGACACGGGTACTTACCTGCTGGCAGACTGGAACCGGGGCACCCCCTTCTCCATTGAAGCCTATGCGTTTTGGGCACCACTTTGAACTCTGCACCTGACCGTCCCTGAGCTGCTGGTGTGGTAACTTTGGGGTTGCTCTGAACCCCCAACGGTGGACTACCTTGGACCCCAATTTGAACCCCGTAGGTGGTTTACTTACCTGCAAGAACTAACATTACTTTACCTCCCCTAGGAACTGTGAAAATTGCACTGTGTCCACTTTTAAAACAGCTAAATGTATTTTATGTAAAAAGTATATATGCTATTGTGATTATCCAAAGTTCCTAGAGTACTTACCTGCAATACCTTTCAAATGATATATTACATGTAGAATTTGAACCTGTGGTTCTTAAAATAAAACTAAGAAAATATATTTTTCTATAACAAAAACCTATTGGTCTGGAATTGTTTCTAAGTGTGTGTTCCTCATTTATTGCCTGTGTGGATGTACAACAAATGCTTAACAGTACTCCTTTGATAAGCCTACTGCTCGACCACCCTACCACAAAATAGAGCATTAGTATTATCTCTTTTTGCCACCATCTTACCTCTAAGGGGAACCCTTGGACTCTGTGCATACTATTCCTTACTTTGAAATAGTGCATACAGAGCCAACTTCCTACACTCACATATTTTTTATTTTTTTTAAATAGATCTTCTGTCCTATTCCATAGCTCTTTTCCCGCCATTGTCCAATACACATACTGGGTACCCTCTTTACAAATCTGAAACATCTCTTCCTCTTCACCCTATATTTTAGGGTAATTTCTTTCAGAACAGTTTCTTCTAGCTCTTAAAAATTCTCCATACACCACACTCCACTTGAGTGCTTTATGATGTGAGCTGTTGGCAAATAGAATACTATTACAACCGGTGGGTTTACGGTATAAGCTTGTGCAGATCTTATCACATGCTATATGCAACTCAAATTCCAAGAACATTTTTCCCTTGTCTCAAATGTAAATTGCAATCTAAGTGGATTATATTTTAGTGAATTTATGAACCCCTCCAATTCATCCTGTTCACCTTCCGAAATAAAGAATAGTCTATGAAGCAGACCCAAAGACTGACTGTAACGAGGACATCAGCATTTTCTTCTGCACGCACGTTCCGCTTCCCAATAACCTATTGCAAGGTTCGCATAAGTTGGAGCAAAAGATATTTCCATGGCTGTCCCTTAATTTTGAATGTAATATTCACCCTCAACAATGAAGACGTTATTGGTGAGACAAAATGCCATCATTTCTAGCAGCATGTGTGCTCCCATAGACTCAATGATCTACTACGCAGGAAATATACACAGGCTCAGAGCATCCCCATGTTTTAAGGTATACAGTGACAAAACATCCACTGTTGCCATTATACATTTGTTTCCATGGTATGTCTCAGATTCAATAAAAAAATAAATTAAAAAAAACATAGAATCAGATATAGGATGGGAGTTCCTTCACATGGAAATAAGAAAATGTCTAAAAACTGATTCATTCTTCAATACAGAGTCACATGAGCTCATTATCATCAATATAAACCAGGGCACACCAAGAAGTAGTCCAAAATAGTTCATCCAAGTTAAAAATAACGAAGTCCAAAGCCTTGTAGTTAGTTGCGCTGAAGTTCTATTCTTATTAGCAACAAATAGGTCCAAAATACAGCTTACAGCCGGACACATGTTTCGTCACATTGACTTTATCAAGGCTGCAGATTGAATAAGCAATAAAAACGACTATAAGAAAAAACAAGTCTGATGATAAACAGGGGTCATTAGATGACGGATAGGGGTGAGAACACAGAAAAAGCCACTGAGTGATCAAGCCAACCGAAAGGAAGAATTAATGGTGTCTGTAGATAGTAAAGCCAGAGTCTATTATAGGGTACAGACCCACAGGAAAAAATGAAAAACTGCAAGATAGAATAAAAGTATTAAAAATGCTTAATACGAAACCCTTATATATCACACCCTTATTTAAAGTGTAAAGAAAAAATTATTTCAGTGAAAAGCGGTCGAGAAACTGAAGACAATATCCCTAATGTGGAATACATCATCAAAAAGAACGTCCAGTAGTTCAGGACAAAAATGCGTGTGTGCAACAGCTGTGTGCAGCAGTTGTCTATGCCAAATGGGACAATGATAATCTGTAGAAGACCGTTGCTGTCAAAGATAATTTCAATTTAGATCATTGGGAGTGGTGGCCTTGGTAAGCATAAAATAAAAATGAAAATGAGAATAGAAAGAAGGGAAGGACAGTGTGAGCGCAATGTAGAATGGTTACAAAGAAAATGCTATTTTGTTGTTCAAATGACTTACCGTTGTACGGCATCACTTCAGTTAAGGAAAGTAAAACAGATACATAATTATTAAAAAACAGAACAGAGTCCCTTTCTGGTTATGTGGGAGAATGTTGTTATAGGAGCGGCTATATTTAAAATAGTATTCTCGACTGCCCAGGTAGTAAGCAGTAGCTGTAGAGTCACAGCAGTTGTGAAGAGCTAAGCATGCTGTCATGTGTATACGAAAAAGAAACAGGCAGCGACCCAACAATAATTATTCTTTTTACACGCAAGTATATTTTGAGCAGAAAGTGTGGCGAGCAATAATAATCCGGCGCACGGTAATGCGGGAAAGCTTGTCCTGTTGTATAATGTATCCGAAACGGCCAAAAGAACAATACAGGCGTTACGGAGTGGTTACAATGTAGAGAAAAAGTTTGGGGGGGGGCCCGAAAACCACTAGACACCAGGGATATTATTTATGTGTATTTTGGGGGCGACCCCTTGGGCAAGGGTCGCCCACCCCCCGGGGGAATTTTTTTGGGGATTTTGCCCCCCCCCCCCCCCCCCCAAGGGGGCACAGAGGTGTTGTCCATTTCTGCCCCCCTTGGGGGCAGATTGGCCAATTTTTTTACGCCCATCTACCCCCGAGGGGGGCAGGATCCACTTAGGTACCAGGGACAACTTCTAAGTTCTTGGTGGTGGGGTGTTTGTCAACTGGCAAAGTATTTGTATTTGGGATTATAACAATTTATTTCTTCTTTTTCTTCTAGTTCAACACTTTTGCTTCCTTTGCTGTGGATCTTTGCGGTTTTGGCAGTAGTTGTCCTGTGGTTTGCATAGTTGCATGTTTTAGGTAAGTGAAAGCAATTTACTCCAAAGGAGTATTGTTGACATGTTTGTAGGTGGTGTATTAAATGCAGTATTGTGTGTTTGACATTGTCCTTAGATTTGAGCACAGTGATGTTTGTGTTGTCATATGTCTAATTTGCTTTTTTCTTTTTAGTGGGATATCATTGGTGATTGCTGTCTGTGCAGAGTAGTTGCTTGGTGAGTAGCTATTTCAGGCAACTGAGTGGTATAGTTTTTTGTAGTACATAACTCTTTGTGATAAAGCTACACTTTATTACTTATTTTAGTGCTAGTTGTTGTTGGCAATCCATTTGTTGTTAGGATCATGGCTAGCCGCAAAGTGACCGCTCAGTAGGTTGTTCGCATGCTCTTTGAGTCGTCTTCAGACCATGATTACGACACTGACTCTGCATCTGAGGCAGAGGAGGAAGCAGGAGATTCTGGAAGTGAGTTTTCTGTCCGAGAGTATTCTTCTGATGAGGAAGCTACTCTCAGTGCAGATGAAGGGCCTGTGTTAGAGGAGGACATTGATGTGCCAAGAGTGCAGCATCCTGGGGCTGCAGGGTTTCCCATTGGAAGACCTGACACCTGGATTGCCCCAAACATGGAGCAGCCACAGTTACCTGCATTTACTGGTCTCCCAGGGTGTAGAGTTAATACGGAAAACTTTCTGCCTGTCCATTTCTTTCACTTGTTTATGGACGATGTATTTTTGGAAGAGATTGTGGAGCAGACCAATGTGTATGCACAGCAGTATTTGCGGGACAACGCTGCCAGACTTAAGCCTCAGTCTAGAGCTACTCATTGGGTTCCCACATATCTGGAAGAGATGAAAAGGTTTTTAGGTTTGTCTTTTTTGATGGGGTTGATCAGGAAGCCGTCACTGGCTTCTTATTGGTCTACTAGTCCCTTGATGGCAACTGCTATATTTCCTGCAACTATGACACGTAATCGGTATTTGCTTCTTCTTCGTATGCTGCATTTTGTAGACAATGCTTTAGCCTTGCCACGAGATCACCCTGATTGTGACCGCCTTTTTAAGATTAGGCCTGTCCTTGATCATTTTGTGGATCGGTTTTCAGAGGTCTATGTTCCAGGCAAAGAGATAAGTGTGGACGAGTCTTTGGTCCTTTTCAAGGGGCGTTTAGTTTTTAAGCAGTACATTCCTAGTAAGAGGGCACGGTATGGGATTAAATTGTATCTGCTGTCAGAAAGCAGTACAGGATGTGTATAATTTCCGGGTCTACACTGGTAGGGATTCCAGTATTGACCCTCCTGGTTGTCCGGCCACTTTTAGAGTTAGCGAAAAAATTGTGTGGGAACTTGCTAGACGGCTGTTTAACAAAGGTCACCATTTGTACGTAGATAATTTCTACACTGGAGTGCAGTTGTTCAAGGAGTTGTTTAGGGTGGACACTGTTGCTTGTGGCACAATCCGTTCTAACCGGAAAGGCTATCCAAGGGAGCTGGTCTGTAAAAAACTTGAGGGGACAGTGCAGTGCCTTGCGGAATAATGAGCTGCTAGCTCTGAAATTTTCAGACAGGAGGGATGTGTACATGCTATCGACCATCCATGATGAGAGTACTTCCCCTGTGGCTGTTTGGGGTCAGGTTGCGGAAGTGCGCAAACCTGCGTACATTTTGGACTACAATAGGCACATGGGTGGTGTTGATAGAGTAGATCAGAGGTTAGAACCTTACACTGCTCTTCGTAAGTCTTATGTGTGGTATAAAAAGATGGCCCTACATTTATTTCATTTGGCAACTTTTAATGCCTTTAATGTATGCAAGGATTATTCACCCGAGTCAAGGATGACATTTGTTAAATTTCAGGAGTCGGTGATAGAAAGCCTTATTGTGGTGGAACCGGCAAGAGTTCCTAGAGTAGAAGTGGTGGAGGATGTGGCTAGATTGAAAGATCGGCACTTTCCAGATCACATTCCTCCCACTCCCAAAAAAAAGACATGCCCACAAAGAAATGTAGAGTATGTGCCCGGAGATCAATCCGGAGGGAGAGCCGGATGTAATGCCCCGAATGCCCTTCAAAGCCTGGGCTGTGTGTGCCCAGCTGTTTTAGAAGTTACCACACAAGGAAAAACTTTTGGGAAATACCGTGAGCGTAAGCTGTCTGTTTTATATTTTCATATGTTTGACGGTTGGCATCGGTCGTGTATTTAGTTAGAGCTTTTGTGTTTGCAGTTTTGTGCTTATTTTATAATTAGTAGTTTCTTTGTTGTTTATAAATTTAAAAAAGTGATTGCGGTGTGCGTGGGGTGGCGCTTGGCTAGCGGTGCCAGTCAAACGGCAGTCCACACTCCCATCAGCTGGTGTGATTCTTGTATCAGGCATGTGGGCGTATGTAAGTGATGGGCCCTTGAGTGGCGCGGTCTGTCGATGTGAGTGTTGTAATGTGCTGGGCCCGTGGCTGGCGGTATGAATGGTCTTGTGCGTGTCATGTATGAAAGGTGTGTGAATGGACTGTAAAGCGGTTGGTGCCTTGTCGCGGCTTTACAGCTCACGAGCTGTGAGTCATTTGTTCACTTTTTTGCCTTTCAGTTATTAGCAGTGCATTTCATTTTTGTGAACTCTTGTTAATAAAATTTGATCCACTGAACCATCACTCACCCTCGTGCCAAATCCAACCAGTATGTGTTGTAAAAAATGACAAAACCTGCTCCGCTGTAATCAGGCGTCGCAGCACACCTGTGACACGCTAGGTGCCTCGGGTGGGACCCCGATGATGAAGCATGCCACCAACTTCGTTGGTGGGTGAGGGGTCTTCTTCACATAACCCAAGTGTGTTTCTTTTCACAATTTTAGTGTTTGGCACATCACGGACGTATGTGCACACATCAAAGTGATATATTCCAAAAATACCTGTGTTTTGGGGGGGGGGGGGGGGGGGGGGCCCACCTATGTTTTTGGTCCTGGGTGCGGCCTTCATGTAGGGAAACCTACAAAACCCAGAAACTTTTTAAAACTAGACACCCCAAGGAGTCCAGGGAGGTGTGGCTTGCGTGGCTCCCCCAACATTTTCTTACCCAGACTCCTCTGTAAACCTCAAAATTTGCATTAAAAAAGCATATTTTCCTGATTTTTCTTAGTAGGATCACTGCTCCAGCACAAAATTCCTACTCCCCAGTTTTCCCCTCAGTCTCCCAAGTAAAATGAAACCTCACTTATGTGGGTCCCCAAAGCAGAATCCGTCTAAAGATGTATAAAAGAATATGCCCTTATAAACTTGCTGTGCTATCCCTTCTATCCCTTCAGGTTTTGGGCCTTATTCTGTTGCAGGCATGGGGGAATGCTGGGTGGAAGGAAATTTGTGGCTCCTCTCAGATTCCAGAACTTTCTGCCACAGAAATGTGAGGAACATGTGTTTTTTTTAGCCAAATTTTGAGGTTTGCAAATGACTCTGGGTAACAGAACCTGGTCCGAGCCCCGCAAGTCACCCCTCCTTGGATTCCCCTAGGTCTCTAGTTTTCAGAAATGCACAGGTTTGGTAGGTTTCCCTAGGTGCCGGCTGAGCTAGAGGCCAAAATCTACAGGTAGGCACTTCTCAAAAAACACCTCTGTTTTCTTTTTAAAAAAATGGGATGTGTCCACGTTGCGTTTTGGGGCGTTTCCTGTCGCGGGCACTAGGCCTACCCACACAAGTGAGGTATCATTTTTATCGGGAGACTTGGGGGAACATAGATTAGCAAAACAAGTGCTATTGCCCCTGGTCTTTCTCTACATTTTTGCCTTCCAAATATAGGAGAGTGTGTAAAAAAAAAAAAAGACATCTATTTGAGAAATTCCCTATAATTCACATGCTAGTATGGTCACCCCGGAATTCAGAGATGTGCAAATAACCACTGCTCCTCAACACCTTATCTTGTGCCCTTTTTGGAAATGCAAAGGTTTTCTTGATATCAATTTTTAACTCTTTATATTTCAGCAAATGAATTGCTGTATACCCGGTATAGAATGAAAACGCACTGCAGGGTGCAGCTCATTTATTGGCTCTGGGTTCCTCGGGTTCTTGATGAACCTACAAGCCCTATATATCCCCGCAACCAGAGGAGTCCAGCAGACGTAACTGTGTATTGCTTTCCATAATCTGACATTGCAGGGAAAGTTACAGAGTAAAACAGAGAAAAATTGATGTTTTTTTCACCTCAATTTCAATATTTTTCTTTTTCAGCTGTTATTTTCTGTAGGAAACCCTTGTAGGATCTACACAAATGACCCCTTGCTGAATTCAGAATTTTGTCTACTTTCCAGAAATGGTTAGGTTTCTGGGATCCAGCATTGGTTTCATGCCCATTCCGGTCACTGACTGGAAGGAGGCTGAAAGCACAAAAAATTGCAAAAATGGGGTATGCCCCAGTAAAATGCCAAAATTGAGTTGAAAAATTGGGTTTTCTGATTCAAGTCTGCCTGTTCCTGAAAGCTAGGAAGCTGCTGAGTTTAGCACTGCAAACCCTTTGTGGATGCCATTTTCAGGGGGAAATACACAAGCCTTCTTCTGCAGCCACTTTTTCCAATTTTTGTTTGAAAAAAACGAAATTTTCACTGTATTTTGGCCAATTTCTTGGCCTCCTTCAAGGGAACCCACAAAGTCTGGGTACCTCTAGAATCCCTAGGATGTTGGAAAAAAAGGACGCAAATTTGGCTTGGTTAGCTTATGTGGACAAAAAGTTATGAGGGCCTAAGCGCGAACTGCCCCAAATAGGCAAAAAAAGGCCTGGCACAGGAGGGGGAAAAGGCCTGGCAGCGAAGGGGTTAAATAATGGTTTGATATAAGGGTTTCATATTAAGCACTTTCATTCCTTTTATTCTATCTTGCACAGTTTCATTTTTTCCAAAGGGTCTAAACTCTATAATAGACTCTGGTATGAACGGTTTTACTATCTACAGACACCATTAATTCTTCCTTTTGGTTAGCTTGATCATACTCACAGTGGCCTTTTCTGTGTTCTCAACCCTATTTAGTCATCTAATGATTCCTGTATATCATGAGACTTGTTTTTATCTTAGTACCTCTAACACCTTTGGTGGTTGGGTATTATACCAGGTCGGCACCCAGAAACACACGGGCCATGCCGTAACTTTATATACACATTTTATTGGATGTGCAAACTTATGGCATTACCACCCTTTTCTTGTTGTATCACATGAGCTCACTATTGGACGCCATGGGGGGTTACTCACTCATGTATTTTTGGCAACACACATTGTTGGTGTTATCGGTTATCTTTTTTTCATATATTTTAGTTCATCTTCCAGCAGGCCCCTTTCATGCCAGTTATTCAAGTTATCATGGAATGTCCTCAGGATTTCCTTTGTTGGATTTTCCTTTAGTTTCTCATAGTGGTCTTGAATAAATAGTTCTCTTGATTTGACTAAATCAACTATGGTCCATTACAACTATGTTTCCCCCTTTGTCTGAAGCTTTTATCACAATATTTGTCTTTCAGTAGATCCTGGAATGCCCAAACATCTTTTGTCATATTATATGTGCAGCCATGATTTAGTTTTTCCTTCCTAATGATGACTTAAGGCCATCACCTATCAATTCCTGGATGACATCCAACTTGTTGCCCAGTGGTAATTGTGGGCAAAAATCTAGATTTCACTTTACATCCACTCACTTCTGATCTATCAATATCCACTTCCATGCAAAACTGCCCATCCGATAAGACTTTGTCTCGCATAGGCATACTGCCTACTTCATGTTCTCAATACCACAAGTCACGCATTGGGGCAATATCCTTTATCATCAAATTTGACATGGGTTGAGGTGCTCCTACATCCCTCCTGAATGGTCGGTTTGGAAAATTTATATATTTTTAATTTCCTACAGAATTTATAAAAATCAATCCTTCATGTTGCCAAGTCCATTCCTGCACTAGGACAAAATGTCGGACCTTCATTCAAATGATTCATAGGTCTGTAATTAAGGACCTTTGAAGACTGATTAATTACAAGATTGCCATCAGTGCCTGGACTTATTTCTTTGTATTCCTGCTCCGCCTTGTTCTTTTCAGCTGGTCCGATTTCCAGTATGTAGCATTCTTATTTCCCCTAAGAAATCCAACTTGGTCTGTGTCGTTGATGCTGCCTCGCACCCCAAACTCAATTCGGAGCTTTCCACACTGGATGGCATTTCTAACTTGTATTGGACTTGTCTACTATACATTGCATCAATAAGTCTTGCAAACGTTAACACCCTTTCTGCGATAATCATTTTTGTGTGTTGAATTTTTGTAAACTTATATTGTACTTTATTCATGCTTATCCAATTTATTTTTGAGTTCTTCAAAACCTCTCGTCGCTTCCTCAGACACCTTATAATCGTCCAAGGCTTTTTCTATGGCTTGAACTAGTCTATTGGCATGGATTATGAGAGTGTTCATTAATTTATTTGAACATTCTGCTGTATCTATTTGCCATTGTTTTAGTAGGTCAGGACCCATGTCGTTAAGTGTTGGCAGGACAAATATTCGCAATCCCCTTGGAATTCAAATTATATATTTATATATATTTTAACCCATAAGGGTGCCTTGGACGAGGTGAATGTTTTCTGTGAAAAAATGTGATGTGTCCACGTTTTGTTTTGGGCCATTTCCTTTCGTGGGCCCTAGGCCTACCCACACAAGTGAGGTATTATTTTTATGGGGAGACTTGGGGGAACCCAGAATAGCAAAACAAGTGTTAATACCCCTTGTCTTTCTCTAAAATTGTTCCTTCCAAATATAAGAGTGTATAAAAAAAAAAGACGTCTATTTGAGAAATGCCCTGTAATTCACATGCTAGTATGGGCACCCTGGAATTCAGAGATGTGCAAATAACCACTGCTCCTCAACACCTTATCTTGTGCCCATTTTGGAAATACAAACGTTTTCTTGATACTTATTTTTCACTCTTTATATTTCAGCAAATGAATTGCTGTATAACCGGTATAGAATGAAAACCCACTGCAGGGTGCAGCTCATTTATTGGCTCTGGGTACCTAGGGTTCTTGATGAACCTACAAGCCCTATATATCCCCGCAACCAGGAGTCCAGCAGACTTAAAGGTATATTGCTTTCAAAAATCAGACATTGCAGGAAAAAGTTACTGAATAAGACGTAGAGAAAAATTGCTGTTTTCTTCACCTCAATTTCAATATTTTTTTGGAGAGGGCTCCAGGTGAAACTTGGGCACGTTCACTGAAAAGCCCAGGGTGAACAACAACCTTGTTGTCACTTGCAAGTGATGCAGCACAAGCTCTGGGGACTTGGCTTTTATCAGCCAAGCGTCCAGGTAAGGGAATACAGATATTCCCTTCCTTCTGAGATCCGCTGCAACCACCGCCATCACCTTTGTGAAGGCCAGAGGTGCGGAAGTAAGACCAAAATGAAGGACCGCAAACTGGTAGTGTTGCAACCCTACCATGAACCAGAGATACTTCCTGTGCGACTTCAGAACGGGGATATGAAAATAAGCATCCTGCAAGTAGACAGACCCCATCCTATCTTCCTTGTTCAACACCAAAAGCACCTGTGCTAGAGTCCGCATTTTGAATTCCTCCGGTTTGAGGAACCAATTCAAAATACTCAGGTCCAGGACAGTCTTAAATCGACCATTCTTCTTGGTATTCAGGAAATATCTTGAATAGCATCCCTGACACCTTTCATGCTCAGGAACCAACTCCACTGCACCTTTTGACAAAAGGAGTTGCACCTCCTGCTGAAGCACCAGGTGACCAAATGACGGAGAGGGATGGGAGGGAGAAAGTCCCGAAAAGGAAGGGCATAACCTTTCCCCACAATAATTAGAACCCAAGAGTCCGATGTGACTAATTCCCACTCGTGGTTAAAGTGAAATATCCTGCCCCTTAAGGAGAAGCATGACCTAAGACGGATAGAAAACTAGGACTGCTTTCCTTGTTGGGTTCACCGAGAGGAAGATGAGGCAGGGTGCTGCTGGGTGGCTTCTCGTGTCCTAGCCTACCCTCCTGCCCGCCCTTGGCAGGCTATTGAGAGCTGGACTGTGGCCTTCCACGAAAAGAGGATCCATGGCCATACCCCCCCCCCCTAAACCTCCAAAAGGACTGAAAAGGTGTAGATGCTTGTAGCCCCAAGGATCTTGCAGTAGCACTGCTGTCTTTGAAACGTTATAAATCAGAGTCTGCCTTGGATCTAAACAACTTTTCGCTAAGGTCTAACAAAGTTATTTGAACAGCCGTTGAAAATCCAGAAGACCTAAGTCTCGCATGCCTACTGGTCGCCAAAGTGCCCATTGCCCTGGCTACTGAGTTCACTGTATCCAGACTAGACTAGATAATCTGTTTGGCTGCCGTTTGAGTGTCCAAAATGAGCTCAAACTGCCACTGTATATCCTGAGGCAAGTTCAGCACCACAGCTCTTGCCATGTCCATCAGGGTATGAACATACCGTCCCAGCACACAGGTAGCAGACCAATTTCAGGGCCATACTACATGAAGAAACTTTTCTTGGTTGCTTGCTCCATCTTCTTGTACTCCCTGTCCAATGGAGTAGCAGGAAATGAGCTAGGTACAGATTGAGCAGAAGAAGCTTGTACCACCAAGCTTTCAGGAGTTGGATGATTGGGATGAAAATAGAGGATCCCCGGGAGCAACCTTGTACGTCTTTGACACAGTCCTGGAAACCGCTGAAGACGTAACAGGCTCTCTCTAAAAAGTCTAAAATAGGCTCAGTAAGAGCATCATTGAAAGGGAGTAGGGGCTCTGCAGAAGTAGAGGAAAGATGCAACACCTCCGTCAAGATGTTGGTCTTTACTCCCGAAGCTGGTAACGGAAGTTCCAAAAATTCAGCAGCCTTCCTTATGACAGAAGGATAGGATGCTGGCTCCTCTGTAAATTCACCTGGGGATGAAAGCTCCCACTCAGGGGAGGTATCCAGTCCACTTACGGAGTCTAGAACCTGTAACTCCCCCATAGGCTCAGAAATCTCTCCTTCCTCTAACAACTGTTGCTGGTATTCCTGCTCCTCCAAGAGCCTCAATTTTCTCCTCGATCTCAATCTGGCCTCCAATCTCTCACTCGACAGTGAGCCGACATCAACGACACCAACTTCAAAGCAGATGGATGTGGAGGAGGAGATGGCAGGGATACACTGTCCAGACTGGGACCCACCCAGCGCTGGTAATGACTCAAACGGTGCAGTCTGCATCATCTGGGACGCTGACATCAGCGTCAAACCAGCACTCTCAGCTGGACAGAAGGGCACAAACGGAGCAGACGTACGGCGCCAGCGACCCCAAGGAGAACGCTAATGGACCCGTGGGACCAGCTGGTACACCAGCAGGGGCCATAGCTTTGTTAAAAATGCTAAACATAGCATTTAGGAAAGCCGCCAGATCCGCTCCTGGAGTCGGGAAGGCAGGAAACCTCTGGTCATCTTGAGGCACTTAGGTCAGATCTGAAACTTGCACTACTGGCTCCTGAACCAACACAGGTGAAAAGTGAGTTGGAGGACTAGCCGACCTCTGATGGGGCCAGAGATGACAGAGGACTCAGAGGCTGGGAGTAATAGGACTGGCCTCCCATACCGTACAATATAATCTCGAAGGGGAACGAGACTGATCTCTGGAAGAATGGCATCGAGAATCGTGCTGGCGCAGCTTATGAGATCGATGACTTATGAGAAAAAGTCTCTTGCCTTAGATCTCCAATGACCCTTGTGTCCTTAGTTTTTGCTAAAAAGAGCTTAGCCTCTATCTTTTAAGGCTGTTGGGTTCATCCTCTGGCAAGAAACGCACCCTTCCACGTTGTGGTCCGAACTTCGACCCTCATGAAGACTGCTTGTGGTGTCTGACTGACATACGACCTCCACACTCACGATACGGCTTAAAACCAGATTTCTTTGGTGGAGACATTGCAACAAGTACAACAAAACACCTTTGAAACAGTAGCTGGTAGAGAGCCAGGAAAAACTATTAGCGTCGAAGGTGTGAAAAAAAAGGGAACTGGTGTCAGCGAGGAATTATTGCCACGATTACTTCAGAAAGTCGCTTGCGGGGCATGGCAATTGTGACATTCTCATCAACGTGAAGAGGTGGGAAGAAAAAAGTTTCCATCAAATGCTGGCGCATTGGGAGAATTCATAAGGTGAGGAATCCACAGGTAGTTGTATCCATCAGAAAGAAAGAGGATTGCTTCAACGCATAAATCATGATCCAGGGACATCAACTAAGTACTGTGGAAAAAAAAAAGACTAAAACAAGCACATCCTCCCAAATTATTAGGTATACAGATAATAGTGAGATAGTACCGCTGCACCAAGCATGTTAGTAACCACAAGTAATCATATGTATTTTGCTCATAGAATTTAGAAACCAAAGACAAGGAAACAAATTTACTAATAAGCAAAATGTCACTCTTCCAGGGCTAGGAAGGGAAACTGCCAGAGGACAGGCCCCATGGATTCCTGGAAAAATACTGATTACCCCCTCCCCCACCATTAAACCTCTCCACCAGCGCCCTGCGCCCCACCAAAGAGACCATCAACAAGTAAAATCCTTTGCTAACTGGTAGATTCTTTTTAAAGAAAAAAAGTCAGTTCCATAGACTAGGATACAACTTTGCCTAGAAAAGTACAGAGAAGAGATGACAAAGGGACTCCAGTCTGACATGCTACCGGCGTACTTCATACGAGTGATTATCGCAGTGTAAGACAGGGAACCCTATGATAATTCATGCGACACACTAAGCATCTATCGTATTGTGCCAAGTGGACACTAATTCAAGAGAGCATGCAATTTGTGTATAAAAGGGATCTCTAATTTGTTAGATTTGAGTTATGAAATCTCTAGTCTTGACTAATGAAGAATAAACAGCTTCCAACTGTAATAAGTTATTACAGGTGACAAGTGAGAAAGCCTCCGGTCAGTCTACAGCCAATGAAAACAATGAAACAAGACTGATTTGCTATTCTACTGATCTGTTTTCCTAAAACAAAAAGTGATCCGCAGAAAAGATTTAGGGTAACATGCTTATTTTTGTTAACTGCAGGTCATTACAGGAAAGACTGAAACCCTGCCTATTTCTACAAAATGAGTTATGGCTTTTTTTTAATGCGATTTACATCAAACAGATTCCAATATTGTTTTGCAACGAAGTCCTGTTTGTGTTTAATGTCACACTATTATTTTAAAAGTGTTTGATAAGCTTACTATCTTTCTTCTCAAAGTACAACACAACAATGTTCCAAAGAGACCCTTTTCGGTGGTCACCTATAGATATTGTTTTCTTTTAGCGGCTCACCTGCTGGTAATCTAACTCAAATACTGGAACGCTGCTGCCAGGGCCCATTGCTGGTGCTCTGAAAACTAACACCTGCCCAAATTGGCGTAAAACCCGAATGGCACATTAAACTTCCCCTTTAAAGCCATGTAATATAGTGCAGCCCTACACCCATGGCACAGAAAGGTAAACATCACTTGTGGACTGTAGCACCTATTGTACCTTCCATTACAGTGGCAATTAAAATATGGGTTCAGACCTAATTACGTAGCAGGACATCAGCATCTTTGACCTGTCAAAAAAAAAAAACTTTTAACAGGTAAAAAAATATGAAACAAGTCACCCTAGACACTGGGATCCTCACAAGGTAGGGTACATAATATTTATTAGTGAGAGATGCGACATTCGAGCTGATCTCCCATCCCCCCCAAAGTGACTAGGCCCAAAACAACAAGATCACTGATCAAGTTAAAACTGGCACATAGTGGTTAATCTACAGTTTGACTTTTCCCAACACACTGACTTTACCAGCTAAAGACTCCATTATAAATACTTTCTTATATATTAAGAAATGTCACATCTAATAATTGTGGATTTGTTTTAAATATAGATATGGGAAATATACCTTAAACGTTAGCTTTGCACAGCATGAAGCTACTGGAGGCCAATTTGCATTAGGTATCAAGCTACTGCCCAGCCCACTGCTTGGTCTGAATGAGGTGTACAATTCATTCCAGGAGCTACACAATAGGTTGGCTTAGGTGGACAGATGGGTCTTCCTAGTTTTTTGCCCCGACCTGTGCCCTCAGGGAAGCACATTCTGCTATTTAAAATTACTACTTTTCAATCATTGCTAAAACTTTCCCGAAAATATTCCAGAACTGGATTGGAAAAATTAAGTGTCCTCGAATATCTGGGGTAAAGCTACTCATTCCCCAAATAGTCTAGGAATAGTTAGAATAGTAATTGACCATTCAGTGTCCGCCACATCCACTGCTGCCCTGAGGGTGAAGCTCAGGGCAAGAAACACAAACAAGCTGACAGAGGGCTCCTCCAAGTACAGTTTATGGCTGCACTCCGTAATTAAATAATTCTGAATTGTTGAGGAAATGTTTCTACAGGCCGGCATAGCTGGATTAACCAGAAGTGTGTAAGGTATCATACTGAAGTAACTTGTGTATCTCGTTTGTTAGCAAACATTAGACCAAACTCTTGGCTTTTCAGTCATTATGCCTTGACACAATCAGTAGTGTATTTGACCATGACAAGCAGGAGGTGCTTCAAAGAATGCCTTAGCAACTGCTAAGCAGATGCACAGAAGCTCCTTACAAATCAACTGCAGCACAATTGAAATTATTTTTGGTACTTTTCTGGTCCACTATTGTTTCAATCATAATTAGGCTCCACTCTAATCCCATCTACTAAGGAAAGGAATACTGTTTACTCGAGACATATCTTAAGTCTCATATCTTGGCAGTATCAAAAACATGCTTCAGTTTACTAGTCTCTAGGTAAATCCTTTAATGTTTTTGCCCTGTTTCAGATGAATACACATGGTGTGTGCCTTGATCATGTCAAGACAAAAAAATCCCTGTATAATGGCTTACCTCAATACTCTGCTCAGTGATGGCAAGTTATTCAGAATGTAACTGCCTGTCCGATTCTGCCAATTCCAAAAAGTCACTTCACTCGTAATAAATAAAATTGGTAAACTATAGTTCTAATTTAGAGTAGGCACCAAGAGTTTTCACAAAATGCCTGATAGACGTTGAGGATCATTTGAGAAGGCAGGGAATGCATGCACACTCCTATTGAGACAGCTTGCATATGTTTACAAGCTCACTGAAGAAATGCAAAGAGCATACAAGCAAGAACACACACCTTGCACAGACTGTAGTTCAGTGCATATGGAGTGTAGGAAGTTGGCTCTGTATGCACTATTTCAAAGTAAGGAATAGTATGCACAGAGTCCAAGGGTTCCCCTTAGAGGTAAGATAGTGGCAAAAAGAGATAATACTAATGCTCTATTTTGTGGTAGTGTGGTCGAGCAGTAGGCTTATCAAAGGAGTAGTGTTAAGCATTTGTTGTACATACACGCAGGCAATAAATGAGGAACACACACTCAGACAATTCCAGGCCAATAGGTTTTGTTATAGAAAAATCTCTTTTCTTAGTTTATTTTAAGAACCACAGGTTCACATTCTACATGTAATATCTCATTTGAAAGGTATTGCAGGTAAGTACTTTAGGAACTTTGAATAATCACAATAGCATATATACTTTTTACATACAACACATAGCTATTTTAAAAGTGGACACAGTGCAATTTTTACAGTTCCTGGGGGAGGTAAAGTAATGTTAGTTCTTGCAGGTAAGTAAACCACCTACAGGGTTCAAATTGGGGTCCAAGGTAGCCCACCGTTGGGGGTTCAGAGCAACCCCAAAGTCACCACACCAGCAGCTCAGGGCCGGTCAGGTGCAGAGTTCAAAGTGGTGCCCAAAACACATAGGCTTCAATGGAGAAGGGGGTGCCCCGGTTCCAGTCTGCCAGCAGGTAAGTACCCGCGCCTTCGGAGGGCAGACCAAGGGGGTTTTGTAGGGCACCGGGGTGGGGTGGGGTGGGGGGAGGGTCACAAGTCCACACAGAAAGTACACCCTCAGCAGCGCGGGGGCGGCCGGATGCAGTGTGCAAACAAGCATCGGGTTTGTAATAGGAATCAATGGGAGACCAAGGGGTCTCTTCAGCGGTGCAGGCAGGCAAGGGGGGGGGGGCTCCTCGGGGTAGCCACCACCTGGGCAAGGGAGAGGGCCTCCTGGGGGTCACTCCTGCACTGGAGTTCCGATCCTTCAGGTCCTGGGGGCTGCGGGTGCAGGGTCTTTTCCAGCCGTCGGGAAATTAGAGTTCAGGCAGTCGCGGTCAGGGGGAGCCTCGGGATTCCCTCTGCAGGGGCTCAGGGGGGGGACAACTTTGGTTACTCACAGTCTCGGAGTCGCCGGGGGGTCCTCCCTGTAGCGTTGTTTCTCGAGTCTCGGGGTCGCCGGGGGCAGTGTTGCAAGTCTCACGCTTCTTGTGGGGATTGCAGGGGTCTTTAATTCTGCTCCTCTGGAAACAAAGTTGCAATCTCTGTTGAACAGGGCCGCTGTTCTCAGGAGTTTCTTGGTCTTTTGGAAGCAGGGCAGTCCTCGGAGGATTCAGAGGTCGCTGGTCCTGGGGAAAGCGTCGCTGGAGCAGTTTTCTTCGGAAGGAGGGAGACAGGCCGGTAGGGCTGGGGGCCAAAGCAGTTGGTGTCTCCGTCTTCTCTGCAGGGGGTTTTCAGCTCAGCAGTCCTCTTCTTCGTAAGTTGCAGGAATCTGATTTCCTAGGTTCTGGGGAGCCCCTAAATACTGAATTTAGGGGTGTGTTTAGGTCTGGGAGGGCAGTAGCCAATGGCTACTGTCCTTGAGGGTGGGTACACCCTCTTTGTGCCTCCTCCCTGAGGGGTGGGGGCACATCCCTATTCCTATTGGGGGAATCTTCTTTCTACAAGATGGAGGATTTCTAAAAGTCAGAGTTACCTCAGCTCAGGACACCTTAGGGGCTATCCTGACTGGCCAGTGACTCCTCCTTGTTTTTCTCATTATCTCTCCTGGACTTGCCGCCAAAAGTGGGGGCTGTGTCCAGGGGGCGGGCATCTCCACTAGCTGGAGTGCCCTGGGGCATTGTAACACCAAGCTTGAGCCTTTGAAGCTCACTGCTAGGTGTTACAGTTCCTGCAGGGGGGAGGTGTGAAGCACCTCCACCCAGAGCAGGCTTTGTTTCTGTCCTCAGAGAGCACAAAGGCTCTCACAGCATGGGGTCAGAAACTCGTCTCAGCAGCAGGCTGGCACAGACCAGTCAGTCCTGCACTGAACAATTGGGTAAAATACAGGGGGGCATCTCCAAGATGCACTCTGTGTGCATTTTTTAATAAATCCAACACTGGCATCAGTGTGGGTTTATTATTCTGAGAAGTTTGATACCAAACTTCCCAGTATTCAGTGTAGCCATTATGGAGCTGTGAGTTCGTTTTTGACAGACTCCCAGCCCATATACTCTTATGGCTACCCTGCACTTACAATGTTTAAGGTTTTGCTTAGACACTGTAGGGGCATAGTGCTCATGCACCTATGCCCTCACCTGTGGTATAGTGCACCCTGCCTTAGGGCTGTAAGGCCTACTAGAGGGGTGACTTACCTATGCCACAGGCCGTGGGAGGTTGGCATGGCACCCTGAGGGGGAGTGCCATGTCGACTTAGTCATTTTCTCCCCACCAGCACACAAGCTGGCAAGCAGTGTGTCTGTGCTGAGTGAGGGGTCCCTAGGGTGGCATAAGTCATGCTGCAGCCCTTGGAGACCTTCCCCGGCATCAGGGCCCTTGGTACCAGGGGTACCAGTTACAAGGGACTTACCTGGGTGCCAGGGTTGTGCCAATTGTGGAGACAATGGTACATTTTAGGTGAAAGAACACTGGTGCTGGGGCCTGGTTAGCAGGGTCCCAGCACACTTCTCAGTCAAGTCAGCATCAGTATCAGGCAAAAAGTGGGGGGTAACTGCAACAGGGAGCCAATTCTTTACATGGAGGCATTACTACCAGCAGCTACAAGGGAGAAAGTGTTTCTTGAAGCAACTCTAAACACAGTGAAGGACTTTCCCATGCAGAAACACATTAGCATGGACAGAGCACGCAAGCATCTATCAGAAGGGACTGACAGTGAAAACTGATTAAACGGATGGTCATAATTGTCATGTTAACTCTGATGCCACGTCAGTCCAAGCATGCCTGCCAACATGGTCATTGACAGCAGAGACTGGAAGGATCTAGTGGCCGTCATTGAAATTACAAACAGATAATGGTGGACAAAATGATAGGCAACCCTTTAAAACAGCCTCCCTCTGAGGGGGATTACAACAGACATCCTACACACAATTGGAGACACATGGGAAATTAAAAAGGGTCACTAGAACCCTCACAAAGAGGTGAAGCATATACATATCCTACGCCTAAAGACTTGGCACTGTAAACCTTACACAAACTTATTCTGGGGCAAGTCTGTATAGATGCAACAGACACTACAATGTTCATGTTCTAGGGAGATCTCATCTAAGTAACGTGGAAAGAAAACTAAAACCTTACCCTATTAAAGAAAATAGATAACACTGAAGAGCAAGCATAGTTAGAATGGAAGTGAGACAGCATGCTAGCAAAAAGCATGTTAACAAGCATACATAATCATGAGTATCCTGCTCATAGAACTGAATAACCATGAAAATGGAAAACCATATAGTAGCAAGCAAAAACAAAAACTGCACTTCCAGGGCTAGGAAGGAAAAATGTCAGAGGACAAGCCCCATTGATTCCTGGACACCAAGTACAGTATTTTGTTAAAGAGCCAATTCTTTTCAGTGTCCGTCGATTCCATGTGTCTCACATTTAACCTATGAACTGAGCCTCCCTATCTTCTGATGACTTAATTTATAAGACAAAGCAGCAGCCACTAGCAGATACTGGAAAAGCTACAGAACCCAACAATGTGCAACCACCATTTGGACCTACTTACAATTCAAAACAAGCAGTGCTGTAATTGCCAGGAGAACCATCTTGAATATGTGCTCTTAGGTCAGAATCTTCATTTCCAAATATACCTGAAAAAAATGTAAATACACAAGTGGAATAGTAGCTCTAACAAGTTCACAAGTAGTCATTGATCGAACAAAGTTGATGATGAATTATTGACCATGTGGTTTGGACAGGGCTTTGGAATAGATTTTTCTTAGACATTATGTAGGTAATCATCCTGTGTTTCAGCTATTTTATCACGAGTGTTAGCCGCAAAGAGTTATTTTTATGCACCTGTCTGGTATTCGTGCCATTTTAACATGAATCCGATAACCATTTAAAGTTATTATATAAGCTTCTTATCACACTGTGCTCGTGTCTTTAATGACTTGACAGTGCTTAAATTTGCCTATACGATTGTGCCGGTAGTAGGCTCTCCTTGTTAAAGTATGCCATCTAAACTATCAAGAAACTGTATCACCATGTAACATCAACTTAGCACTCTAAATCTTTAAGTCTTGGGTCGGATAGTTTGCATTCATCTTGATGATGGTATCACCTAGGAAATTTGAATCTGAAACCACCTTATATTGTTTTAAGAGCTTTTTAATATTTGTATTATTCTAACATTATGAAGCAGACGCTTTAGAAACCTTGGCATCTAAATATTAAGTTATGTATCGGGAATAACGATGGACTATAGTAGGCCACGGCCTATGAAGCTATTTTCATTCTAAACTTTATTTTAAGCCAGTGTGAAAGCAAAATGAAACAAATGCACCTTCTTTGTACAATTTTATGTGTAACTTTTATGACCCATGGTCGAAATAAAGTATATAAAGTAAAGTTCACAAGGAATGTACAAAATGCCTACCAACTATAAATCATGTGTTAAACTTGCTCAATTCTAGAGTGGAAATTGGAGCTGTACTCCCCTTAAGGATCCTTAATCACATGCTAAACTCTTCAGTTTTAATCCACATATGCCAAAGCAAAATTTTCTGTTCAAAGAGCCCTCTTTGTTGAAAGGTCACAAGATGTGTGGTGAAAAATAGGATTTAGAACAAATACTTGTGTAAAAGCATTTCCCAAAATGGATATCCTGCAAAGGAAATTGATCAAATAAAACATTTAAGTTGCTCCAATAGCCAAAGTACCAAGGGTGAAAAGGCCATCCATTCATCAACTTTGAGGCGCTACCCACAATACAAAAAGCGGGACATGTCCTTGAACTACTAAAAAAGTAGACCTTTTAGCTGCTCCTTATATTCTGGTAACCAAGGTGGCTGCAATGTTTGAGCAGGTACAACATTTACGTGCATCACTAAATATGGATGAGTCATCCTCATAATGAACGTTTTTTTTCTTCTTTTTTAAATCATGTAAATGGGGACATCAAAAACCATGCCTTTTCTCCCCATAGGTGTGTGATTTGAATACAACTTACTCTAGGAAAGTAGAGGCTGCAGATGACCGGTAAAGGAAAAGCTAATTTATGGTAACTTTTGTACAATTGTCAATGTTCAAAAGTTGCCACTTATTTGCTCAAAGATTTCCAGTGACTGCTTACAGCTGCTGGCCACAATATAGCATTTAGACCTCCTGGCGGGAGGTGACCGTCTTGGCAAGGAACACAAAGGGAGTGCTATTGGTAGAGGTGTGACCTTCTGGCAAGAGAGAAACAGGGGGCATGCCCAAAAGGAGAGCTTTAAAAGGGGGAGCCAACACTGAAGGGCAAATGGTATCCACACAAAAGTGTATGTTTTGTTTTTGCAGGCAGGCTGGGTAGGACATTGAGGGGGAAGGTGTAGCAAACTTTCCCGTGGGTGTGTACCACTCAATGGGATGGGCGAGGGAGCTCCAAAACATCAAGAGGGGCACTGCCATGTTGGGAGTGAGCAGTATGGTGATGCCGTGCTACTTACATGCCACACTTCACAGGAAGTCGCCCTGGCACCCCAGACCTCAGAACACAAAGGGCTGTACTGCTGTTCCTTGACCCAGCAAAGACAGCATGCACCAAAGACTGTACTGTGCCAGTGGTACAATCCTTGCGGTAAACCCCAAGTCTCATACCAAGAGTCAGTCGGCTGACTTCCTGTTACAGCTACAGGACCACAAAAGCCAATACCTAACCTCTGCAGAACAGCCTGGGAATAAAAGTCCAGACCCTCAGAAGTTGTATTAGAGTTAGCAGGACCTGGGGTGGGTGACCTTGGAGGGGGCGGGAATGGGTCTCCAAGTGCAGTTTAGTCACCCATCAAGGAAGTAAGTATTTAAAGGGAAACAGACAAGTGGCAACTGGTTTTTTGGCTGTACCTCACCTAAACTTCAAGGGACATAAACCCCTGTGGTCAAAAACACCCTACCATGTTAGTGTACTGAAGGGTGGCACCAGAAAGACCAGCCACAAGCTTCATGTCCTTCTGCATCTTCGGTATCCTCTGTATCAGGGTCACTCCATTGAAGACTATGGTGGTTCACCCATAGATGCTGGAGATGGACTGCAGATTTTTGGCTGTGAGGTAACTGTTCTATGTAAACTTACTAGTCCCAGCTACTGGCATCATACCAGTGCAGTTATAGTACTTTTCAACTTACTTGACATGGCTAAGCCTAAACCATGAGTAACAGATTACAATAGTTTATTGTGCCAAGTGAAAATCTTAGTTTCTTTAAAAATACTCCTCTCCGAAATCCTCTGGTGGATTTGTGTTGAGGTGTTTAAAGATAAAAATACTTCCTGTTTTAAATTGGTGTTGGACTTCGTTTTCTCTTCTTTAACTGTTTTGGTATTTCTAAGAGCACACACAGGTATCTGCATCTACCAACCCCCTTATAACGCCTTTAGAAATAAAGCAGACTTCCAGGAGGCCATGGACAGACTGTTTTGACAGTATGGTGCTCTCTCAATACAGCAATCTGTGTGCTGATGCTCACACACCCTGTGCTAAAACATGTAAACAAATGTTTCCCCTCACAGGTATTTAACAGAGGTCAAACCTTTTCTGATGCAACTAAAGACAGATGTGGCATGGAGGAAGATGCCATAAGCCAGTGGGTGGCAACCTGTTCACTCTGCCCAGGTAATGGGCAGTGTGCTCCTGCATCTCTGCAAAAGGACTCTTTAAAATTGTTTACGGTGAAACAGCAGAACATCAAACAAGTTCTTTATGGTGCTCAATTCTGTGCTTCCGCATTTTCTAGTCACTGCAAACAGACGTTACTGTTATGAAAAAAAATACCATCCTCAGAAGTATACGAAAGGCTGTGACTTGTTTACTGAGATTTAAACTCATGTCCTGCAGATCAAAGCATGTCTTAGCAGTTAACACTGAGCTACCCTCATTTTAGCTCTTTGAAAATGCTGCACATCTTAAGTGAGACTTAATAAGCCCATTTCACCATGAAGATGCTCCAGTCTCTTAACTGGTGGTTGTATTATACAATTTACTGAACTTTGATAAAAAGTAAGGTCTCCCATACTTAATTCAACCTTCTAACCAGTGTACACAGCAAACGCTGGGTGACAATTTAACACACTGAGTTACTGTGCGTTGCACGGCTGAGTAAATTTACGTAGAAGGTCGCTTAGAATGTCAGACACCAAATCTGTGCAAGTCTCAGGGTTTAATACAAGAAAGTTAGTTTGTGGTGATTTGCTAATCACAGATTTGAATTGATAGCTCAGAGTGTCATTGTCCCGGGGATTTAATACAGCATTAATGTACCAATTGAAGGATAAATGTTCTCACCAATGTACTGCTGTAAAGTATCTAGTTGCATAACTTAGAACTTCATTCTGGAAGAAATAACCAGACCTTAAAGTTTATAATTAAAGTGGACCTGCAGTTCATGGAGTGTAAATATTTACTGAAGGGTCTACCCATTTTATGGTCACCGGCTTCAACAGACCTTAAAAACATTCAATTAAATATAGTTTTTCCATAGTAATTATGTACTAGATGAGAAAATGTTGAATCCACTGTTAATAGAAATAATTCTGTTCAATGTATTACTTCATACTTCATATTATTTCTTCAGTAGGTTACTTTGTTTCTATAACCATGACCAAGGTAGAGCTCTCTGACTAATGTCAATCCCAAAACATTTTGTAGTGTCCATGCCTTTGAAATAAAATGTAGTCTGCTACAAGCACATATAATTTGCCAAGTAGGATGGTGTTAACTAGGTTCCAATAAATAAAATGCATTGATTGGAAGCCGTACACAAGATGGTTTCCATGAATATCAATGTCTCATGACGCGACACAAAAAGGAGTTCCTCTGTTAGAATTCTGGCAAACCCTTCCCCGTGTGTCTAGGTAAGGTGTGCTAACCGTGCATTACACATGTAGTGGCATCTGCAGACATTGGTGCCTGCTTCAAGTGACATGCTTGGAAGGCCTAAAGAGGAAAGGGAGGAGTATAAAAAGGGAAAGTGAGGCACCCCGGGTTTAAAAGAATGTACAAAATGTCAAAGCAGAGAGGGAAAAAATAAAATAAAATAAATTAAAAAAAACACCCCCCCCTCTGGCTCCAGACTTGGTTATTTTTAGTGGATCCAAGTTCAAATATGTAGGTTAAAACTCCCACCCACCATCATTGGCCAAAAAAAAAAAAAAAACTATGCCTGCATTATTACATTCTCCTTACATAATGCCCTCATGAGAAAATGTGAGCTGGAGTTACAAGTTCTGCAGAGCACAGAAGTTGTATTCTTAACCCAGTCTCTCTTCACCTCTCGTTCAAGCTGCACTCAACTTTGAAAATAAAATGTTTGATCTGACATCTTCGAGATTGCAAAGTTTGATGCAAACTAGTCAGCGTTCAAAGTCGTAAGATGAAGTCACAGGCTTGAATTTTTGATTGTCAACTTAATGACAGCTCCCAAAATACATTTTTGTTCATATGACTGCAAAACTGCCCATGCATGGTATGGTATTCCATCTATAGAGGGAAGGGGTGCCATGACCCATTCAGGATTCATGGGTCAAGACATCTGCATGTGTAATATGTACGCATTGCTAGCAAAAAAAAATTTAGTCACACATTTGTCACAAGTGTATTTCTAAATATAGATTCACGATTAAAGCACAAAGATAACTCTGTTTCATTCCCATAGCACTGTGTGAATTGAGAAAATACATCTTAATTTTCCAGCAAAATGGGGAAGTGGCCTCTGATGAGGTCAGGGCGCGAATGCACGCTGACGTCAGTCACTGGGGGAGAGGGGAATCAGGGGTTGAAGGGGAGTAAAGAGTATGAGTCAGATCAATAAACTCCAAGACTTATTTCAGAGAACCATGATTGAACATGCCTAAACCAAGGAAAGGCGATGTTCTTCTCTAATTCCAAAAGTTCAATCACAGTCCTTCTATAAGGCATAGGCTCCACAACTGTCCAAAGCCTCACCCAGTACAGAAGTGGCCTTAACATTGCCATTTGTTCTACTAGAGTGCTACGACAATACATGGGAACAAGGGGAGATGAAAAAGTGAATGAACAAAGCTGTTCTCACTCCGGGTAAGAAGTTCAGTTTCAGCAAAGCCCCAAGTTTCAGCACCCTATAAGGTCATGGATTGAGCTTTTAGTTTACCCCAAGTACTGTTCTACACTATGTTGCCCCACGTTTAAGAAATGGCCATGGCTTTGTGCTGAAGTATTCTCCTTTGCTATTGTATATTTGGAGACCCTTGGTCTCCAAAACGTTTGATGCCATGCCCCTCCCAGTTGAAAAATAAAAATGATTGGGCCCCCTCCTCAGACTTTCACAATTATTTTATTAAAGATGGCAATGATTGTACATGTCTAGACCTATTTAATCATTGCAGTTAAGTACCGTTACCTTTTTAAAAATGCAGTAACATGCTTCTGCTTAAAACAAAGACCTGTTATCTTTATAAAGCTTCTTTAGGCCGGAGTCTGGCACCCCACCCCGATCACATGAGGCTCCTCCCCCAGGGGGGCCCGTCCCCCTAGTTTGAAGACCTCTGCTCTAGACAGTTGCCTGATGTTCAAGAAATGGTGCTGAATTTGTGCTGAAGTATTTTCCTTCGCTTTTGTATATGTGGAGCCCAGGATATTTTACTGTCTATCATAATGCCCAGATACTCAAATATTCTAGATCCTCCTGTTTTAGTTTTTTAGGACTGGTAATGGGAAGGGAGCCTGAAAAGGCAGTACTGATAGTTGAATTGTAATTAAACGCATTAGAGCTCCTTAATGACATCTGTCACAAAGGACACTAGACTGCAAAGTTTCTCAACTTCCATTTTGACGTCAACCTACCTGCCAATGTGCTGCAGGCTTTGCAGGAGCAGCAAGGAGCTTTGGAATGCTGGTGAGTTTCATACTGCGAGAATTGCCTAATTCAGTTAAAAAAATAAAAATAAACGTTAGTTCAAAAAAAACTGGCAAAAAGATTTGTAAAACATTTAGAATATATTTAAAACACACTTAGAACACATCTACCAATTCCAACTTTCTCACAATAGCTTTAAATAAGCAGATGGGGCCAACTTGCAAAATGTTCTGGTCTGGGCCACATACTGCTTTAGCTGTCTTGTGAGCCTCATTTTTAAGTTAAAATGTGTCACAAATCAGTCACTGGTCTATTGAAGTGCCATTTACATTTTACTCTCTCAAACACCACAGCATACTACATGGGGGAATGGTTCAGTCCGCATCAAAAATGGGCTTTTGACTGATGACCTGTCCACAGATGCCTGAAAAAAAAAATTGTTCCAGGAACAATGTGCTCAGTCTGCTGGGCCACACCCGTATTTTTAGCACTGAAAATCTTGTTTGCATTATTTTTAAATGTACTACCTGTGCCAATGCTTGCTAAAAATGGTATAACAGTTTAAAGAAATTTAGCTCCTGAGGTAGGATACAGAAAATTACGCAGAAGTGATAACTGCACAATTCAAGACAATTTATTGTAAAGCACGAGTCCATTTCCCCAAAACCCACAGTTGATACACCTGTGCCACCACCATCTACCCAAGCCACCAGTCAGTGACTAGGAAAGGTACTAAAATTCAAGAGTTCTTCCATGCATCTTGAGGTATGCTGGAACCTGTCAGACTACTAGTTCTGGTCTTTGCTCAGTACATTATATCCCCAGCTCAGATGAGCATCTGGGAAAGACATTCTGAGCTCGCTGGAGATGGGAAACCAAATCCCCATGGCTTGACATACGCTAAGCTACCGAGCACCAGCAATGAAAGAATTGCCGACTGGCAGCATTTAACAGTCAATGGCCTTGCTGGAAGCAACAGCCCAAATGCACATCAATCAAGCAAGACCCAGACTACGTTTAGATGCCCTCACTGTAACAGCAGCCCCTGGAGATGGGTGCTATATCTCACCTCCTGCATCAGGACCTAACCAAATGGGACAAGGATTGATGTCAGCATGAATAAGGTCATAAATCATGCCAGCTAGGCAGACATTTTCTTGTGGCCCAAGCAGAAAGACTAGACCATGCAAGGAAATAACAGTGGGTGATCTCAAATTTCACAACCCCACAGGTCACCAACAGTGGGTGTGGGCATTCCTACCTGTTAATGAAATGGAATGAAAGCATGTAATGAAACAAATTGAAAGTTGTTTTAGGCTGCAATGAAACAAATATAGTTTGATGTTGAACTCTTCATGTTAATCACAAGGTCAAAAACAAACGTTTGCAATGCAACGGGTCTCTCATTTGCTCGAGTTTGAGCTATTAGTGTTGTAAGCTCCTAACCGGACCTTTCTTGCCACACAAGGATTGCTCTGTGGATGACCAGTTTCCTCCTGTGGAGCAGGCTCACCAGCGGGAACACCAACCCAATGTTGTGTCCTTCTCAAGATGGATAACGTAGCAGCAGTCTGATAGATCAACCATCCTGGAGGAATTAAATCAAAAACCCTTTCGGAGTTGGTATGCAAGTTCTGGTCCTATTGCCTGGACAATCAGATCTCAGTGACAGTGGAATACCTGCTGGGGAAGTCCAATCAGGTGATGGATTGGCATTCACATCACTGGTGAGATGTCAGCCTTTGGCAGTGTCATCCCAGAGGGTTTCGGGAAATTCAATCCAGGTGGGGCCCATTCACCATGGGCCAGTTTGTCTCGCTACTGCCTCTCCAATTACACAGGTATTGCAGATGGAGGCCCTAGACCCAAATAATGTGGCGACAGATGCATTTAGCCAAGATGTAGGACATCAAAAGGGGTATGCATTTCCTCCCCTCGCCATGATCATGAGGCTATCTACCAAATTTGAGACAAGTGGCAGACCTGGTGATGGGAATACCAGTTTGTAGATCTCAAAATTGGTTTCCAGTTCTGATAGAACTTTCTTGGGATTTTCCAATCAATCTACCCCAGTTTTCATATCTTCTCCGGGATCCCAAAGGTAATCTTCACCATCTAGTGCTAGAGGGACCTCTCCTTATGGTTTGGAGGGTTACGAGAAAGTTGTAAAGTCCCAAGCATTTCTTGGGAAGCTGTGTAGGAAGTTGGCTCTGTATGTGCTATTTCAAAGTAAGGAATAGCATGCACAGAGTCCAAGGGTTCCCCTTAGAGGTAAAATAGTGGTAAAAATAGATAATACTAATGCTCTATTTTGTGGTAGTGTGGTCGAGCAGTAGGCTTATCCAAGGAGTAGTGTTAAGCATTTGTTGTACATACACAGACAATAAATGAGGTACACACACTCAGAGACAAATCCAGCCAATAGGATTTGTTATAGAAAAATATATTTTCTTAGTTTATTTTAAGAACCACAGGTTCAAATTTAACATGTAATATCTTGTTTGAAAGGTATTGCAGGTAAGTACATTAGGAACTTTGAATCATTTCAATTGCATGTATACTTTTCAAGTTATTCACAAATAGCTATTTCAAAAGTAGACAGTGCAATTTTCACAGTTCCTGGGGGAGGTAAGTTTTTGTTAGTTTTACCAGGTAAGTAAGACACTTACAGGGTTCAGTTCTTGGTCCAAGGTAGCCCACCGTTGGGGGTTCAGAGCAACCCCAAAGTCACCACACCAGCAGCTCAGGGCCGGTCAGGTGCAGAGTTCAAAGTGGTGCCCAAAACGCATAGGCTTCAATGGAGAGAAGGGGGTGCCCCGGTTCCGGTCTGCTTGCAGGTAAGTACCCGTGTCTTCGGAGGGCAGACCAGGGGGGTTTTGTAGGGCACCGGGGGGGGACACAAGCCCACACAGAAATTTCACCCTCAGCGGCGCGGGGGCGGCCGGGTGCAGTATTAGAACAAGCGTCGGGTTCGCAATGGAAGTCAATGAGAGATCAAGGGATCTCTTCAGCGCTGCAGGCAGACAAGGGGGGGCTTCCTCGGGGAAACCTCCACTTGGGCAAGGGAGAGGGACTCCTGGGGGTCACTTCTGCAGTGAAAGTCCGGTCCTTCAGGTCCTGGGGGCTGCGGGTGCAGGGTCTTTTCCAGGCGTCGGGACTTAGGTTTCAGAGAGTTGCGGTCAGGGGAAGCCTCGGGATTCCCTCTGCAGGCGGCGCTGTGGGGGCTCAGGGGGGACAGGTTTTGGTACTCACAGTCGTAGAGTAGTCCGGGGGTCCTCCCTGAGGTGTTGGTTCTCCACCAGCCGAGTCGGGGTCGCCGGGTGCAGTGTTACAAGTCTCACGCTTCTTGCGGGGAGATTGCAGGGTTCTTTAAAGCTGCTCCTTTGGATAAAGTTGCAGTCTTTTTGGAGCAGGTCCGCTGTCCTCGGGAGTTTCTTGTCGTCATCGAAGCAGGGCAGTCCTCAGAGGATTCAGAGGTCGCTGGTCCCTTTGGAAGGCGTCGCTGGAGCAGAGTTCTTTGGAAGGCAGGAGACAGGCCGGTGAGTTTCTGGAGCCAAGGCAGTTGTTGTCTTCTGGTCTTCCTCTGCAGGGGTTTTCAGCTAGGCAGTCCTTCTTGTTGTTGCAGGAATCTAATTTTCTAGGGTTCAGGGTAGCCCTTAAATACTGAATTTAAGGGCGTGTTTAGGTCTGGGGGGTTAGTAGCCAATGGCTACTAGCCCTGAGGGTGGGTACACCCTCTTTGTGCCTCCTCCCAAGGGGAGGGGGTCACAATCCTAACCCTATTGGGGGAATCCTCCATCTGCAAGATGGAGGATTTCTAAAACTTAGAGTCACCTCAGCTCAGGACACCTTAGGGGCTGTCCTGACTGGCCAGTGACTCCTCCTTGTTATTCTCATTATTTTCTCCGGCCTTGCCGCCAAAAGTGGGGGCCGGGGCCGGAGGGGGCGGGCAACTCCACTAGCTGGAGTGTCCTGCGGTGCTGTGACAAAGGGGTGAGCCTTTGAGGCTCACCGCCAGGTGTTACAGCTCCTGCCTGGGGGAGGTGTTAGCATCTCCACCCAGTGCAGGCTTTGTTACTGGCCTCAGAGTGACAAAGGCACTCTCCCCATGGGGCCAGCAACATGGCTCTAGTGTGGCAGGCTGCTGGAACTAGTCAGCCTACACAGATAGTCGGTTAGGTTTCAGGGGGCACCTCTAAGGTGCCCTCTGTGGTGTATTTTACAATAAAATGTACACTGGCATCAGTGTGCATTTATTGTGCTGAGAAGTTTGATACCAAACTTCCCAGTTTTCAGTGTAGCCATTATGGTGCTGTGGAGTTCGTGTTTGACAAACTCCCAGACCATATACTCTTATGGCTACCCTGCACTTACAATGTCTAAGGTTTTGTTTAGACACTGTAGGGGTACCATGCTCATGCACTGGTACCCTCACCTATGGTATAGTGCACCCTGCCTTAGGGCTGTAAGGCCTGCTAGAGGGGTGACTGACCTATACTTGCATAGGCAGTGAGAGGCTGGCATGGCACCCTGAGGGGAGTGCCATGTCGACTTACTCGTTTTGTTCTCACTAGCACACACAAGCTGGCAAGCAGGGTGTCTGTGCTGAGTGAGAGGTCTCCAGGGTGGCATAAGACATGCTGCAGCCCTTAGAGACCTTCCTTGGCATCAGGGCCCTTGGTACTAGAAGTACCAGTTACAAGGGACTTATCTGGATGCCAGGGTCTGCCAATTGTGGATACAAAAGTACAGGTTAGGGAAAGAACACTGGTGCTGGGGCCTGGTTAGCAGGCCTCAGCACACTTTCAATTGTAAACATAGCATCAGCAAAGGCAAAAAGTCAGGGGGCAACCATGCCAAGGAGGCATTTCCTTACAAGCTGCATATCTAGTAGCCAACTACTGGGCAGCTAGTACAACCAAATGCTACCCTTTGGCCTGGCCTAGATGGTTGGGTCGGTGTTTTCAACAGCAATTGAATCCTGTGGGGGACAGAAATTGTCCATATCTTGAATTTTCTGACATAGTTGGTTTCAGAAGGATTGGCTTATAGATCCATTAATACTGTTCGATCTGCCATTTCAGTGGGCCATATTCGAATGGACGGAAGCCCCACTGGAGAGGGAAGACCCTCTGATCTGTACACTTCAAAGGTATCAGATTGTCTCCTTCCCCTGGTCCCAGATATTCTGCACACTGGGATATGAATACGTTTCTCCACCTTTTGAAGTCACAGCCTGCTAATACTCGGCAAGGAAGTAGACGTTGGCGAAATTACCAGCCACAAAAAGGTTGCTATCTTGTGTATGATGTGAGCGTTAGACATGACAAGTAGAGTATTCACTCTAGAGGATGCGACATTTAGGATTGAGAACAAAACTCAAAAAGTGCCTCTTGCATCATGTTCCCTACAGTACCAAAGATATACTTGGTCAAGACAATGAAGGCATACAAACCCATAACAGAAGATATCTGTACACCGAAAAGGGGGATGGGGTAAAAAATTAACTACCCTCACTAAACCTAAGGTGGTTTCCCCTTCCACTATTGCCCTGTGGGTTAGATGGGACATGCAGGAGCCTGGAATTGACACCTGTTGGAAATGGCCTCTCTGCAGGGTCATCCCCAAACTTTTTGCCTTCCTCCTCGTTCTGACCTCAGTTTTGCTGGCTTTAGGACTCTGGACACTTTTACCCCTGCTAACCAGTGCTAAAGTTCATATGCTCTCTCCATTAAACATGGTAACATTAGTTAATTCCCAATTGGCAGATTTTATTTACTTGTAAGTCCCTAGTAAAGTGCACTACATGTGCCGAGAGACTGTAAATTGAATGCTACTACTGGGCCTGCAGAACTGGTTGTGCCACCCACATAGGGAGCCCCTTAACCATGTCTCAGGCCAGCCATGGCAAAGCCTGGGTGTGCAGTTTCACTACCACTTCGGCTCGGCATTTAAAAGCACTTGCCAAGCCTTAAACTCCCATTTTTCTACATTTGAGACACCCCTAAGGTAGGCACTGAGTAACCCACAGGTCAGGGTGCTACGTAGGTAAAAGGCAGGACATATACAGGTGTGTTTTATATGCCTGGTAGTTGAAAACTCCAAAATTTGTTTTCCACTACTGTGAGGCCTGCTCTTTTCATATAACATTAGGGCTACACGCATATACTGTGAGTGGTAGATTCTGATCAGAAAGGGGTAACCAGGTCATATTTAGCATGGACAGAATGGTAATAGAAAATTATTCTTATTGGTGAGCAGGGCTAAAAAAAGAAAAAAATCTATTTGGGCACTCGCCATGGCAAGTTTTATTTTATGAAGTTGAACTATTTTTAGATTCCACTCGACCCTTCAGGCAAGTGGATAAAGAGGTGCTCTGCAGTCAGTAACTGAATTATCAATTAAGATGCCTTTAAATCTGATTCTTGTCACATTTGCTCTGTGTTCAGAGAGAGGTCAAAAGTCAGTTTGCCTTCTTGCAATGCAAATACTTTTCCTGGTGACTGGCGAGTTCAAGGATTTTTTTTAAGGCAAACTGTCTGACTTATGTCAAATGAAAGGCTTGGGTATCAGGTTTTTCGTAACACAACACGTATATAACAAAGTCAACTTTACAAACATTTCAAAGTAGATTTCAGTAGCTGTGAAAGACAATTTTTTGTACTACTGTGTGATGGAGAAAATATTTGAATAGGATTAAAAAAAAAAAAAGCCAGAACACTTTAGTGATCTGCAAATGATAAGTGTGTTCTGAAACCCAATTTTCACAGATTGTTAATACACTCTATAGGTTTATTAGTAAAGCTGCAAGTTAGTGGGAAGGTTTTTAGGCATTTCTTGGAAATGTACTGTCTGTAAGTGACCGTGTGCTACCACATCATGCTTTAGATATATTTTATTTAAAGTGGGTAATCAAACTGAGAAACAGCCCTGCCTGATGGCAACACTAAGTAAACTAAGAGGCAAGTCATGCATGGATCATGTGTACCCTATATGTGGGATAGATTTATTCTACATGGAGCACAATTTTAGTGCATTTAATCACGTAAGAGGATTTTTTTTTTTTTTTTTTTTTAAACAGCAGAAGTGCTGAACTCACATATGGAAGGTGCACTCATGTGAGAACGAAGTAAAAGGTGACTAAACTACAATATTTGCCTAGGATCAGACAGACAATTTGAGATCTGTTTATGGGTAAAGTACATTACAGTTAGGTCAAGTAGATTATTCACACGCATGCCTAGTAACATTTTTATGATTTGAGGTCTGATTTTATATTACTGTGCAAAAAAAAAAAGGGAGCACACTGCCTCACACTCCAGCAAAAAGTTGGCCCCAATGCATCTTGGTAAATGCAGTCAGATTCGTTTCACATTAACAAAAGTAATCAAAGTCTTTCACCTTAGTAGGTGCAGCAAGTGCTGTGTATCTCTGGACACGTGTTTCTGGGTTTCGCCCGTCATCAGCAGAGAGCAGCATATTTTGTGGGGTTGCTTGAAATGCCACCAAACGTCTTCTCAGGTTTATGTACCACTCTGGTGCGCAGGTGCCTCACCAAGGCTCGTCAGCCCGTTAGCTCAAGGGAGCCGTCATTCGACAGTGCAAAAAAAAAAAAAAAAGATTCGTTTCACATTAACAAAAGTAATCAAAGCACAAAACGAAGTGACTGCATTTACCATGATGCATTGGGGCTAACTTTTTGCTTGAGTGTGAAGCAGTGTGCTCCCTTTTTTCTTTTTGTCCAATGACTGCTCCCTTGAGCTAACGACCTGTGCGCCAGTGAGTGGTACATAAACCTGAGAAGGCTTTTGGGGCATTTCAAGCAACCCCACAGACTTGGCTGCTCTCTGCTGATGACGGGCTAAACCTAGAAACACGTGTCCAGAGATACACAGCACTTGCTGCACCTACTTAGGTGAAAGTCTTTTGATTACTTTTTCAGCACAAAACGAAGTGACTGCATTTACCATGATGCATTAGGGCTAACTTTTTGCTTGAGTGTGAGGCAGTGTGCTCCCTTTTTTCTTTTTGTCCAATGATTTTATATTACTATTTTAGAAATGGCACTTTTAGAAAGTAATAATTTCTCTGCACTTGAAATCCATCTGTGCCTTACAGCCTGTCTCCAATCCATGTCTGGGCTGGTTGACAATTTCCTTGTTCATTCCACCCAGACAACCACAAACACAGGACACTCAGACACATGTGCATACTGAATGGGCCTTCCTGGGCTGGAAGGGTGGAGGGCCTGACACTTACGTTTCAAAGGCTAGTGGCCTGCCCTTAAACAATTGACTGCCGAACCCCTTTTGGAACCCTGGCAGACAGACATGTACTGAAAGGGGACCTTCTGCACTTCAAAACCATTCTTTGAGGTCTCCTCCACTTCAAAGGCATTTTTGGGTATATAAGCTGGGTCTCGGACCCCACCAGATCAGACACTTCTGGACCTGAACGTGCAACCTGTCAAGAGGAACTGCCTGGCTGCCCTCTGACTTTCCTGAGAAGTCCTCTTCACAGGCTTGGACTGAGCTTGCCTCCTGTTTTCTGAAGTCTCAGGGCCAAAAGGACTTCATCTCTTCAAGGAAGACTTTATGCAAAGAGCTGCACAGCCCGCCTTGCGAAAAAACAAAAACAAAAAAAAGCCGCAGTCATGCCAGAACGATGCAGCCCAATTTACGAGTGAAGAATCGATGCAGCAAAAACCATGTGACAGAAAATCTGATGTATCACCATACTGGGTGCGTCTGTCTTTCTCCCACATGCCCAGGATTTCCATAATCGTTCCTGGGTGTCCAGAAAATCCCTGCATCACAGTGAGGAGCTAAGGCTGCACGCCAGAAACAGAGAGCCCCTTGCAGCGTGGAAAGAAATGATGCATCGTCTGTGCCACACCAGGAATTCAGACACATATCCTCTGCGGTCTCCGTGTGAGGTATTTTGGACGCAAACCAGGTACTTTGTGCAAATAAGAGAAAACTGTTCATTTGTAAGAAATAAGACTTTTTAAATTTGCAAAAGTGATCTCAACTTGTGCTTATTGATTCTTTATCATATTGGCCTTAATTTAACCAGATAAATAACATTTTTCTACACTTGTGGTGTATTTTTGTGCTGTTTTCACAGTTACTGAGTGGTTTATTGCACAAATACTTTACACATTGCCTTCTAAGTTAAGCCTGACTGCTCAATGGCAAGCTACCAGAAAGTGGGCTTTCAGGATCATTTGTATTGTGTGCGACTTACCGACTAGGACTGTGGTCACTATTTGGGCAAAGGTTGATACTTCTGCCAACTAGAGACCCCATTTCCAACACCACCTTTGGTGCTCATTCAGTGAAAGGGGGGCATGGGCTCAGGCATGTTCTTTAGGGGCCTGATTAGAGGATATCCTAAATGGGGCGAACTGGTCCTCAGATTCTAATTTTAAGAGGTTCTATTTCAACCCTGTCCCAAATCTGGCATCGCTGGTGGTGGAAAAGTTCAAAGCAGCTTAATCCCTACTCCCGGTCCTAACTGAATGAAAAAAATCCTAGATATTGTAACTGAGAATTCAATTCTATTAAGGATGGAGGCGAGGATTAGACCACACTTGGTTATGCCTTCTACCCACCCAATATCTGGGGATTGAAATTTTGTGTTTTCTTTATGAGTTTGTATTCGAGGAACCTGTAAGTATGAATTGTCCTACTTTTGCTTAATTTTTAATTGTTATAAGATTGCAACCCTGTCTTGTAAAATATGACTACATTTCTGTTGTAGATTTATTATCTCTCTCAGGATAGGACACTCTTGACATTGTTTTGTTCTCAGGGACAGACTCCGGTAAACAAGATTGAATTTCCAAATCTTCAGCAGTGGTAGCAGGAAGAAATAGGGAGGAGGAGGATCTTTATGGGCACTGCTGAATGCAGATTGGACAGGCTGTTTCTTTACATTGTTGTTAATGGCTGCTGGTTGATCAATCATCCGTTATCTTAACTAGGGTAAACCAACTGTCTAGCATTTTGCACGTCTGCCTTGCAATTCTGGCACCTGTCTCGCTGCCCAGACATATAGCAGGAACATGTATTGCCCTGCATATTGACTACTCGCCCCTTTAAAACCGAGCAAAGGCTAACACTCACCTTTGTAAGCCCTTTAGAAGGCTCAGTCTATTAGGGTGGGGTGCTGCACCACAGGAGCACAATGATGTTTCAGCATGTTCAGCTATTGAAATGCTAACTGGTCACTCGCTGATAAACAACCCTGAATCTTAGGGACCTTTCCTCGAATTGTATCTTAGGTGTTTATTCCATTAAGCTTGTTTTAAAGTGCTGATCAATTGTAAGATCAGTAGACAGGGTAAGATTTGCCCAGGATCTAACTGTTAAAGAAGAATCACCAGAAGTGGCAGCTCACTGATACATGCTACAAAGAAAGATAACATTTGTTAGCCTTTTCAGCTCTTGGTGTGGTTTCCCCTTGTCTTTTGGCTTCTGACATCCTGTTTTTGATACTGTGAATTTCGTTTTTGCTGGCTTTAGGACTCCAGGCACTTTACCAGTGCTGATCAGTGCGAGAGTTCAGGTGCTCCCTGTCTAAATTGTATTAATAATTGGTTTTGTATGACTGCATATTATATTTACTGTTCTATAGGTGTGCCCTGGGTCTAAGTCAAGTCAAATGTCACTAGTGGGACAGGATCACAGATTGTGCCACCCACATGAGTAGCCCTGCAAACATATCTCTGGCTTGCCGTTTCAGTGCCTGTGCATTCAGTTTTACACTGCCATTTCGACCTGGCAAATGCACCTACTTGCCAGGCCCAAACCTTCCCTTTTACTACATGTAAGTCACCCTTAGGGGAGGCCCAAAGCAGCCACACAGCGAGGGGCAGTGTATTTAAAAGGTAATACATGTACTGGCATGGTTTACATGTCCTGATAGTGAAATATGTTTTTCACTATTGCAAGGTCTCTCTCCCGTAAAGAGGCATGGATTGCCTTGAAATCGGTCGAGTGTAATTCCCCATTGGGAGCAGATGGAGATATGGCGCCTGGGGTCTCTGAACTCAATTTTAAAATACATATTTTGGTGAAGTTGGTTTTTAAATTGTAAATTTTAAAGTGCTACTTTTAGAAAGTGCAAAAAGAACAGTAGATGGATGGAATGTAGAACAAGTCAAACATTCACAACTAGCATCCTGGGACCGGGTTCAGGGTATTGCCCCTCTTCAGCCAGGCTAGCTTGATTCTGATGGCATTGCGAGCATAGGACCCACTTCTGGGGATACCCTTCCAACTTAGGATGACAAACGCAAAAAGAAAAGTTGATAAACTGAAGTGGGCATTTTCTTGCTTAACCATTCTGTGACTCTGCCTGTCTGGAATACACGTCTGGGTTAGGATGACAGTTGGGCGGTTTGCGAACCAACATCTGTGACAGCAAACTAGGCTGCAGCACCTGTGACTCCCTGGTGTGATCATAGTAGCATGAAGTCAAAGCTGCGCATCTTGACCTGCTGGATTAATTGACCCAGTTTTGTTTTAAGGAACAGAGCTACATCAACTCCCCTGCCTAGCAGTAAGGAACTGACATCACCTGCCTGGTAGCAGTAAGGAACTGACGCCACACCATCTTAAGCGACGCCTCACCTGCCCAAATCTGTGCAACATCAATTTCCTAGATTTCCACAGTACTGTGCCTCAGGTCCATGCGACTCCATGACCAGACCTTATTTCCCCGTGAGTGGTGTAAGACATGATAACCCGTCAAGACATCATGATAGGCCCAGTTGGAGCTATTGTGTTTCTGAGCACTAGACTAAAATTAAATCTTTAAAAATGTATCTCTGCTTGTGTAGGTTAGATTTTTGTTGTTTTGGATTAGTTTTACTCAGATAAATATTGGCTATTTTTCTAAACTGGAGTGGAGTATTTTTGTGATACTTTCAGCGTGTTACTGTGTGTGTTAGTGTGTACAAATACTTTATACATTGCCTCCGAGATAGGCCTGACTGCTTGTGTCAAGCAGGTGACCAGGTTTTATCTTAGCTGCATTACCCTCTCACCCGATTAAAGTGAGGGTACCAACTTGGACAGGGTGCAAACCACTGCCAACTAGAGACCCCATTTGTAACATTTATGCCCATATTTCATTTTGGTGAACATATCAAGACTAAGGTAACAGCCCATTTTTAACCATACACTCAAGAGAAGCTTTACCAAGGATTAGAATCTCTCCCAGTTCTCAAAAAACGCTGAGCAATAAATGCTAAAAGCGACTTGTGTGCGCTTAGGTAGAAAGTAGAGTGTTGAGGCATTATGACATTGGTAGATTCCACTACGTCTATGACGTGTGGTACCTATTTATGTCAGTTGGGCCTCGGTGTGGTCATTGATGGACCTCTTTACTATGTAACTAGAATAAAGAAGAACAAAATATTACTGCCTGCATCCTCATTGGTGTTGTCAGAGTGTGGCCACTACAATTTGGCGATGAAGGTGGTAGGTGGTAGAGGCGGCGTCTCTTCATTACGGAGAGAAGTGCTGGACAAGCGTGAGGAGTGAGACGATGCATTTCATCAGATACCGTCGAACTGCTGGGTATCTGTTGACAATCGGTGAGGAGTACGAGCACAATAAGGATTATTTTTCCCTCTCCCTTCTTCAAGCATTAAGCCGCGTGCGCTCTGTTATATAGAAGACGTGCGAGCGAAAGCTGTTGTGTTAAGCTGTGTTTACGCACAGCTGCGGCATACACTTGGGTGTTGGTTGCCGTGACAACATAACGCGCTAAGTCGTAGGTGCCAGCTTAGCAACGAAGGCGCTCTCCCTCGTGGGTTCCGTGGCAACCAACACCAACGTGCTCTGGATAACACATAGCGGTTGTGGGGTTTTCCCCCCCTCTTCTGTTCTTTATTTTTATATTTATACATTCTGACTGGAAACAGGTCCAGGTTGTGGATTGACTATTAAAATAAAATGAGAAGAGGAATAAAAAGTGGTTCAGCTGGTACAAGCAGTGAAACGCTGGGGGCAGTGCAGTATGGCACAACCTACTTTTACTATTATTCCACCACTGGCGCGTTGGTCTGCAGGAAATTAGTCAACCATCAAGTGGGTGGAATGGAAGGACTATTTTATCAACTACACTGGCGCAACTGATGAGGAAAATAAAATGACAGCGGAACAGAAGATAATTTTACTGCACTCCTTAGGTCCCATTGGACTAAAGACATAATAAAATGGCAAGATGTTCTGCGAGTGGCGACATATGTGTTTTTGGAGCAGCAATGCAGGATCTTGATAGATACTTTGCACCTGGTATTGTTAGATATACATTTTTTCAACAGAAACCAGACAAGCATTTGCAATGCAACGGGTTTCGTGTTTGCTCATTTTAGAGCTGATCGCTTTGTAAACGCCTAACCCGACTTTTCATCTATCAGCAAAAGTGCTTTTATGCACGTAGCCTGAAAAAAGTGAAATTAACTGTGTAAAGCGCTCGACTTCTGCCAAGCGAAATCGCGCTAGGAAAATGGAGAAAAAGTAGTCCACGATCCGACAGACAACAGCGAGCCTCGCATGTTTTCTGTACTTGGTCGCTGCACTCGAGGAGGGCTAACCACCGGAAAAGGCATGACTTGTGCATGCCTTCCACTAATGAAAGCAAGCAGATTTTACTAGGCAAGCCCACAAACCAATGAAACACACTGATGTGGCATTGACAGGGCTCCAAGCCCTTTTCTAATAACTAAAGCGTCTTGCTGCGATATGCATGCGCAAGCGCATGCAACGCAGGCTCGACCCTAAAAAAGGGAGTCTGTGGATGACTGTTGCAGATTTAAAGAAACTAGTAATTGACTGCAGATTTGGTGCGATCCATGATGATCTAATAATGGACCAACTGGTCATGCACTAACGCTCAAGTCCATCCAAGAAAGATTGTGGATCAATGGTGATTCGCCACTTGAGGATGTTTTGGCGATAGTGGGGAAGGCGGAAATTTAGGAAAGGTGTGCTTCTGAATTAAAGTCGGAGAAAGGTGCTGATGGTGTCTACAAGGTGATTAATCGGAAGCTTGTGAAAGAGTAAAGAATTCCACAGAGCGGGGATGGTGAATGGAGGTTTTACAGATGTGATAGCAAGGAGCATTTGGCATATGCAAAAACATGCCCAGTTTTGAAGCAAAAGTGTAGCAAATGTGGCATTGTGGGTCACTTCGCAAGAGTATGCAGGAGCAAAAAGAAGGTAATTAAATGCATATATGAAGGGAGTGACCAAATGGAAGTGATATGGAAGAAACAAACGTTGAATCCAGAGGTGCTGTGGAGGAAGGAAATTTTGTTCTGAACATAACTGACGAGAATACAAAAGGCAAACCTATGTGTGAAACGGAAATAGAACATTCTGATTGTAACGTATGCGGACTCCGGTTCACCTTACACCATAATTAATGAAGTATGGAAGAAGACATTTGTGGACAAATTGGCACACACCTATTGCGACCAGATATACAACCTGAAAGCTACATTGGTGGAAAGATTGATTTAGATGGCTATTATTTTCATTCAAGAATGGGTGTGCCAGAAGGAAATTGTATGTGGCAAAAAGAGGGCCATCTGTGCTTGGGTGGAAGGATCAAGGACAATTACAAATGGTTTTGGATCCTAATGGCAAGGCGAAAGTGTTGGTGGTGAATGAAGGACATTCATTGGCTGATGAAATGGAGAAGGATTTTTCTAAAGTATTTGGTAAGCAGTTGGGAAGGTTAGTAGGGTTTGAACATGATATTGTATTAAAAAAATATGCTGTGCCGAAAGTCCACAAAGTGAGATCAGTGCCAATTATGATAAGAGATCAAGGGAGTTGGACAAGTTAATGCAAGTGGATGTCATCGAACCTATAGAGAGTTCAGAGGGGATTTCATGTGTGGTAATAGCACAGCGCAGCAATGGGGAGATTCGTTTGTGCACTGACTTATGATATTTAAATGACAATATTGTTGTTGACCGTTTTCCATTACCAAAGATTACAGAAATGGTTTCAAGCCTGAAAGGTGCTGGTTGGTTTTCAACAACAGACTTATCTGCAGCCTATCACCAGATCCCACTTTCTGCAAAGTTGAAGCTTACTGCCTTCATTACACCTTTTGGGGGTTTCCAGTATAACAGAATGCCTTTTGGACCGGCGTCAGCCGCTGCTTTCTTTCAAAGCTTAACGCATAAGTTGTTTGGAAAATTCAAAGGTATAATGTGCTTCCAGGGTGACATTTTGGTGTTTGGGGAGAATAGGAATATGCATGATGAAAGATTGCGGCATGTATTGGAAAGAAAGGGTTTGACAGTGGAGTTGAGTAAGTGCAAGTTTGCTGAGAAAAGTCTGAACTATTTGGGACATGAGATCAGTGGAGATTGAGTGAAACCTAAATCATCCTTGGTTGATGCTATTGTTAATGCACCAACACCTACAAGCATGGATGATGTGATCTAGTTTCTGGGGATGGCGGAGTTTTGCGCGTAATTTGTCTCAAATTTTGCAGAAAAGGTTTATAATATGAGACTTTTGCTCAAAAAGAATACACGGTTTGGGTGGAATGAACTTTGTGAACAAGAATTTGTCAGGGTTAAGAGCGACTTAAGCAAGTTAGCTAATTTAGGAAGTTTTGACCCAGAGCTAGATACTTTTGTGACCACGGATGCTAGCAACAGAGGACTTGGTGCAGTGTTCTCTCAAAAAGATAGGAATGGGAAGGAAAGGATTACTATGTTTGCTTCCAGGTCTTGTTACCATCTGAGGAGAAGTATCCGGTCATTGAAAAGGAGGCCTTAGCTTGTGCTTTGGTGTAAGGAAATGCCTCCTTGGCATGGTTGCCCCCTGACTTTTTGCCTTTGCTGATGCTATGTTTACAATTGAAAGTGTGCTGAGGCCTGCTAACCAGGTCCCAGCACCAGTGTTCTTTCCCTAACCTGTACTTTTGTATCCACAATTGGCAGACCCTGGCATCCAGATAAGTCCCTTGTAACTGGTACTTCTAGTACCAAGGGCCCTGATGCCAAGGAAGGTCTCTAAGGGCTGCAGCATGTCTTATGCCACCCTGGAGACCTCTCACTCAGCACAGACACACTGCTTGCCAGCTTGTGTGTGCTAGTGAGGACAAAACGAGTAAGTCGACATGGCACTCCCCTCAGGGTGCCATGCCAGCCTCTCACTGCCTATGCAGTATAGGTAAGACACCCCTCTAGCAGGCCTTACAGCCCTAAGGCAGGGTGCACTATACCATAGGTGAGGGTACCAGTGCATGAGCATGGTACCCCTACAGTGTCTAAACAAAACCTTAGACATTGTAAGTGCAGGGTAGCCCTAAGAGTATATGGTCTGGGAGTCTGTCAAACACGAACTCCACAGCACCATAATGGCTACACTGAAAACTGGGAAGTTTGGTATCAAACTTCTCAGCACAATAAATGCACACTGATGCCAGTGTACATTTTATTGTAAAATACACCACAGAGGGCACCTTAGAGGTGCCCCCTGAAACTTAACCGACTGTCTGTGTAGGCTGACTAGTTCCAGCAGCCTGCCACACCAGAGACATGTTGCTGGCCCCATGGGGAGAGTGCCTTTGTCACTCTGAGGCCAGTAACAAAGCCTGCACTGGGTGGAGATGCTAACACCTCCCCCAGGCAGGAGCTGTAACACCTGGCGGTGAGCCTCAAAGGCTCACCCCTTTGTCACAGCCCAGCAGGGCACTCCAGCTTAGTGGAGTTGCCCGCCCCCTCCGGCCACGGCCCCCACTTTTGGCGGCAAGGCTGGAGGGAACAAAGAAAGCAACAAGGAGGAGTCACTGGCCAGTCAGGACAGCCCCTAAGGTGTCCTGAGCTGAAGTGACTCTAACTTTTAGAAATCCTCCATCTTGCAGATGGAGGATTCCCCCAATAGGGTTAGGATTGTGACCCCCTCCCCTTGGGAGGAGGCACAAAGAGGGTGTACCCACCCTCAGGGCTAGTAGCCATTGGCTACTAACCCCCCAGACCTAAACACGCCCTTAAATTTAGTATTTAAGGGCTACCCTGAACCCTAGAAAATTAGATTCCTGCAACTACAAGAAGAAGGACTGCCTAGCTGAAAACCCCTGCAGAGGAAGACCAGAAGACGACAACTGCCTTGGCTCCAGAAACTCACCGGCCTGTCTCCTGCCTTCCAAAGATCCTGCTCCAGCGACGCCTTCCAAAGGGACCAGCGACCTCGACATCCTCTGAGGACTGCCCCTGCTTCGAAAAGACAAGAAACTCCCGAGGACAGCGGACCTGCTCCAAGAAAGGCTGCAACTTTGTTTCCAGCAGCTTTGAAAGAACCCTGCAAGCTCCCCGCAAGAAGCGTGAGACTTGCAACACTGCACCCGGCGACCCCGACTCGGCTGGTGGAGATCCAACACCTCAGGAGGGACCCCAGGACTACTCTGATACTGTGAGTACCAAAACCTGTCCCCCCTGAGCCCCCACAGCGCCGCCTGCAGAGGGAATCCCAAGGCTTCCCCTGACCGCGACTCTTTGAATCCAAAGTCCCGACGCCTGGGAGAGACCCTGCACCCGCAGCCCCCAGGACCTGAAGGACCGGACTTTCACTGGAGAAGTGACCCCCAGGAGTCCCTCTCCCTTGCCCAAGTGGAGGTTTCCCCGAGGAATCCCCCCCTTGCCTGCCTGCAGCGCTGAAGAGATCCCGAGATCTCTCATAGACTAACATCGCGAACCCGACGCCTGTTTCTACACTGCACCCGGCCGTCCCCGCGCTGCTGAGGGTGAAATTTCTGTGTGGGCTTGTGTCCCCCCCCGGTGCCCTACAAAACCCCCCTGGTCTGCCCTCCGAAGACGCGGGTACTTACCTGCAAGCAGACCGGAACCGGGGCACCCCCTTCTCTCCATTCTAGCCTATGTGTTTTGGGCACCACTTTGAACTCTGCACCTGACCGGCCCTGAGCTGCTGGTGTGGTGACTTTGGGGTTGCTCTGAACCCCCAACGGTGGGCTACCTTGGACCAAGAACTGAACCCTGTAAGTGTCTTACTTACCTGGTAAAACTAACCAAAACTTACCTCCCCCAGGAACTGTGAAAATTGCACTAAGTGTCATCTTTTAAAACAGCTATTTGTCAATAACTTGAAAAGTATACATGCAATTTTTATGATTTAAAGTTCCTAAAGTACTTACCTGCAATACCTTTCGAATGAGATATTACATGTAGAATTTGAACCTGTGGTTCTTAAAATAAACTAAGAAAAGATATTTTTCTATAACAAAACCTATTGGCTGGATTTGTCTCTGAGTGTGTGTACCTCATTTATTGTCTATGTGTATGTGCAACAAATGCTTAACACTACTCCTTGGATAAGCCTACTGCTCGACCACACTACCACAAAATAGAGCATTAGTATTATCTATTTTTAACCACTATTTTACCTCTAAGGGGAACCCTTGGACTCTGTGCATGCTATTCCTTACTTTGAAATCGCACATACAGAGCCAACTTCCTACATTTGGCATTTGAGCACTTCCGTGCATTTGTGTGGGATAAGAATGTGACAAATCAATGTGACCATAAACCCTTAATTAAGTTACTCACATGTGAGGGTAGTGTATTGGCTTTGGCAAGAATTGCAAGGTTGTCCATGCGCATGAAATATTTTATGTACTGCATGGTGTATGTACCTGGTAAGAATAATCTAGTGGCTGATTGTCTAGGTTGCCTAGCCCATTTGAAAAATGTGTTGATGATCGATTGAATGATTTCAGTATTGTCTTGGTACATGAATGGTAGATCTGCTATAAAACAAAACAAAAAAATTGGGGAAAAAGAAATGGAAGGAGATTCTGTGTTGCAGTCTGTTTTGAAAGGATGGCCTAAGAAGGGTGAGCTGACGGAATCTTGTAGGCATTTTTGGTAAGTTAGATCGGAGCTTCCGGTGGACAAGGACATTATTTTGAGGGGAGATAAAACTGTTCCGCCGTGTGGAGTGAGGGAGGCGATTTTAGAATTGTGTCATGAAGGTCATTTTGGCATTGTTAGGACTAAGTCTGTTAAGGGTTTATTTTGGTGGCCAGGTGTGGACAAGGCTATGGAAAGATTTGTTGGGTCTTGTGGAGTGTGTTCTACAGCGGATAAGAGTTTACGTACTTTGAGACCGCCTATGGAGCAGAGGTTTTTACCTAAACGGCCATGAGAGTGTTGCTGTGGATTTATTTGGTCTGGTGGGTGAGGCACATGAGTATGTGATGATAGATGTATATTATAAGTGGTCAGTGTTTGGAATAGTGGAAAAAGCCAACACCAATAAAGTTTTGGAATTTCTTGATAAAGTTTTTGTCGAAGGGTATCCCGGCAAGTTTGTTAATTGTGTCAATTTGTTTCTAATGCAGCTAAGGCGTATTTCGATAGGGTAGGTGTGAAACACAAAACTACATCTCTGTATAATCCGAGTGATAATGGCACAGTGGAAAAGTTTAATAGAGTTATTAAAGGTGTTATTCAGGGGGCTGTTGAACAATTTACTGATTGGCATACTGCTGTTTTTAAGGCAGTTTGAGCCTACAGAATTACAGAAAATTATGCTACAGGGTTGAGTCCTTTTGTTATTATGAGAGGAAGGAATCCAAGAAGTAAATTTAATTCTGCTTGGTTGGTTGATACTGGAATTAGACATTGGTCCCCAGATTTGGTGATGGATTGTTTGGACATAACGCAAGAAAAAAACTAAATCTTATTCTGATAAGTATCATAGTGTAATGCCTTTTTAGGTCGATGAAGGTGATTGGGTTTGTGTAAAAAAAAAAAAAAAAAAAAAAAAAAAAAAAAACACTATAAGGTCAGGAAGGGTGCAAGTGATGGAGGTGTTGCATAACGCTGTTAGATTGAGTGATGGTAGAGTTTGGAATCTCAAACGTGTTGCTCTATGTAATAATAGATAGAATTTTAAAGGTTGTGAAGGGGGTGTGAATGGAATGATGAATGAGAGGAAAGCCTTTGGTTGGAGGATGAGGAGAGTGGACGTTTTGTGTCTGTGGAGGATTAATCTTCTAATCTTGATCAGGTGGATGGTATGGAAGGTTGTGAGGATGATGCTAATGAACGGGAAGGATGTGCAGGAAGTAAGAGGAAAGAATTGGATTCTGTGATGGTACCTTCAGACAAAAAAGGAAGGTGACACCTCGTTGAAGGATTGTGTGTTGGGGTATATTGCCAGTACTCAGTCAGTGACGACAGGTGGTGCATTTTGCAGGATGTGTTTTTGTGTGTTGAGTATTTTGCGTTTTTTTGGCTTGGTATGTTCTTTATTAATGCGGTTTTACTTTTGAAAAAGAAAAAAAAAAAGGGGGGGGGGAGAATGTGTTGTGTGCGCTTAGGTAGAAGGTAGAGTGTTGAGGCATTATGATATTGGTAAGTTCTATTAAGTCTATTGTAAGGAAATGCCTCCTTGGCATGGTTACCCCCTGACTTTTTGCCTTTGCTGATGCTATGTTTTTGATTTGAAAGTGTGCTGAGGCCTGCTAACCAGGCCCCCGCACCAGTGTTCTTTCCCTAACCTGTACTTTTGTTTTACACAATTGGCACACCGTGGCATCCAGGTAAGTCCCTTGTAACTGGTACCCCTGGTACCAAGGGCCCTGATGCCAGGGAAGGTCTCTAAGGGCTGCAGCATAGCTTATGCCACCCTGGGGACCCCTCACTCAGCACAGACACACTGCTTGCCAGCTTGTGTGTGCTAGTGAGAACAAAACGAGTAAGTCGACATGGCACTCCCCTCAGGGTGCCATGCCAACCTCACACTGCCTATGCAGTATAGATAAGTCACCCCTCTAGCAGGCCTTACAGCCCTAAGGCAGGGTGCACTATACCATAGGTGAGGGCACCAGTGCATGAGCACTGTGCCCCTACAGTGTCTAAGCAAAACCTTAGACATTGTAAGTGCAGGGTAGCCATAAGAGTATATGGTCTGGGAGTCTGTCAAACACGAACTCCACAGCACCATAATGGCTACACTAAAAACTGGGAAGTTTGGTATCAAACTTCTCAGCACAATAAATGCACACTGATGCCAGTGTACATTTTATTGTAAAGTACACCCCAGAGGGCACCTTAGAGGTGCCCCCTGAAACTTAAACCAACTACCCGTGTAGGCTGACTGGTTCTAGCAGCCTGCCACACTCAAGACACGTTGCTGGCCACATGGGTAGAGTGCCTTTGTCACTCTGTGGCCTGTAACAAAGCCTGCACTGGGTGGAGATGCTATCACCTCCCCCAGGCAGGAGCTGTAACACCTGGCGGTGAGCCTCAAAGGCTTACCCCCTTTGTTCCAGCACTGCAGGGCACTCCAGCTAGTGGAGTTGCCCGCCCCCTCCGGCCACGGCCCCACTTTTGGCGGCAAGGCCGGAGGAGATAATGAGAATAACAAGGAGGAGTCACTGGCCAGTCAGGACAGCCACTAAGGCAGTGGTCTTCAAACTTTTAAATGCCGCGCCCCCCCAGTTGAAAAATAAAAATCATTGGGCCCCCCCCTCAGAATTTTTCAGAATTATTTTAGAAAGATGGCAATGTTTAAATAGGTCTAAACCTATTTAAACATTGCAGTTAGGTACTGTTACCTTTTTAAAACTGCAATAACATGCTTCTGCTTGAAACAAAGGCTTGTTATCTGTATAATATTTCTTTTGGCCAGAGTTGGCAACCCCCTAGTTTGAAGACCTCTGCCCTAAGGTGTCCTGAGCTGAAGTGACTAACTTTTAGAAATCCTCCATCTTGCAGATGGAGGATTCCCCCAATAGGGATAGGAATGTGACCCCCCTCCCCTTGGGAGGAGGCACAAAGAGGGTGTACCCACCCTCAGGGCTAGTAGCCATTGGCTACTAACCCCCCAGACCTAAACACGCCCTTAAATTTAGTATTTAAGGGCTCCCCTGAACCTAAGAATTTAGATTCCTGCAACTTACCGAAGAAGAAGACTGCTGAGCTGAAAACCCCTGCAGAAGAAGAAAGAAGACACCAACTGCTTTGGCCTCAGTCCTACCGGCCTGTCTCCTGCCTTCTAAAGAAACCTGCTCCAGCGACGCTTTCTCCAGGACCAGCGACCTCTGAATCCTCAGAGGAATGCCCTGCTTCAAGAGGAACAAGAAACTCCCGAGGACAGCGGCCCTGTTCCAAAAAGACTGCAACTTTGTTTCAGAGGAGCAGATTTAAAGACCCTGCAATCCCCGCAAGAAGCGTGAGACTTGCAACACTGCACCCGCCGACCCCGACTCGACAGGTGGAGAACCAACACCTCAGGCAGGACCCTCCGGCAACTCCGAGACTGTGAGTAACCAAAGTTGTCCCCCCTGAGCCCCCACAGCGACGCCTGCAGAGGGAATCCCCAGGCTCCCCCTGACCGCAACTGCCTGACTCTAAAATCCCGGCGGCTGGAAAAGACCCTGCACCCGCAGCCCCCAGCACCTGAAGGATCGGAACTCCAGTGCAGGAGTGACCCCCAGGAGGCCCTCTCCCTTGCCCAAGTGGTGGCTACCCCGAGGAGCCCCCCCCCCTTGCCTGCATCACTGAAGAGACCCCTTGGTCTCCCATTGATTTACATTGGAAACCCGACGCGTGTTTGCACACTGCACCCGGCCGCCCCAGTCCCGCCGAGGGTGTACTTTTTGTGTGAGCTTGTGTCCCCCACGGTGCCCTACAAAACCCCCCTGGTCTGCCCTCCGAAGATGCGGGTACTTACCTGCTGGCAGACTGGAACCGGGGCACCCCCTTCTCTCCATTGAAGCCTATGCGTTTTGGGCACCACTTTGAACTCTGCACCTGACCAGCCCTGAGCTGCTGGTGTGGTGACTTTGGGGTTGCTCTGAACCCCCAACGGTGGGCTACCTTGGACCCCAATCTTAACCCCGTAGGTGGTTTACTTACCTGCAAAACCTAACAATACTTTACCTCCCCCAGGAACTGTGAAAATTACACTAAGTGTCCACTTTTAAAACAGCTAAATGTGTTTTATGTAAAAAGTATATATGCTACTGTAATTATTCAAAGTTCCTAAAGTACTTACCCGCAATACCTTTCAAATGAGATATTACATGTAGAATTTGAACCTGTGGTTCTTAAAATAAACTAAGAAAATATATTTTTCTATAACAAAACCTATTGGCCTGGAATTGTCTGAGTGTGTGTGTTCCTCATTTATTGCCTGTGTGTATGTACAACAAATGCTTAACAATACTCCTTAGATAAGCCTACTGCTCGACCACACTACCACAAAATAGAGCATTAGTATTATCTCTTTTTGCCACTATCTTACCTCTAAGGGGAACCCTTGGACTCTGTGCATACTATTCCTTACTTTGAAATAGTGCACACAGAGCCAACTTCCTACATCTATGAAGTGTAGAACCTATTCATATCAGTTGGGCCTCGGTGTTGTCGTCGATGGACCGGTTTACTATCTAACTTGAATTAAGAACGAAATATTACTGCCTGCATCCTCTTAAGTGTTGTCGGAGTGTGGCCACTTCACGACAACACCCACCCCCCAACCAAATTGGAAACAGAGTTAAAAGAAGACTCTTGGTTCCATAGCTCCACAAATACTTTATGTGAAGATTGGAGTGGCAGTGATGTCCTTCACAGCTTCACAATTAATTGAATATTTCCTGCATATTCACTAGCGATGAAAATTAATTTAGACACGGATTATCTTCAATGTCCTTTGCCAATCGATAGTTACTTGACAGTATGGAGAGAAGATCTGCCGCCAGCCTTTCAATGCCTAGCCATTTTATTTGATTTGAATACCAGCGGTCTTCTAAACTCGCTCAGTTATAAAAATAGTTATGGCTTGGCTTGTTTAAAATATAGCCTCAAAATGCGTTCATGCTGCCTCTCCACAACAATCGTTTGAGATCTCTGCAGCCACAAGGTCTCCCCACCCTGTAAAGCGTTCTGAGCAGCAGTAACGGAAAGCCAGCAAATGCCAATTCAAACGTATCAGCCCTAGATTACGGTTTAATACATCTTTACTCACTAACACCATGAAACTTTAAGCCTAAAATCGCGATAATCTTTACAGACATTGTCCACATATCACTTAGTAAGCACGAATTTATCTCAAGGCTTGTAAAACATAAATATCAAGTAATATGTGGTGTTCTGATTAGCTTTTGGAAATACCACGACTAAACAAAACATTCTCAAGGCAGTTTAAAGACCTCTCAAAAGGTTTCAATTTCAAGAACTGTGGCATTACTAAACTCAAATCTATTAACAAGGGGTACTTACCTAAAGCACAGCTACAATAAAGGCGGGAAATACACATTATGTATGAATAAGCCCTCACAACCGCAGTTTTGGCACGGAAAAACAACAAAACCGCGACAGGACCCAAACGATATCAAATTAATTTACCACCAACAAAGACCAAAACTCTCTTACCTACTTTTCGTGAATACTTATTAACAGCACAACTTCGTGTCGCGATCCCCGCCTGCCAACGCGTCATAAAATGAAAAGAGGAAAAGGAAAAGGAAAAGGAAAACTTTTTTTTTTTTTTTTTTTTATTTTTTTTAAATTGCTTGAAAGAACCAATTAAAACCACCGAAAGGCCAACTCATCGATTATCACAGGCCTTCTTAAATTCTGAATCTACTTGTCCGATTGGTTCAGACTCTTAATAGGAAATGACGCATTATTAACCGGTAAAGGCGCTCGCTGTAATTCACGGCATTGACTAGCCATTGTAACATAAATCAGCCATTTTGAAAGCTACAGAGGCTTAGCCGAATAACGATGCCATGGCTATGCAAATAAAAAAACAAGATAAATTCGTGCATTGTGCTAAAACACATACCCTGTGTTTTTTTTGTATTTTTTTAAGTGCAAATCATGAAGTGACAAATCATACATGTAGCCTTAAAAGTGCATTTACGTTTGTTCATTTGTAAATATTTAAAATTACTTTGCGGGCAGTGCAGCTCTTAAGGCGCAACATCCGCGGATTCGGCATTTCGGGAATGGTCATAACATAGTACACACAGTTCTGAGCATTTGTATTTGCGCTTCAAGTCAGTAACCCGGAAGTAGAGCAGAAAAAGGAAACGTGTGCCCGGCACCTATTTAAATTCGATCTAAACCTAACTTCCGTTTGTTTATAAGTTTTGTTTTACTAGGGTTGGGTTGCTTTATATTGAATTTGTTGTATTCTATGTCTCTTTATTTGTTGTGTGCAGGGGACTTTATTGACGGGTCTTGATACTTTTTTTATAAAAAATTTTTTTTTTAAACAAAAGAAAGATTGAGTTAAACGTTTGCAGTAGTGTTCTTAAAAACTGAAACTCGGAATAAATATCCGAAAAAGTAACTGTACAATAAACAAGGTTGTTTACGGCGCGTGACTTTACTAATGAACCTAGTAAAACAAAAAACATTTTTTTATATCTCGTTACTTTAATTTCTAGTGGACTACAAAGATGCGTATTTTGTTAGTTAGTTCCGCAGTACTTTTTTGAGCATCATTTATTTTTCTGCCGCTCTAGTTTTTCACTGAATAAACGTACCTACACGCCTTCGGGTGTTTATTGTGATAACAGCTTAAGTTAGCTACGACTCGGGCAACTTAGTCTAGACGAACACGGTTAGATTGTTGTTGTTGTCTTCACGTTTTTTGAACTGTCATTTGTAAACAGTTTTCATTTCTGAAAATTCATTCATTTTTATTTTTTATGGAGACTTTTTTCTGTACTAAAACAGTTCTGGCGGTGCACATTGTAATGTTTTGATTGACTAATGCTACGTTAAACTTTTCAGTTCTTAAATTCATTCTTTTATAGCTTACGATGTAAAAGGTTGGTTTGGCCTAGTTGTTAGGAGTGTTAAGAAAAATATTGTCATTGGGTACGTTTCTGTACGTACTAAATAAACCAGTTAGAGGGGTTGCCCAAAGTATAGTTCTAGACTTCAAGCAGTATGCATTATAGGCCGGCCTCTTCCTGAATCTTTTGAAACTCTTTATCTTTTTTTGTCTGCGTTTTGATTTTTGCATAATGCCAGTTTATCAGAGGAAAAAAAAAAAAACGATTTAAAACTAAATCATTGTGGTTCTACCCACCCCAAAAAAAAAAAATTGTCTAAACATAATTTGCTTTACAGGCGGTGAGGTCACAACCGTATACATGTTCTTAATGATTGGATGCATATTTTATGTTTAAAACAAATCCAAAATGGGATGTATATATGTAAAATAAAAGGCTATACACTTGTCTTGTTCAGTGACCACAAAAAGTGAACATTTTTATAATTAATTTGCATAGTATTAAATAACTTAAAAAATTTTTTTTTAAAGATCTTTTTGGCGCTGGAGCTACTTGTATTATATTAGATGCATTGAGCTGATATCAAGTCAAAAGCCTTTATTTTTTATAAAGGTAAACCAGTACGATACTGCATGAGGATTGTTATATTTTTGCGAGTCATTCAGTATGTTAATGATGCAGAGTGACTTCATAAGAACTACACAACAAATTAATTCACATAGAAATGTCAATTTTTTTTTCATAATTTTACAATTCACATAGGTTTTTTCACTAGTCAAGAGTTTATTGAACTTAAGAATAACTCTGTGATAAGGCTTTTAAATAGGTAGGTGATAATGGTGAATATACATATTAATACGTCAGTATGTGCAAGGTATATATTTTAAGGGAGTGATTCCCAACCTGTGGTCCGGGGACTTCCGGGGGTCCACGACTGCTTAGAAAATTAAATAATATTAACAGATTAGGTCCCCAGCTTTAACAATGTCACAGTGGATGGGTCCATGGGTTCCAGTTATGATAAAGTGGGGGTCCACAGAATTCAAAAGGTTGGAAACCACTGGTGAAGCACATTGCTTGGTTGTTAAAGCATTTAATTCCTTATTTGTTTCACTCCAGTGGTTAAAAAAAAAAAAAAAAAAAACTGTTGGAAACGTTTTCATCTCTAATGCGTTGAGAGGGTAAATGGTGGATAATTTCCTGTAGTTAGGATCTACCCCTCTTAAGATCTAATACTGCAACAAAGCTTTAAAAAAAAAAAAAAAAAAAAGTCACATCATAAATGTATGTTACTGTGTCCAATTGCACATGTGAATATCTTTGGTTTGGAATCCCAGTTTGGCACATTGTTAAACTTCCCTCTTACCTCCTTGGTACGCAGTGGGACAGCATCCTCTTTCAAAGGGGCAGGGGTTTTATTACTTAATTCAACCCCTACATGTGCACTGCCAGAATATTGTTCTAATTTGTTTCTTAATGTTTGCCGGCTGACTTTGTAAAACATCCTGCCATTTGAACAGCTTTGGTTAGGATAGCAAAAAAATAAAATAAATACTAAATGAAGGTTTTGTTTTTTAAGTCTCGTCTTCTGACGTGCAGCTAGATTCTACGTAATCATAAATTTATTGTGCTGTTAGGGAAAATTATGCAACAATATGTATATATTTCAGTACTCTTGAAGAAAAAGTTATCTTGAAGCTCCAGAAAACTGAATATTCAAGCTGATGTTGAAAATGTGAAAGTGTGGCTGGGCCTAATGCGAACCTATTAAACTGATGGTGTGGAAACAAAAGGTTATCCCCAAAATTGGGACACGTTAAAAGTTATCTCAAACTGAATTTTCCAAATTTACTGGATTGGAGATCGTTTTAAACCTTTAATTTCATGTGGTAAAGTGGCCCTATGTTAAGTCACATCCCAAAACACCAACATCAATACAAATACAATGCATCAATAAATTGTGAATTGAATAAGCTCAATCAATAACTAAGTTCTGGATTCTAGAGAACTGAAAAATATGTGAACCCCTTCACTCCTGGGCCCCAATGCAACTTGAGTTATAGGTAGCAGACTATCCCCTTTGCCCCTTCTTACCACCAAGCCTGCTCATCAGTCCGATGAAACAGACTGTCCTTTTCAGAAAAAAATGAGCTCTTCTATGTTGTCTGCCTCTTTGTTACAAGGGTGCTCTTAGCCCTAATGCTAACCACCATGCCTCGATGGTAAAGTATGACAGTCATAATTGTGATGCAGTGGGTTCTTCACACACCTGGGCGCCAGTGCCCTGCTTCTGCCTCACTAATGAGAGCTAATGACTTGTAAAGTAGGCAACCTGCTCTGCCCCTTGTTAAGCTGCACCAGCTTCATTTCTGCCATCCCGTCTGAGGCTCAAGGTAAGGCCGCCTGTGCTTTATTGTTCTCTTGGGCCATTGGTTCAATGCACAAAACAACACTGGCACAGTAAGTGTGCACTGAGCTCTAATACACGCAAAGAATGATGATAAAACAACCATAATAGGTGTTGAGTTGAACTTTTATAGCCCTTGGCGCTGGTGCTACTGTGCCACCAATAATACCTACCTCTTTGCTCACTCCACTGGGCCATCCTAAGCCTGAGGCCCAAAGTGTGAAAAAAAAAAAAAACTAATAAAACTGGAAATAAAAAACACGTCGCTCCCCTGTTGTTTGGGCCATGTTCTTTTGGCAGAAAGGAGGACATGGACCCCAATGCTAACAATGAAAATGGCACACTACACCCTTTTTTGCTAGTAGCAAGTAGTCCCTCACACCATTGCCCTAGTGTCAGTGACCCTGATGCACTAGTGGTAGTATTGGCACTTAAAAAAAAAAGTCTGCATTTCTCAATGTCATCTTTGGGGCATCTCTTTGAGAAAGTCGGGAAGCTGTCTCTGCCCATTTGTAAACAGAAAGATTGGACCCCACATATCAACCCCTTCTTTAGGCCATCTCGGAACCTATCCATGGATTGTGCTGCTTTACGCTTTCTCCTTGGCTATTACTCTGAGCCCCCTGGGCCCCTAAATATGATCCTTTTAGCCTCCTTTCTGACACCACCTCGACTAGCTGAGGGGACATCTGTATGTAAACAGGTGTTTGAGGACAAAGGTGTTTTTAATTTTTCATAAGTAGTTCCCATGTATTTTGTTAAAAATAACATCTCTGAATTGTTAATGGACACCCAGAGTTCTTGGAGGATGCTGACAAGGAGGGTTCTCTAAAGTGCTTTAACTTAAGGAATCACTTGAAGTATCATGATGACAAACATTTATTATTTTTGAGAGAATATAAGGATGCTGTGTTTTGGAAAGTGCCCTTTGAATGTACTTTAAAAAAAAATGCCTGCACTAGGTACAGTTTAGTGAGCTAGCTATTACTAATATGTATTCTTTGGGAGCACTTGTTTTCATATTAAGCACTAAATCATGTGCAAGCCTAATTTATACTATATAATACAATTTTAAAATAACAACTTAAATATTTACAGTGGTTTCTGTTACTTGCTGGGACTGCATAGTATATACATACACACGTCATTACTCTGCAATGCGCCAAGCAGGATTCAGTTATGTGACTCTGGTTTCAAACAGACATCTACAGTGATTACATTAACCAATTAATGTTTCAAAATGTAAAGGTGTGAATTTGCCAAAATAATTTAATGTGCATTTAATTTTCATAAAAAATGTTCGTTATTTTACATGCAGTCACTGTGAAGGTAAAAAAAAAAAAATAACAGAAAACTTATAGAATACTTTGTTTTTAGCTATGTCTAAGCTGGTATTTTTTTTCCTGTCACCGGTACACACTTGAAGACAGAAAATGTTAGAACAAACCACTCTAAAATGCTTTGACAGCTGCTCTTATGACACCTGACTGATAAAGTAAAAGACAGAAGAGCTATATTAAGAAAGAATACAGAGAAGTTCATATAAAGTTCTACTTGACCATGTCTTTGCCTTTTTTAGAATCAAAACGTGAACAGATTTCCAGTATTTTTCTCTGTGAAACGTGGCCACCCAAACTTCAATCGCTTAATGTAAATGAAGGGGCCTCGAAACAAGAAAAAAAGTTGTGCTTCAGCCCATCTTCACTTACCTGGGCTAAATGAGGCATTTTCTCCCTCTGGGAATTCACCACACACCCCGGGGTTCGCCTATCAATTTGAAGACCTCTACTGTATGTTAACATCATCCAGAGATGTTTGAATAGAACAAGATACATTGACATGTTATGTGAATGAATAGGTCTCAGTGAAGAAACAGAAAACATGGCAACATGTTGCAAGTCCCATCCAAACTAGTGAAAGTTAATTGTCAATAGAACAATAACAGCAGAAATATCCTGTTGCATGTCAGGACAGGATGCATTAGCGGAGAAGCACAAGGTGAGTGAGATGACTTCCATCCTTGAAAGGATGTAGTTTTACACTAAAATGTGGCCTAATTAACATACTCAGGAAACGAGCTTCAACACCTCATAGAAAACCAGTTTCTAAAGCAATTGTATTAAGTCTGTACACATAAAAGGAAGTGTAAAGTTACATTTTGCTCATTGGTAATGCACAAAAATATATAAGGGACAAAGTACCACCTGAGGTACTTTAAAATGATATTGCAAGTCACTGAGGAGTTCCATAACCAGTAGAGGAACAAGGCAGAAGGTAGAGTTCATTTGAGATTATAGAACTCTGAGGTGATGTGCAATATCCTTGCTGAGTACGCCAAGAGATACTTAACCCCATTCAATAGATGGTCACACCATCACCTTTCCCGCAAACCACTTAAAACCTTGGTGCATAGCTTTCATATGAAAGAGCGAGTATGTTTGCAATCATGAATAATAAAACTATAATCTCTATTGTAAAATTAAACACATCAAAAACTCATTAGATATTTGCTGCAAACAGATATTAGAAACAGTTCAATACAATTAAGTTATAAAAAATCTTCAGTAGCTTAGAATGTGTAGAAACATGCAGAACGATTCTAGATTTTCCCTAAGAACTACAAAAAATTAACATTCTTTATGCTTGTCATTGTAGGCTGTTAAAATAGAGCAGATGAAAGAAAAGCAACATTCATTTTCATTGCTTTAAACAGCTTCTTTAAATATACTCTGTGACCTGCCTTTCACCCAAGATGCAGGCTCTGATAAGTGGCAGTGTGACACCATAGTTCAAGTATAATACCTTACACCAGTCATGTTTTGTCACCTTTTCTTTATAATCTGGGACTATGTCACAAGTCACCACTCATAAAGAAATTAGGGATGGCATTTGTCCAGGTATTCAGCGCCTGTATACCCTCATGTGTGACTAGAATCACTCTACAAATATACTGACTGACTGACTGACTGACTGACTGACTGAATGACTGACTGATTGATTGATTTCATACAGTATAAATCCATAAAATGCTCTTTCACAATCTAGTTTGGAAAAATGACTGCTAGAGATAGTTGAACACTTGGACATTGTCTGCTACAACAAGTTGGATAGTTGTTTGGGTACACAGAGCTTTTCTTGAAGTAGATATTTGCTTTATTACACACAATGGAGTGCATAGACTGTCTGACTTGAGATAATATATATATATTAAACTAATGGCTTCATTGCTTTCTCATAAGCTGTCCTTCACTGTAGTGATCACATAGATATTTGGAGTTCATTTACGAATGATGGAGACCTACATGGTGAAAAGCACAGACACATGGCAGAATATGGGAGGGAGGTTTCAGTAATTAATTTCCATGCTTTAGTTTGCCAGAGTGATTAATGCGGTAGCTTATAAAATAATACATTTACAAAAGGTATGGTAATTTTCTATGTGCCTGAGTTTATTGGATTGAAAGTTTGGTAGGAGTAAAGGCATAGACTTGTTCAATAAAGCATGACAGTTTTCAATTGTTTACATCAGGACCATTCTAGGTTTGAAGTGATACTTTTTTTGGACTAGGTAAACCAAGAGAGACAAGTAAGAGGAGCATTTGAACTACTTTAGTAGTGTAAGCAGCAGTAGAATATTATACCTCACTTCAATATTGCAAGAAACATAATTGAAGAAGAACCACATGAGTCTCTTAGAAAATTAGAATTTGAGTCACCTGTATGTCCAGTGAAATTGTCACTATGACTCAGAGATTTCTGGAGAGAGGGTACCCCTTGAAGATTCTCAAAGATGCCCATTTGAGGGTCTTGAGTATGTCCAGAGAAAAACTGCTCTTTAAATCTGGTAGTATCAATAATCAAGATCAAAATGAGGGATCGTCACCTAGATTGTTTCTGGAATTCAATTCCCAACATTCACATTTAAATAACATCATACAGAAAAATTGGCATATTTTGAGACATGATTCTGCCATAAAGGACAGTATAGGTCCTCATCCACATATTACATATCGTAAAACTCAATCATTGGGTGACCATCTCACCAGAAGCTTATTTCAGAGTCCCAAAGCTAATGTGTCTTGGCTAGCTAAGAAAAGTCTGGGCTTTTGGAAATGTGGACATTGTAAATCCTGTTTATATGCACAAAACACCCACACATATACTACCTTTGAAGGGAAAATCTGTGATATAATAGATCGTATCACATGCGAAACTGAATACGTCGTATATGTCATTGAATGTGGTTGTCACAAAAAATATGTAGGCAGTACCATTCACAAATTGAAAGTCAGGTTCTTACAACATCTTAGAGCTATTAAGAATCATGATCCATCTTACCCCTTAGCTAAACATTTTTGGGATGTACATGAAGGTAATTGCAGCTCTTTAATATTCTATGGTGTTAAAACCATTGCTGCCCATCCACGGGGAGGGAACAGAACTGCGCATTTGAGACAAATTGAGTCGAAAATGATTTTACTTCTAGGTACAGAACACCCCTGGGGTCACAATCTGGATGCAGAGCTTCATGTCCATCTGTGAGACTTTTGATCTCTTTTTATATATATATATTTTTATATATATATTTTTTCTAGTAGAAAATATGAAATTCATTTGATTTTTAAAATATTACTTTTTAGGATCCTTTATTGGTCTATGACATTTCCGGACTGTAATTTAGTTTATTTTGTTATTTTAATTTTTATATTTTAATTCACTTTAGGGTGTTACACTCATCTAATTTATCTTTATACTGTAATATATGCCCCTGGGGGAGGCTAGCGGTGTGTATATATTTTCCTGTTGCTGAATTTGTTGGGTTTGTTTGCAATTTTCTAATTAATGATAGGTTTGCCTGTGATATGGATATATTAACTTTTTTCCATTTTACAATATATTAATATTCAGAGGATTAGGATTAATCTAATGAATTGTATTATGATCTATTTAAAATGAAATTTGATATTGTTATTAATAGTAATGGAGATATTTATATAAATTGTACAGAATTTTGGTTATTAATATCTATCTATATATTTATCCGTCCTGGACATGATTTTTATTGGTATCTCCCTCTTAGAATTGATTGAATGTATTCTATCTATTTAGTCACCTATTTATAGCTTGTATATAGATTGAATATATTGTAATTAATTGACAATATATATATTTATATATTTATTTATTTATATATCAGGCTTTTAAAACTATTAGGTAAAAAATGGATAATATGTTGATATTAAGAGTAAAAAGGAAGAGAAAAAGAGAAAAAAACTCATATATAGGATATTCCTTTCCCTGTATTTAACAATCATCAATTGTGATTATAATTACTTTTTATATATTTATAGGCGACCAGACCATATATGTGATATTGCAGTACAATATGAAAGAAATATATAATGTCATATTTGAAGTCTTTATCCCAATCAGAGCACAGGATTAGCAGTCTCTTATTTTCAAACTTAGAATTGCCACGTTACAAAATGGCCGCTCTGTTTGTACTTCTCTTGAGTCATGCAGTTAACAACAAAGAAGGACCATATGGTTTAAATAGTTGAGTGTAAAAATGGTTGCCAATGTCCTGTTGAAGGCTTCGGCCGAAACGCGTAGACATTTGGTTGGGACAGCGTGTGTTTGTTTGTTTATGGTGGGCACATGATTGATTTTCTTTTTGTGCCTATGTACCACTTTTTGCGGGTCGACTTTACCTGCATTTAAATTCTTTTCAATAAATAGCAGCCGATGAAATTACTCGTTAGTGGTCTTTCACTATTTCTACGAGCCTGTCTTTGGATGATGTGCAGCCCTTGGTGTGCGATTATAATGCACCAGTTCTCTTGAATATATATATATATATATATATATATATATATATATATATATCCTCGAGCAAATATGGTCTAAAAGTTGTTGGGCGGCGCACTCCACTGTCGGTGCCAGTGACGGAGAGGACCAGTCTCGTAAAAATATAAATTTCAAAAAGTATTCACTGCACTCCACGAGGTATCAATGGTGCAAATTTAATCCAAATAACAACCACCAACGCGTTTCAACTCCCTCAGGAGTCTTGTTCACAGTATGTGAGTCCCTTTTCCCTTTTGCTATTTATACCCCCAGGTGATACAAACTAAACAGTGCATTATGGTCCATGTAGTTCCCAACTAAATAAAAAATAAAAATAATTTTTTTCTGTGTTTTATATTCTCCTAAAAAAATAAAATAAAATAATACTGAAAATATATACATTTATAATAAATGGTGCTCTTTCTGTATATTTTCCTTCATGATACTTCTCTTTCCACATTCAACATTATATTGGCTACTGATTACTTCCCCATTAATTTCTCCACTATAATTGTCTGCGCTAGACATGTATATTAATGTCAACCTTTCAACATTTCCCATATGTATATTATTATATTATCTTGGTCACGACATTCCTATGCATCTGCAGAGATCTGTTTACTATATACATAGTGATAAGTGTCTTTTTGAATAGTTCCATTGTCCATATATCTTGTATTAATGAATGTCAGTCCTCTCTCACTCCATCTCTATTATTTGTTTACAGTACATATGGCAGTTATATATATATATATATTCCCACTCACCAGTGTGCTTACCTAACAATCTTGGTTATAGTTACCAGAACCCTTTATTTTTGAAAGACACCAAACCCTTCCATATCTTAGTGTGAAGCAAGAGTCAAATAGCAGATGGAAGTCCTGCTTGATACACATCTTGGCAGGTGCTTTTTGTTGTGTCCTTTCAGACTAGATGGTGTTCTACAAAGCCTTCGGATTAAAGACAATCTGCTTGTCTGAGGGACTAAATGCTTAAAGTGCTCATATTCTAAAAGAAAATCACTTTTTCCACCTTCTTAAATCAATTAGATGGTCAAGCACAGACACTTTACTAATTTTTTTTGTTGAATTTCCAGACAGAGGGTCCGATTAGGAGTTTGGCGGGTGGAAACACCCGTACACCAAAGTCCAGACGAGGTGGTCGCTGCTATGCTGGTGACCTCCCTGCCAGCCTCATTACGTCTTTCCCACTGGGCTGATTGGTGGAAACCAAGGTTTCCGCTGGTCAGCCTAGTACGAAAGGTGTGGCAGCATTGTTGTCGGCTCATAATAGAACCAGCAGCAATGCTTCTGCATGCAAGGGGCACCAGCACCCTTGAAATGTGCACTGTCTGCACAGCAAACAGTTTGCATTTCGATGATACTGGGCAGGGAGACCCCTGCTCTGCCCATGCCATGGTCATGGGGCACGGGCATGGGCAGTGCAGGGGCCCACAGCAGCTCTTCTCTGCAAGCCTTTTTATGGCGGTGGAACTGCCATGAAAAGGCTGGCCGAGAACAAGGTTGTAATCAGCAGGGAAACGCTGAGTTCAGTATTGCCCTGGCTGATGACAACCTGCACCTCAGTCAGCCCTTCAGGATCTGAGATCCTGGCGCAGATGGCAGTAGGTTGACAGGTCTGCCCACCATCCTCCTAATTTGGCAGTTGGACCGCCACAGCTGCGTTGGGCCGACTGCCCCCGCGGGGCTGGCAGTCTTCAGACCGCCAGCCTGGTAACCAGGCCCAAAGCATGGTGAGACAATCTCACTGAAACAAATTCTTAGTAATTAGCAACAGATGCTGATCTTTGCTTCCACTTTGTTGGAGTGACCAGGTTATGAAAGCTGGGATATTCCACGACCATAAAAATAGAACTCTATTTTCCGTGAGCCGAGGAACACAATTATTTAATTGACATGGCTCAGCAAAACGGAAACCGTAAGCAGTGATGCACTCAATAGAATTAAATGTAGTTTTTACAAACAATATAATCTTTGTTAACTAAATCAATGTTTTCTAAGGCCTGCTAGCTAATCTTGCACAAGAAAGCAAAGCTTCCTTTCCTCTGTTTTCATGCAAGCCTCCAAAATGTGGCCATTTGAAGAGAGGATGGTCACCCAATAAGAATCAGCCTTTTTAAATGGGCTACTCATGAGTTGTGACTGACAGCTCAGTAGTTATGATGGGTAACGCTTTGTTAATGCACTTCTTTCATTACATACTGTACAACTTTGTTTCTTTTGTGTGAATATTTATACACTCGGGGGGGGGGGAATACATCCGCCAGGAACTGCAAATGTCTAGTTGCTACCTGTCACATTTCGAGGTCTTCAGGGAGTTTATAATCTTTCCTAATTAATTTAATATGGTGTTCTTCAGCAACACACCTTTCATAGTGCCACCTTTAATAGTAAATGAATGCTTGTTGCAACTGGCTCTGCTAGATTTTGTGCATATCCATCTCACTGACAAAGTTAGTAGTGAATTAAATATTGACTTCTAGTCCTCCACACACATTCTAAATACAAAACCAGAATTACTTTCACTTGGTGTAACTTGCTATCTGCATGGCATGTCTGATGCAGATTTCTTCAAACAGCACCAAAGTTATAAGCAATTTAAAATTTTGCCCACCTCAATGGATTGGCACAAAATTAGACATTCTAATAAACAATTTCAAACAGCTGCAAGATTTTGTGCAGGTTCATTAGTACCAACTTTCTTAGCAAGTGACCACTTGTTTGGTCCCTCCCTTTTCAACTGGGCTGCTTCTTGATGGCTCTGCTCACATTTGAAAATATAACAAGAAATCTCATTCTATTAAGTGTCTGCCAGTTTTCAGGCAAATCATAAAATCAACATATGACCTTTAAACAGATACCATAAAGTTTTAACCCTTTGAAGCCCACCCAGCACATTTTTCAAATCTTAATATCAAACGACTTAATACTTATGCGAACTAACAGAAAGCTTGCTATCTGAGTAAAGTTATACATTCATACCAGGTTTGATGTAAATCAGTTGGGTGGTTTTGGCTATAGGTGCAAGCAGAATTTTCTATGGAGCTAAAGTGGAAAATGTATCCTTATTTTTGGTGTTCCCGGTTCTTACATTTCGCCCCTGCACTAGTGGTTGCTAGTGATATTTCAAAGTGGTGAAGCGTAAAAATTAGGGATGAGTGTTACATCATGAGCAAGCCGGACTGACATAAGAGGGATTCAGGGGGTAAGGGGGGGGGGGGGAGAGGGGAGGGGAATATTGTTCTCCCCTGAGAACAGTTTGAAAAAAAAGAGAAGTTTAGTCTTGAAATATTTAAACACATTAAAAATGCCCCCTATCTTACTGCATTAAATATGTTTAACAGTTACTGAGTGACTGTAGTATGCAACCTGTACAGTGCAACAAGTAAGGGTTTTAGTTATGTGCACAGCAGTCTCTGCACTACATCTGGTTGGTGAAATTGAAAGCTCTTAATACCATCTTATAACAAGCATGATAATTACAAAATTAAAATGCACATGTATATTATGTTCTGATCAAAACATATTTCTTTATGTATTTAAATACCTATATAAATGTAATCTAAGAAAATACAAGCTCTAGTTATTGTGATTTGTCTGAGTCGATAAAATCTTAAAGGGCATCCTATCAGCTTCTTCATATCTGAAGAAATTGCCAGACAACGCAGCGCATAAGTAGAAAACCAAGCAGAACTGATCTGTATTTGGTCCCCAGCAGGAGCCAAGTTTCGAAGCTTAGTTCTCTGCTGTCCCCTGCACTGACCCTGATGAGTACAAACAGTCCACCAGGAGAAAGCATCGAGGGGAAACCTAGGGGGCGGGAGGGGAAGAGGTGTATGGGTAGAAAGTAGGGGAAGAAAAAACTACTTGCTCATTCGCCCTTGTTCTGTTCTTGCCTGCCGTCTGGAGTACTGGATGCAGACTGCGACATCATATCACACAAGGAAAGATCAACAATCCTGGAACCCTCATTATTCTGGAAATGAGAGGTGTATAAGCCTAAACTATACTTTAGCCACTCTACCATAAAATTACCTATAATGCGTAAGGCAATACCTGAAAGTTGTGTAACATGGGTGACTCTTAATGTAATACTGTGTATAGGTTTGTGACATCTTGCTGTGGGATTTGTAACAGATTAAACAAATTTGAGGAGGGGATGATTGGTCGCAGGGCTCAGGATGCAGAAGGAGCTCTTGAAATCAGTTTATGAAGAAGTCTGGGACTAATAAATCCAATCCCAGTGTAAGGCAAAGTCTATTTCATGAAATGTGTGGGGGGGAAATCAATCATTCACTCACTGATCACACCATGACCCTTTCCATACATATCACTACATACACACACCAGATAAAGAAAATAAGAATGTAATCCAGTAGGCATACCAATAACCAGCTCAATCTCCAGGAAATCTTAAGGGCTGTTGAAGATCAAATGAAAATCCTGATAATTATGCCAGAGGGTAGTGAGGTTCAAGCACATATGAGGGGTTAACAAATAGGTTAATCCATTGCTATTAATAAGCAGAAAATCTCAATGAAAGCGCTGTGAATGAGAGTCCAAGTAAATGGGAAGCCCCTCAATGCGCTAGTGCATGCAGTAAAAACACCACTTAGTTCGATGTCCCTGGATAGCCAGAATTGTTTGTCAAGCAAGCGCTGCTCCTTTTCTGACCCTGAATGGCAAGTGAGACTCGTGTCTTTTGCTACCGTGCCACCGCCAATCACGTGGCTTCATGTCAGGACGCGTTAGAGCAGCGCATAGGGTATTCATGGAGTCTTGGCTATGCCAGCGGACCACTACAACCCATTCCAGCCTGCAAAATGGGTAACAGCGCACAGGGGGCGCTTGATAGAACTCCATTCGCCTACTTTACTGGCACACTACATAAAACCAGCTGCGTCATGTACAAAGTTTGCAAATAAGAACTGGTTTTGATAATGTAATGGACCTGAATGACCACCAGCACCCCCTCTTATGTTATGGACAAGCTCACGATCTGTGGTGTCTCTCAGAAATCCTGAAACCAGGATACCAGACTCCAGACTAAGAAGTGTGAAAAAGAAAAAAGAAGCCTACAGTCCTTTCTCATCTATGTATCTAGGCTTTCGGACAACACCTCTGTATCCATCAACACCACCTTCTCTTGAAGAGATTAAAAAAAAAAAAGTTGCCCCTTCCCTAATTTCATAATTTTTCTTCAAGGCTGTAAACAGTAATGTGCTACTGCGCAGGAGCAGTGAGCTTGGAGGAAATACAAGTCTCAGACACCTATCTGCATCAATAAAAACAAAAAAAAAGAAAGTATCACACACTTAATATTGTTTGCACTGCTTGCCATGCTGCACATATTAATAAAAGTGCAGTAGCACTACGTAGTAAGTATCAACGTGCAGTATAGCCAAAGGTGGCCCTGCAGGTGCCCAAGATGCGTTGTACACATACTGAGATTGTTATGCTAAAAATTCACCTTTGCTGTGTGGTTTTCAATCCTCAGTCTGCATCTTAATGATAGAACAGCTACATTTATCAGCTCCTGCTGCCTGCCCATGAGGGCTGCATGCTGCTTGTGTTGGTAATTGGTAATGGGTGAACACTTTCAATAACAGTCTGCTAGACCACAGGCTTGAATGTCACAGACATACTAAAACCAGCAAAGGAGTACCAAGTCAAACACTGAGATTGTGATGTAAAAAGAACATGCAAAAGTGCAAATAAATGATAAGTCATTCACACACTAAACCAAATGCGAACATATTAGCCGAACAGTCTATGCACATAAACACATAATGGCAATCTGGTATTTATGAAAACAGACAATAATGAACCTAACTGTACCCACTTTACAGCTCTGCAAACACATTTATAGGCAGCATATATGTTCAAGAAACAAAACTTTGTGGCATAAAATCTGAATTCAATACACTTGGCTTTACGTTTTGTATCTCATCTCCTCCTGGGCAGGTCCGAATTCACCTTACCTCTTCATTAAGTTACACCAACTACATGCTTCCACCCCAGGACTGTATGTAAATCAAGGTCATGAGGGAGTAACTCTTTTCCACTATATTGTGCGCAATACTATTACTGGCGCTGGACATGAAGAGAACAAGGGACAGGAAATGGCCAATCTGTTCATGGCTTTATCAGAAAGCAATAAAGTGATTATCCAATTTCTGTGATCCTGAACCCCCCACCCCATGCTACCTCATATGCATGAGTCATAACCAAATTCCTACCTGCATCTCTGTAGGAAGTTGGCTCTGTATGTGCTATTTCAAAGTAAGGAATAGCATGCACAGAGTCCAAGGGTTCCCCTTAGAGGTAAAATAGTGGTAAAAATAGATGATACTAATGCTCTATTTTGTGGTAGTGTGGTCGAGCAGTAGGCTTATCCAAGGAGTAGTGTTAAGCATTTGTTGTACATACACATAGACAATAAATGAGGTACACACACTCAGAGACAAATCCAGCCAATAGGTTTTGTTATAGAAAAATATCTTTTCTTAGTTTATTTTAAGAACCACAGGTTCAAATTTAACATGTAATATCTTGTTTGAAAGGTATTGCAGGTAAGTACATTAGGAACTTTGAATCATTTCAATTGCATGTATACTTTTCAAGTTATTCACAAATAGCTATTTCAAAAGTGGACACACTGCAATTTTCACAGTTCCTGGGGGAGGTAGGTTTTTGTTAGTTTTACCAGGTAAGTAAGACACTTACAGGTTTCAGTTCTTGGTCCAAGGTAGCCCACCGTTGGGGGTTCAGAGCAACCCCAAAGTCACCACACCAGCAGCTTAGGGCCGGTCAGGTGCAGAGTTCAAAGTGGTGCCCAAAACGCATAGGCTTCAATGGAGAGAAGGGGGTGCCCCGGTTCCGGTCTGCTTGCAGGTAAGTACCCGCGTCTTCGGAGGGCAGACCAGGGGGGTTTTGTAGGGCACCGGGGGGGACACAAGCCCACACAGAAATTTCACCCTCAGCGGCGCGGGGGCGGCCGGGTGCAGTGATAGAACAAGCGTCGGGTTCGCAATGTAAGTCAATGAGAGATCAAGGGATCTCTTCAGCGCTGCAGGCAGGCAAGGGGGGGCTTCCTCGGGGAAACCTCCACTTGGGCAAGGGAGAGGGACTCCTGGGGGTCACTTCTGCAGTGAAAGTCCGGTCCTTCAGGTCCTGGGGGCTGCGGGTGCAGGGTCTTTTCCAGGCGTCGGGACTTAGGTTTCAGAGAGTCGCGGTCAGGGGAAGCCTCGGGATTCCCTCTGCAGGCGGCGCTGTGGGGGCTCAGGGGGGACAGGTTTTGGTACTCACAGTCGTAGAGTAGTCCGGGGGTCCTCCCTGAGGTGTTGGTTCTCCACCAGCCGAGTCGGGGTCGCCGGGTGCAGTGTTGCAAGTCTCACGCTTCTTGCGGGGAGTTGCAGGGTTCTTTAAAGCTGCTTCTTGAAACAAAGTTGCAGTCTTTTTGGAGCAGGTCCGCTGTCCTCTGGAGTTTCTTGTCGTCGTCGAAGCAGGGCAGTCCTCAGAGGATGCAGAGGTCGCTGGTCCCTTTGGAAGGTGTCGCTGGAGCAGAGTTCTTTGGAAGGCAGGAGACAGGCCGGTGAGTTTCTGGAGCCAAGGCAGTTGTTGTCTTCTGGTCTTCCTCTGCAGGGGTTTTCAGCTAGGCAGTCCTTCTTCTTGTTGTTGCAGGAATCTAATTTTCTAGGGTTCAGGGTAGCCCTTAAATACTAAATTTAAGGGCGTGTTTAGGTCTGGGGGGTTAGTAGCCAATGGCTACTAGCCCTGAGGGTGGGTACACCCTCTTTGTGCCTCCTCCCAAGGGGAGGGGGTCACAATCCTAACCCTATTGGGGGAATCCTCCATCTGCAAGATGGAGGATTTCTAAAAGTCAGAGTCACCTCAGCTCAGGACACCTTAGGGGCTGTCCTGACTGGCCAGTGACTCCTCCTTGTTGCTTTCTTTGTTCCCTCCAGCCTTGCCGCCAAAAGTGGGGGCCGTGGCCGGAGGGGGCGGGCAACTCCACTAAGCTGGAGTGCCCTGCTGGGCTGTGACAAAGGGGTGAGCCTTTGAGGCTCACCGCCAGGTGTTACAGCTCCTGCCTGGGGGAGGTGTTAGCATCTCCACCCAGTGCAGGCTTTGTTACTGGCCTCAGAGTGACAAAGGCACTCTCCCCATGGGGCCAGCAACATGTCTCTAGTGTGGCAGGCTGCTGGAACTAGTCAGCCTACACAGACAGTCGGTTAAGTTTCAGGGGGCACCTCTAAGGTGCCCTCTGGGGTGTATTTTGCAATAAAATGTACACTGGCATCAGTGTGCATTTATTGTGCTGAGAAGTTTGATACCAAACTTCCCAGTTTTCAGTGTAGCCATTATGGTGCTGTGGAGTTCGTGTTTGACAAACTCCCAGACCATATACTCTTATGGCTACCCTGCACTTACAATGTCTAAGGTTTTGTTTAGACACTGTAGGGGTACCATGCTCATGCACTGGTACCCTCACCTATGGTATAGTGCACCCTGCCTTAGGGCTGTAAGGCCTGCTAGAGGGGTGACTGACCTATACTTGCATAGGCAGTGAGAGGCTGGTATGGCACCCTGAGGGGAGTGCCATGTCGACTTACTCGTTTTGTTCTCACTAGCACACACAAGCTGGCAAGCAGTGTGTCTGTGCTGAGTGAGAGGTCTCCAGGGTGGCATAAGACATGCTGCAGCCCTTAGAGACCTTCCTTGGCATCAGGGCCCTTGGTACTAGAAGTACCAGTTACAAGGGACTTATCTGGATGCCAGGGTCTGCCAATTGTGGATACAAAAGTACAGGTTAGGGAAAGAACACTGGTGCTGGGGCCTGGTTAGCAGGCCTCAGCACACTTTCAATTGTAAACATAGCATCAGCAAAGGCAAAAAGTCAGGGGGCAACCATGCCAAGGAGGCATTTCCTTACACAACCCCCCCCCCCCCAAACGAAAGAGGATGAGACTAACCTTTCCCAAGAGAGTCTTCATTTTCTAAGTGGAAGAACCTGGAAAGGCCATCTGCATTGGCATGGGCAGTCCCAGGTCTGTGTTCCACTATAAAGTCCATTCCCTGTAGGGAGATGGACCACCTCAACAGTTTAGGATTTTCACCTTTCATTTGCATCAGCCATTTGAGAGGTCTGTGGTCAGTTTGAACTAGGAAGTGAGTCCCAAAGAGGTATGGTCTCAGCTTCTTCAGGGACCAAACCACAGCAAAGGCCTCCCTCTCAATGGCACTCCAACGCTGCTCCCTGGGGAGTAACCTCCTGCTAATGAAAGCAACAGGCTGGTCAAGGCCATCATCATTTGTTTGGGACAAAACTGCCCCTATCCCATGTTCAGAGGCATCTGTCTGCACAATGAACTGCTTAGAATAATCTGGAGCTTTTAGAACTGGTGCTGAGCACATTGCTTGTTTCAGGGTGTCAAAGGCCTGTTGGCATTCCACAGTCCAGTTCACTTTCTTGGGCATTTTCTTGGAGGTGAGTTCAGTGAGGGCTGTCACAATGGATCCATATCCCTTCACAAACCTCCTGTAATACCCAGTCAAGCCAAGGAATGCCCTGACTTGAGTCTGGGTTTTTGGAGCTACCCAGTCCAGAATAGTCTGGATCTTGGGTTGGAGTGGCTGAACTTGGCCTCCACCTACAAGGTGGCCCAAGTAAACCACAGTTCCCTGCCCTATCTGGCATTTGGATGCCTTGATAGAGAGGCCTGCAGATTGCAGAGCCTTCAAAACCTTCTTCAGGTGGACCAGGTGATCCTGCCAGGTGGAGCTAAAGACAGCAATATCATCAAGATAAGCTGTGCTAAAGGACTCCAAACCAGCAAGGACTTGATTCACCAACCTTTGGAAGGTGGCAGGGGCATTCTTTAAACCAAAGGGCATAACAGTAAACTGATAATGCCCATCAGGTGTGGAGAATGCTGTTTTCTCTTTTGCTCTAGGTGCCATTTTTATTTGCCAGTACCCTGCTGTCAAGTCAAAGGTACTTAAGAATTTGGCAGCACCTAATTTGTCTGAGCTCATCAGCTCTAGGAATTGGATGGGCGTCTGTCTTGGTGACAGAGTTGAGCCCTCTGTAGTCCACACAAAACCTCATCTCTTTCTTTCCATCTTTGGTGTGAGGTTTGGGGACTAAGACCACTGGGCTAGCCCAGGGGCTGTCAGAGCGCTCAATTACTCCCAATTCCAGCATCTTGTGGACTTCCACCTTGATGCTTTCCTTAACATGGTCAGACTGTCTAAAAATTTTGTTTTTGACAGGCATGCTGTCTCCTGTGTCCACATCATGGGTACACAGGTGTGTCTGACCAGGGGTTAGGGAGAAGAGTTCAGGAAACTGTTGTAGGACTCTCCTACAATCAGCTTGCTGTTGGCCAGAGAGGGTGTCTGAGTAGATCACTCCATCTACTGAGCCATCTTTTGGGTCTGATGACAGAAGATCAGGGAGAGGTTCACTCTCTGCCTCCTGATCCTCATCTGTTACCATCAACAGATTTACATCAGCCCTGTCATGGAAGAGCTTAAGGCGGTTCACATGGATCACCCTCTTGGGGCTCCTGCTTGTGCCCAGGTCCACCAGGTAGGTGACCTGACTCTTCCTTTCTAGCACTGGGTAAGGGCCACTCCATTTGTCCTGGAGTGCCCTGGGAGCCACAGGCTCCAGAACCCAGACTTTCTGCCCTGGTTGGAACTCAACCAGTGCAGCCTTTTGGTCATACCAAAACTTCTGGAGCTGTTGGCTGGCCTCAAGGTTTTTGGTTGCCTTTTCCATGTACTCTGCCATTCTAGAGCGAAGGCCAAGTACATAGTCCACTATGTCTTGTTTAGGCTCATGAAGAGGTCTCTCCCAGCCTTCTTTAACAAGAGCAAGTGGTCCCCTTACAGGGTGACCAAACAGAAGTTCAAAGGGTGAGAATCCTACTCCCTTCTGTGGCACCTCTCTGTAAGCAAAAAGCAGACATGGCAAGAGGACATCCCATCTCCTTTTGAGTTTTTCTGGGAGCCCCATGATGATGCCTTTTAATGTCTTGTTGAATCTCTCAACTAAGCCATTAGTTTGTGGATGGTATGGTGTAGTGAATTTGTAAGTCACTCCACACTCATTCCACATGTGTTTTAGGTATGCTGACATGAAGTTGGTACCTCTGTCAGACACCACCTCCTTAGGGAAACCCACTCTGGTAAAGATACCAATGAGGGCCTTGGCTACTGCAGGGGCAGTAGTCGACCTAAGGGGAATAGCTTCAGGCTACCTAGTAGCATGATCCACTACTACTAGGATGTACATATTTCCTGAGGCTGTGGGAGGTTCCAGTGGACCAACTATGTCCACACCCACTCTTTCAAAGGGGACCCCCACCACTGGAAGTGGAATGAGGGGGGCCTTTGGGTGCCCACCTGTCTTACCACTGGATTGACAGGTGGGGCAGGAGAGGCAAAACTCCTTAACCTTCTGGGACATATTGGGCCAGTAGAAGTGGTTGACTAACCTCTCCCACGTCTTGGTTTGTCCCAAATGCCCAGCAAGGGGAATATCATGGGCTAAGGTCAGAATAAACTCTCTGAACGACTGAGGCACTACCACTCTCCTAGTGGCACCAGGTTTGGGGTCTCTGGCCTCAGTGTACAGGAGTCCATCTTCCCAATAGACCCTATGTGTTCCATTTTTCTTGCCCTTGGACTCTTCAGCAGCTTGCTGCCTAAGGCCTTCAAGAGAGGGACAGGTTTCTTGTCCCTTACACAGCTCCTCCCTTGAGGGTCCCCCTGGGCCTAAGAGCTCAACCTGATAAGGTTCAAGCTCCAAAGGCTCAGTTCCCTCAGAGGGCAGAACTTCTTCCTGAGAAGAGAGGTTCTCTTTTTCTGACTGTGTTGCAGTTGGTTTCCCAACTGACTTTCCTTTTCTCTTGGTAGGCTGGGCCATTTTTCCAGACTCCAGCTCTACTTTTTCACCCTGTGCCTTGCATTGTGCTCTTGTTTTTACACACACCAGTTCAGGGATACCCAGCATGGCTGCATGGGTTTTTAGTTCTACCTCAGCCCATGCTGAGGACTCCAGGTCATTTCCAAGCAGACAGTCCACTGGGATGTTTGAGGAGACCACCACCTGTTTCATGCCATTGACCCCTCCCCATTCTAAAGTTACCATTGCCATGGGATGTGCTTTAGTCTGATTGTCAGCGTTGGTGACTGTATAAGTTTTTCCAGTCAGGTATTGGCCAGGGGAAACCAGTTTCTCTGTCACCATGGTGACACTGGTACCTGTATCCCTCAGGCCCTCTACACTTGTCCCATTAATAAAGAGCTGCTGCCTGTATTTTTGCATGTTAGGCGGCCAGGCAGCTAGTGTGGCTAAATCCACCCCACCCTCAGAGACTAGAGTAGCTTCAGTGTGGACCCTGATTTGCTCTGGGCACACTGTTGATCCCACTTGGAGACTAGCCATTCCAGTGTTACCTGGATTGGAGTTTGGAGTGGAACTTTTCTTGGGACAGGCCTTGTCTCCAGTTTGGTGTCCAGACTGACTACAGTTTCGACACCAGGCCTTTTTGGGATCAAAGTTTTTACCCTTGTACCCAGGATTGGTTTGTGAAGAGGCTCTGGGCCCACCCTCCTGTGCAGGTTTTTGGGGGCCTGTAGAAGACTCTTTACTATTTTTATTTTGGGCTGTCTCACCACCTTTCCCCTGGGGAGGTTTTGTGACCCCTTTCTTTTGGTCACCCCCTGTGGAAGTTTTGGACACCCTAGTCTTGACCCAATGGTCCGCCTTCTTTCCCAATTCTTGGGGAGAAATTGGTCCTAGGTCTACCAGATGCTGATGCAGTTTATCATTGAAACAATTACTTAACAGGTGTTCTTTCACAAATAAATTGTACAGCCCATCATAATTACTTACACCACTGCCTTGAATCCAACCATCTAGTGTTTTTACTGAGTAGTCTACAAAGTCAACCCAGGTCTGGCTCGAGGATTTTTGAGCCCCCCTGAATCTAATCCTATACTCCTCAGTGGAGAATCCAAAGCCCTCAATCAGGGTACCCTTCATGAGGTCATAAGATTCTGCATCTTTTCCAGAGAGTGTGAGGAGTCTATCCCTACACTTTCCTGTGAACATTTCCCAAAGGAGAGCACCCCAGTGAGATTTGTTCACTTTTCTGGTTACACAAGCCCTCTCAAAAGCTGTGAACCATTTGGTGATGTCATCACCATCTTCATATTTAGTTACAATCCCTTTGGGGATTTTCAACATGTCAGGAGAATCTCTGACCCTAGTTATGTTGCTGCCACCATTGATGGGTCCTAGGCCCATCTCTTGTCTTTCCCTCTCTATGGCTAGGATCTGTCTTTCCAAAGCCAATCTTTTGGCCATCCTGGCTAACTGGATGTCCTCTTCACTGGAGTTATCCTCAGTGATTTCAGAGTTGTTGTTCCCTCCTGTGAGGGAACCAGCATCTCTGACTATTATTTGTGGAGTCAGGGCTTGAGAAGCCCTGCTCTCCCTAAGTAGGACTGGAGGGGGGGAATTTCCCTCCAAGTCACTATCTTCATCCTCTGTGTTGCCATCCTCAGAGGGGTTGGCCTTTTCAAACTCTGCCAAAAGCTCCTGGAGCTGTACTTTGATAGGTTTGGGGCCCATTGCTATTTTCTTTAGTTTACAGAGTGACCTTAGCTCTCTCATCTGTAGATGGAGGTAAGGTGTGGTGTCGAGTTCCACCACAGTCACATCTGTGCTAGACATTTTGCTTCTAAAAGTTGGAATACTTTTTAAGAATCTAAGACTGGTTCTAGAATCTAATTCAAACTTTTACAAACTTTTAAACTTCTAAAAGAAATGCTAAACAGGATCTAACACAAGGCCCTAGCAGGTCTTTTAAGAATTTAGAAAACTTTTCAAATTGCAAAAATCAATTTCTAATGACAATTTTGGAATTTGTCGTGTGATCAGGTATTGGCTGAGTAGTCCAGCAAATGCAAAGTCTTGTACCCCACCGCTGATCCACCAATGTAGGAAGTTGGCTCTGTATGTGCTATTTCAAAGTAAGGAATAGCATGCACAGAGTCCAAGGGTTCCCCTTAGAGGTAAAATAGTGGTAAAAATAGATAATACTAATGCTCTATTTTGTGGTAGTGTGGTCGAGCAGTAGGCTTATCCAAGGAGTAGTGTTAAGCATTTGTTGTACATACACATAGACAATAAATGAGGTACACACACTCAGAGACAAATCCAGCCAATAGGTTTTGTTATAGAAAAATATCTTTTCTTAGTTTATTTTAAGAACCACAGGTTCAAATTTAACATGTAATATCTTGTTTGAAAGGTATTGCAGGTACGTACATTAGGAACTTTGAATTATTTCAATTGCATGTATACTTTTCAAGTTATTCACAAATAGCTATTTCAAAAGTGGACACAGTGCAATTTTCACAGTTCCTGGGGGAGGTAAGTTTTTGTTAGTTTTACCAGGTAAGTAAGACACTTACAGGGTTCAGTTCTTGGTCCAAGGTAGCCCACCGTTGGGGGTTCAGAGCAACCCCAAAGTCACCACACCAGCAGCTCAGGGCCGGTCAGGTGCAGAGTTCAAAGTGGTGCCCAAAACGCATAGGCTTCAATGGAGAGAAGGGGGTGCCCCGGTTCCGGTCTGCTTGCAGGTAAGTACCCGCGTCTTCGGAGGGCAGACCAGGGGGGTTTTGTAGGGCACCGGGGGGGACACAAGCCCACACAGAAATTTCACCCTCAGCGGCGCGGGGGCGGCCGGGTGCAGTGATAGAACAAGCGTCGGGTTCGCAATGTAAGTCAATGAGAGATCAAGGGATCTCTTCAGCGCTGCAGGCAGGCAAGGGGGGGCTTCCTCGGGGAAACCTCCACTTGGGCAAGGGAGAGGGACTCCTGGGGGTCACTTCTGCAGTGAAAGTCCGGTCCTTCAGGTCCTGGGGGCTGCGGGTGCAGGGTCTTTTCCAGGCGTCGGGACTTAGGTTTCAGAGAGTCGCGGTCAGGGGAAGCCTCGGGATTCCCTCTGCAGGCGGCGCTGTGGGGGCTCAGGGGGGACAGGTTTTGGTACTCACAGTCGTAGAGTAGTCAGGGGGTCCTCCCTGAGGTGTTGGTTCTCCACCAGCCGAGTCGGGGTCGCCGGGTGCAGTGTTGCAAGTTTCACGCTTCTTGCGGGGAGTTGCAGGGTTCTTTAAAGCTGCTTCTTGAAACAAAGTTGCAGTCTTTTTGGAGCAGGTCCGCTGTCCTCGGAAGTTTCTTGTCGTCGTCGAAGCAGGGCAGTCCTCAGAGGATGCAGAGGTCGCTGGTCCCTTTGGAAGGCGTCGCTGGAGCAGAGTTCTTTGGAAGGCAGGAGACAGGCCGGTGAGTTTCTGGAGCCAAGGCAGTTGTTGTCTTCTGGTCTTCCTCTGCAGGGGTTTTCAGCTAGGCAGTCCTTCTTCTTGTTGTTGCAGGAATCTAATTTTCTAGGGTTCAGGGTAGCCCTTAAATACTAAATTTAAGGGCGTGTTTAGGTCTGGGGGGTTAGTAGCCAATGGCTACTAGCCCTGAGGGTGGGTACACCCTCTTTGTGCCTCCTCCCAAGGGGAGGGGGTCACAATCCTAACCCTATTGGGGGAATCCTCCATCTGCAAGATGGAGGATTTCTAAAAGTCAGAGTCACCTCAGCTCAGGACACCTTAGGGGCTGTCCTGACTGGCCAGTGACTCCTCCTTGTTGCTTTCTTTGTTCCCTCCAGCCTTGCCGCCAAAAGTGGGGGCCGTGGCCGGAGGGGGCGGGCAACTCCACTAAGCTGGAGTGCCCTGCTGGGCTGTGACAAAGGGGTGAGCCTTTGAGGCTCACCGCCAGGTGTTACAGCTCCTGCCTGGGGGAGGTGTTAGCATCTCCACCCAGTGCAGGCTTTGTTACTGGCCTCAGAGTGACAAAGGCACTCTCCCCATGGGGCCAGCAACATGTCTCTAGTGTGGCAGGCTGCTGGAACTAGTCAGCCTACACAGACAGTCGGTTAAGTTTCAGGGGGCACCTCTAAGGTGCCCTCTGGGGTGTATTTTGCAATAAAATGTACACTGGCATCAGTGTGCATTTATTGTGCTGAGAAGTTTGATACCAAACTTCCCAGTTTTCAGTGTAGCCATTATGGTGCTGTGGAGTTCGTGTTTGACAAACTCCCAGACCATATACTCTTATGGCTACCCTGCACTTACAATGTCTAAGGTTTTGGTTAGACACTGTAGGGGTACCATGCTCATGCACTGGTACCCTCACCTATGGTACAGTGCACCCTGCCTTAGGGCTGTAAGGCCTGCTAGAGGGGTGACTGACCTATACTTGCATAGGCAGTGAGAGGCTGGTATGGCACCCTGAGGGGAGTGCCATGTCGACTTACTCGTTTTGTTCTCACTAGCACACACAAGCTGGCAAGCAGTGTGTCTGTGCTGAGTGAGAGGTCTCCAGGGTGGCATAAGACATGCTGCAGCCCTTAGAGACCTTCCTTGGCATCAGGGCCCTTGGTACTAGAAGTACCAGTTACAAGGGACTTATCTGGATGCCAGGGTCTGCCAATTGTGGATACAAAAGTACAGGTTAGGGAAAGAACACTGGTGCTGGGGCCTGGTTAGCAGGCCTCAGCACACTTTCAATTGTAAACATAGCATCAGCAAAGGCAAAAAGTCAGGGGGCAACCATGCCAAGGAGGCATTTCCTTACAATCTCCTTAACCAATCCACATGTTCCTTACCTGCTGTTGGTTAGTAAACCGCATGAGAGCAGTGCCATGACTGGCTGGGGCAGCCAAACCCAGTGCTCCTTGAGACAAAGAGCTGCAGCTCTAGTGCCACTACTGGCTAACAGTGTGAAGGTAGGGACAGGCATCAAGTATGCATGTAACTTCAAGAGTGAGTGACCCAGCTGAGGCCTGCCTGCTGTCAGTTAATTAAGATCGTGCCCTCACTCATGCAGGAACTAAGGCACACGCGACCCATCACTCTGCAGCTGAGTAACAAAAAAAAAAAACTTTTCTTTTCTTTTTTGAATGCAGGGCCTGTGGCAATGACCTAATGCCCTAATAGAAAAACTTTCTCTGTTCTGCCCAGGACTGTATGACATTTTGTCATGCCGGACTTAACTTGTCTGCTCGAATCTAGTGCGAAAATTGGTACAGATCTGTTGCTAGGAACCAAAGTTACAGACAAATCAAAAAAATGCCTTGTAATAGAAAGTGTGGCTGAAAGTAAAACCTAGGCATTGAACAAAAGATTTGATTCTATCAAAGATACAGAGGTGAGGATTATGCATGTCTGTCTAAACTTTCAGCGCTTTAGGTTTACTTTTTTAATCTTTAACAAAAAATTCCCTGTGAATATTTGAACGTTAACAACTAAGTAACCACAGAGTCCAGTCTGCCAATAGATAGTCTATGTCCTCCAAATGCCAAATGGAGACTCATCTAGCTCTATTAAACATCCACTGATCACCTTGTGCACTCTTCTGATCGTCCTAAATAGAATGTCATTGTAACACTGTTAACAGAATTTTTTAAAACCCCATTACTTTAACACATGCATTAAAACTGAACCTTCCATTTTTCGTTCCTTTAAATTTGCTCATAAACATCCATGGCTATTATTTACCTATTCCATAAAGCTTCCTTCTGGAGGTAAGGGGTTTCTTCAAAGATGCATAACTGGGATAACCCTCATTGTCCGTGTCCTTATTACAATCAAAACGTACTTTTTCAATACCTTGGAAATTTTATATTCTGTTTGGACCGAAGGTCAGAATTACAGATGTTCAGAACCCACTGCTAATAATGCCCCCATCAAAAATTCCTTAAAATAAAACTTTCTGAAAATCAATTTAGGCAATCAGTCTGTGCATTCATAATATTCTCTGGGCAGGCACAACACTTCCCCCCCCCACAGCCCCACAATAACTCCTTGGTAGCCATTGCCTCTCTAGCTCATTGAGCAGCAAAGCTAGTCACATCTACTCATCTTCCTGCATAATCTATTTTACCCACCTGCCATATGGAAGGAGAGGATACAGCTTTAAAGGACTTCTTTAAAGCAATAACAATAGCCTTTCTCCTCCCAGGGAGATCTCTGTTCTCATTTCCTCATAAGCTTTTTACATCTGCCTACATATAACTTAGGCTTTTCCCTTGATGATAGGATAAGAAACGAACAACGTTTCCATACCTCTAACAATGTTAAAACGTACTCCACCTAGGGTAAACATTCTGCTAAATTGTACGTGACTTTGACATCTGACAATCTTTTGCATAAAACTAAACATGATATAGGGAGTTTAGCAGAAAATGTCCTAGATAAGAGCTAATTATCTTGCCAAGACATAAGCCAATTGACCACTTCATTAACATCCTAGAGAGAGTAAAGTTGCATTTTTGTAGGGGTGGTGGCCTGGAAAGTTGAGTACCTCATCAACTTACAAACCCTAGGATATTCCCCATCCGGTGTTTCCTTCACTAGGAATTAGCTTGCGGAGACCGGGTACCTGAAGGTTTTCAGTCTTGTACGTCAGGCCAGCCTCCACCAAATCAGATAAGAAATTGTGGATTTGTACAATTGCTGTCCCCACCGTGTCCAGGTGTTTTCTTACACCAATGTAACATCTACTCGAGGCAGACCGATAAAGCTTGATGGTACCTTCTTCCCATGACTGCAGGATGAGTCATTGGGCGAACTCTGAAATGCCTTGCACCATGCATCATCCCCTGTAATCCTCCCCACTATCAGTTTCAGTGAACCTTCCAGGACAGCAGATGGTGTTTCCCCAGAAAATTCTCCAAACTATTCAGTAAGTGTGGAAGAGCTATTGGGAAGCCCCACAATAATTCTAACATTGACAAGAACCAAGTTTATAACCTCAAGATCCAAGTCACTAGAATTTGATCTGCTGCCTGAAGACTCAGCTACGCAGAGACCTTGGCTATCATGCCGAAGTGGGGAAAGAAATACGGTCCCCCTTCCAATTATGCATGAAAGCTTCCACTACACTTACCATAGAGATAGGTCTGACAACTGATTGTTCAATCTGGATACAAAGTTGTCTCACATAAGCCCCATCTCCGCATCAGCACAGTAAATACTCCATGATTCTCACTTAGTTGGTTGCTTCCTGATTAAATCCGAAGTTTCAGTCTGCTACAACCTTCTGGTGATCTCGGAGGTACTCCGCTGAAAGTGAAATTTGTCGATACAGGCAGAAAGTTTAGAAGCCTTTTGCCATCTAAAGATTCTTGGATCTTATCCCCCACAGTAAGATATGACGGGTTGTTGCCACATTACACATCTTCTTGGGGATGAAACAAGACACTCTGCCCTTAGTCAGCTATAATTGTAAATGATCCTGTCAGACGCACTAGATGGTTGATGTTAAAATCCAGTTCTTTAGTTGATCATTTTCTTCTCATGAAAATATCTTCACACCTAGCACTCCATACCTAGTGGCTGATGTCTGACTCTATCACAGGGTCTGGTGTGGATCTGAAAATTGCCAGTCAGTCCAACCATGAAATCCAGCAACCAGTCGATCTATGTCCTGGTCTACAGTGAAAGAGGAACCAGCTTTAAATAGTTTAGCCCTTCAATCTCTGCAGTGCTATGTAATGAGCTGGAACCAGAAAGACAGTCTGACTCGAAGATGAAATAAGTCCCACACCCGTGGCCAGGTGCCTGAGAAATATATTGTCTCTTAAAGTCTTCGCAACATGCGGTAGGTCGATAGATTTTATAGCTTTAATATTCCTAGTTGCAGCTTCTATTATAGGTAATGTAATGTGTGAATTGTTTCTTATTCTTGTTGCCATGTTAAGTATGTCTAGCTTGTAACACGGTTAGTGACTTGTCTACTGTAGTTAATCAGACCCCAAATGCTGTACATATTTGCACTGTTAATCCATTCAGACAGTGAATTAAAGGCACAGGCTAAAGACTGATCAGCGTTTACTTCTTAAATCTCGTAATGTACTCACATGTGTTCACCGGAGACTTTCGCAACATATACTTGCAGTCTTTAGATCTGATGTATCGATGTCACTTCTGTCTTGCACCATGACATCACTTTCTGTGATATCACACACTGTGCAGTCACTTGCATATGACTAACATGCTGTAAAGGTGAAGGAGTATCTTACCTCCCGGAAGGAGCAAGAACTATTAGCAAACACATTTCTGATTCTGGTTAAATATCTGTTTGTAAGATCCACACTGAACACATATGAAATGGATGAAACAGATTTTTTGATTAATTTAACTGTGTAAAAAAAATACACAGCTGAAACTCTTGCAGAGGTAAATGAATAGAAGACTGTAAATGAATGATAAGTGGAGATTTGTATTCATCTTCAAAACCACAATATTATGTGTAAAAAAAAAAATATATAAAATATATATATATATATATATATATATATATATATATATATATATATATATATACACATTCTATTTTTCCTCGCCTTTATTAACTGAGAAACCGAGCTTTGCAATAAAGGAGAGTGTGCAACAACTTTGGAGTGCAGTTTATTTCCTTAATTAAGGCGAGTAAGAATGAAGATGCAGTAGCAGCCTGCCCAACCGAAAACCAGCACCACCTTAAAATACAACAAGCGCGCTGGAGCACGCTGCAAAGGGGCAACCACGGTTTGTGTTAGGAGAAGGTGTAGGCAGCCGCCATTATAACAAACACGACTCTTGAAAATTACTGGACTTTTGAATTCAAAAAGAAGAAAGAACAAGTGCAAAAAGAACAAGTGATGGACGGAATGCTGAACAATGTCAAACATTCACCTCCAGTACAGAGATCTGGGCCTAAATCCTTTTGTATTGCTAAAGGACTTTTGAATTTGGCAGGCAGCGACTGAAGAGTGGCATTCACAGATGGAATAACAGTAAGAAGAAAGCGTGATGTAACTTTAGCATAATTTAATAGCGGCAATATCGGGGCTGTGATATGTAATGTAGGTTTAGAAAATTGCAGTTCATGATCTGCCACGGCGAAAGTTGCTGTATATTTGATGTAAATTTAAAGCTCCGTTTAAAAAAGGTTAGAGGCTAAAATGGATCAGAGGGAAGCAAAATGAAATGCGATGGCTGCAGATGTTTTCAGTGACACGTTGGACATTTGAGGCTCTGGTAAAGATGATATAGTCCAAAAACAAATCAATACAAAAACAAAATTACAAGAATGGGAAAGACTGTCTCTTAAAGAAATTAATAAGTAGTGGGAAGTGCTATCATTGAAAAAGTATGTTGAAGTGAACAGAATAATAAAAGATTTAAGAATAGGGATTATGCCCAGTCATCAAGATACAGGCACCGCACTCCTGGATGAATGGGGAGAACAATTTCGAGTTTTTCAAAAGGTTTAGTATTGAGTCTTATTAAACATGCAGAAAAAGCATTGGTTAAGGTTCAAAGTCAATTAAGAACTTTGGAACAAGAATTAAAATGTTCGTGTTATAACTTACTGTAAAAGGAGTTGACCGAGTGCCTGATATGGGACAGAGAATTCTGTCGGCTGTAGGGTTCTGAAACTATCTTGGGAACTCTGTCAACCCAAAGTTCTTGGACAGTTGGAGCTTGGACATCTGGGCCGGCTCCGGTTAGTGGCGATGATTAAATCTCTGTTTACCGAAGTAACTTGTGTATTCATCATTACAACATTGGCGACGAGTGCTTGACAGGAGGCAGGCTTTTTCACCAACCCCTCCCCGGACCCACGAGTGAAGCCTACCTGCGCTCTTTCCAGTGTAATTGGATCGCACCAAGCGGTGTGGTGAAGCAGGCCTGCTGGATTATCGATCTTGTCGGTGTGACTCAGTCTGCTGATTCAGCATTGACGAACGAAGTTTGGACAGCGCATTTCTGTCGGTGAACGGATTCACACGGCAATTGAACCCACAAGGCACTTTGGCTGTTCTGTGCTCTTTTATGTCCACTGACGAGGTGGGTTTGTATCGGAATACTAATCGGACAGTGGCAGGTGAGTCTGCATTCGTCAAGGAAGAGACCTCTTACGACTAGACCACATTCCTGTGTGGATCACATGTGCATGAGTACTCTGGCATGGAGCAACTTCCTGACAACTAGACCGCGTTTCTGTGTGTTGTATACGCGCATGGTTTTCTGGCATTGTTTACGAAGAGTCTTCTGACTAGACAGTTTCTCTCTGAATTACACGTTCTTCCTGGAGAGAGGGAAACAAAACCACTAGATCGCTTTCCTTATTATTATGGAAACATTTTCTTGCAGGCATATTGAAGAGACATCTTCTGCAGACATAAACACTTGTTTTTCCTGTGTCCCTATGTGGCAGTGGAACAAGAATTATACTGCTAGACTGTATCTCTGTGTCACTATTTTACATTGTCTTGAATTTATTGTTGGAATGTTCTAACACCTTATTAGCAGGATAACTCTGGTGGTTGTTGTATTTTTGTCTAATTTTCCTCTTTTCTTTCACCATGTCCACAACCACTACGATGTCAAAACCACCTGCATTTCTATCTGACCAGGGTGAGCCAATTCTGCCATGGAAGCGATGGAAAAATCTTTTTGATTCATATTTGATAGTGATTGGTGGTGAACATTTTTCTCCAGCAAGAAAACAAGCTGTGCTTCTACATAATTTGGGAGTGGAAGGTAGAAACATTTATGATAGTTTAGAAACCTTACCTATTGGAAGAGCAGATGGTGAACCAAGAGATGTATATGAAATGTCTGTAACAAAGTTAGCTGCACATTTTGAATCTAAACTCAATGTGGTTTTAGAGAGACAGAAAACAAAGGAGGTAATTTTGTGGCTCCTTTGCGTACGTCAGCACATACCTGTGATTTTGGTGATATCACTGATTCTCTCATTCAAGATCAACTTGTACGTTGCACTAACAGCAAGCGTGTTCAGGAGAAATTGCTACCAAAAAATCCAGATCTGAAGGAGGCCATTGCTATAGTAGAAGGGATGGAGAGTACCAACAACTGGATTAGAGAGATGAATGACCATGAAGCATGGGGCACCCCTAATTCTGATGTCATAAACGTAACTCATGATCATGAGGAGGTTTCAAAAGTGAGCCTTGGTAATAAAACCTCTTCAAAGGAAAAAGGGAAGGATAACAGACACTGGAGCATGGTGTTACCGTTGTGGTAACCCTGGACATACAGCTAATAGTTTAAGTTGTTATGCTAAGAATTCCGTATGTAGGAAATGTGGGGAAAAAAGGTCATTATGCAAGGGTTTGTAAAGTTGACTTCAAAGAGAGAATGTTAGCAAGATTGTGTTCTGTGTGAAATCTGATGCCAACGAAGCTGTAGGAAAAGTTGAGAGTGTGGATGAGGGACCAATTGTCATGCCTGAATGCTCGGTTAAATTGGACAATTAGGATTTTAAAGTGTTGGCGGATTCAGGGTCTACTTACACCTTGATAGGTGATAAGAATTGGCAAAGAATATTTGGTGACGAGTATGGTCCTTTAAGAGAACCTGACATCAACCCAGTGAGTTATGGTGGAACAAAAATTGATGTAGTGGGTTACAAAGTTATGAGAATTCAATTCCAAAACAAAGCAACAGTTGGCAAGGTTTACGTTGCAAAGTGAGGGGACAATCTTCTGGGTTGGCGTCATCAGCGCGACATGGGTATCAAATTGGGTCCCAACTCTTCTTGTCAAGCCATGGTAGTAAGCGATGAAGGCATGAACTCTAGTGTGTTTGAAGAATTTTCCACAGTTTTTACTGACGAGTTGGGATGCTTGAATGGTTTTGAGCATAAAATTATTCTTAAGAGCAATGCTGTTCCTTCTGTGCACAAAGTGAGGAGAGTTCCCAAGTTGATGTTGGAACCTCTTAAGAAAGAACTTAATAGACTACTAGATTTAGGGGTGATTGAAGAAATTGAATCTTCTGAATGGTTGGCTCCAATTGTTTTGGCACCTAAGGAAGGTGGGAGACAGATTTGTATGTATGTGGACTTTAGGGATCTTAATAAACATATATGGGTAGATTGTCAACCCTTACCCAATATTTCAGAAGAGTTAACTTGTTTAGGAGGTTCTAAAACTTGTAGTGTCTTGGATCTCTCATCAACATATCACCAGATTGTGCTACGCCCTGAGTCCAGAAATCTAACATCATTTGTGACCCCCTTGGGAGCATATCAATTTCTAAGGATGCCGTTTGGGCCAGCCTCGGCGGCTGCTTGTTTCCAACACATCATGAAAAAATTTGGGGGGAAATATTGGGAATTTTGGTTTTTTCAGGATGACATTTTGGTGCATGGCAAGACACAGTATGAACATGACAAGATTTTGAAAGAGGTGTTGAGTAAATTGGCTTCATCAGGATTGACTGTTAAAAGAGAAAAGTTAAATTAAGAGTTACTGCGGTGACTTAGGTCATACCGTTTCGGGTGAAGGCAGTAAACCTAAATTTGAGTTGGTTGACTCCATTATCCAGGCGCCTGAACCAAAAGTCAGAGATGGAGTCAGGTCCTTTTTGGACTTCGCTGAATATTCCAAATTTATTGCGAATTTTTCAAGCATTGTTCAACCCGAGATCTCGCTTGAAGAAAGGTAGTGAGTTTCACTGGACAAGCGAATGTATGTCTGCTTTTGTGTTTATTAAGAACGGTATTCGTAAAATGCCAACTCTGGGGCATTTTGATGTAACAGCGAAAACCATTTTGTATACAGATGCAAGTATCAATGGATTAGGAGCTGTTTTGACTCAAATGGTGAAAGGTGAGGAGAATGTAATTGCTTTTGCTGCACAGTCTTTAAAAGGAGCAGAACAAAACTATTCTGTCATAGAAAGGGAGGCCCTTCCATGTGCGTGGGGGATCAAACATTTCAAATTCTATTTGTGGGATTTACCTTTTGTTGTAAGATCAGATCATAGGCCCCTCATCCAAATTTTTTCTCCAAAGAAAAGTGAAGGATTAACTCCTAGAATAAAAAGGTGGGTGGAAGGTCTGATGGAATATCATTTTCAAGTGGAGTACATACCAGGCTCGAGAAATAGTGTAGCAGATTTCTTGTCACGAGCTTCAATTAGTTTTGAGGCTGGAGGGGAAGATGTGTGTGTGATCAGTTGGGTGAGAGAAGAGGCTATATCTGAGGAGGAGTGGAAGGCTTCGAAACAGCAGGATGTTGATAGGAAGATACTCAAGGAGTTTATTGTAAAAGGCTGGCCTGGTTTTATGAATGTTCCTGATTCCTTGAAAGGGTGTTGGAATGTGAGGGATAAACTTTCTTGCTGTGAAGATGAGCTATATAGGGGTGCCAAGACTATTCCACCATTAGGTGTGAGGGAAAGAATCATCAACTTGGCTCCTGAGGGTCAAATGGGCAGAAGTTTAACTAAGTCTAGGCTGAGGGAGGTGTATTGGTGTCCTGGGTTGGATCGTGAAGTTGAAGCTGTGGTAAAGGATTGTGTAACTTGTGCACGTAGTGATAAATCAAAGGCTGTGGTGAAGGCTCCACTTTCCCCTGCTGAAGTACCTGATTGACCTTTGATGAAGTTGGGGGTTGGAGTTTATGGGTCCTTTCTAGTTGTTACTTTACAATGAGTGTTATGTGATACTCCTAGTTGATTATGCTTCAAAGTGGGAAGTGACTAAATGTGTAGGTACATTGGATACCAGAATTGTAATTGAATTTCTCAAAGAGGAATACTCTCGTGAGGGAATACCTAGTCACTTGGTTACAGATAATGGGGTGCAATTAACCTCTCAAGAAATGCAAGATTTTCTAAATTCTTTAGCTATAGTGCATTTGAGAAGAGCTCCGCATTTACTACAAGCCAATGGTCTTGGTGAACGCATGAATAGAATGGTAAAGTTCTGTGTCCAGGAGGCTGTGGAGATTAAGGTTCTGTTATCTGACCTATTGAGAGAAATGTGGTGGGCTCATCGTAATATCCTAATGCAAAAACTGTTATTGCCCCATTTGAGTATTTGAGAGGCAGGGCTGGTTGCACCAAAATGAATCCAGCATGGATGAATAGGATATTGTTGCAGTGTGAACAGTATGAGAAATTGAGCAAAGGACATCAACTTAGGAAAACGTATCAGAAAAAATATAAATCCAGATATGATTTCAAACATGGAGTTTCTAAGGGTAAGTGGGTGGTAGGTGAGTTGGTGATGGTGAAAAAAGCTGGATTGGGAAGGAAGAGCAAGTCAGGTTTCATGTGTTCTTTCCGTATCAAGGAAGTGAGAAGAAATGAAATTATTTTGGACAGTGATGATGTGTGGAGTATGTCCCGGATCATGAAATTGAATGGTCCAGACGTTACAATTTCATCCTATCCTCTGGTGGACCTAATGCATCAATGCATCATTCTGACATTTTGAACTCTAGTAGATCCAATGTTTCAGTGCATCATACTTACAAGTCCAAAGTTTCTACCATGTTGGGAAGAGGTTCCAGAGTTTGTGGCAAACCTCAATGGCTGAAAGACTATGGGGGTTATTACAACTTTGGAGGAGGTGTTAATCCGTCCCAAAAGTGACGGTAAAGTGACGGATATACAACCAGCCGTATTACAAGTCCATTATATCCTATGGAACTCGTAATACGGCTGGTGGTATATCCGTCACATTACCGTCACTTTTTGGGACGGATTAACACCTCCTCCCAAAGTTGTAATAACCCCCTATGTGTCTTAAGTTGCTGTATTCTATTGTTTTTATTAGCTGGCATTTATTTATGTTTTTATTATCTTTTTTTCTCCTGAACTTATGTTAGTCATAGTAGTGTGGAAAGGGGGATGTGTTATACCTTACTGTAAAAGGAGTTGACAGAGTGCCTGATATGGGACAGAGAATTCTGTTGGCTGCAGGGTTCTGAAACTATCTTGGGAACTCTGTCAACCCAAAGTTCTTGGACAGTTGGTGGAGCTTTGAACGTCTAGGCCGGCTCCGGTTGGTGGCAATGATTAAATCTCTGTTTACCGAAATAACTTGTGTTTTCATCATTACAACAGTTTGACTTTATCAGAGTAGGAACAAAAAATTAAAGGTGACATCAGCTCTAAAATTGACAAACATGAAGAGACTATAAAGGCACGTAAACGGTTTAAATTTCAAAGAGATAAATTGGATTATGCGGATGGGGCTTTTTCACATGCGCTAGGAAATATAGTGAGGCAAGACAAAAGGAACAAATTGAGGCATCGCAATCTGGAAAAATCTAGTATGGAGTCATTGTCAACTGACACTGATTTAAGTGAAGGAGAAGGAGGAGCTGCAACACCAATTGGACAGAAACCCACCTTGTTAAACGAAACACGCCTCGCTCTCCAACATCAAACAAAAGACATGCAGTGGTAAGTCAAGGGGAAAGGGAGTGGATAAGGCTGGGGCGCTAGAAGAAAAAACTAACAAAAAGGGGACAGAGGTAAAACAAAGAAGTCCCAGAGCACAAACAGCAACATTGTTCAAGAGTTGAACACATGTTTTCTTTGCCAGTACTTTCCTCAGCTTACTTTTCCGTGGCGTGAGACTTACCATGGTCTCATACAACTTCGACCCTCTCTATACACTACGAGTGAGGTACTCAACATACTTTTTAGGCATACTGTGCCTACCTTTGTCACGTTTCTGGTACTCCTTAGACCGTGTTTACTCCTAGAGCCTTGAATAAGTCACCTGTTGTGACGAAACACGTGTTGGCTTGCCTATGTAGCGATCCAATGAATACGATGGCCGTGGTTACGGAACGATGGCCATTCGATGGACCTAATGTCGATGTCTCCTAATAAAAGAACCTACCGTAGCTGAACTAAACTGAAGGACTTATTTATCTAGGAACTCCTTTGAGTGCTGCGGTGTCTGGAACAAAAAGAGTTGAATGTAATACATTTATCAAGTAGAACTATGTCCACTGCAGTGGTATTTTTATTGAAGAAGGGATTGAGTTTTTGCCCGGTCACTCATGTAGATGTTGCTCAAACAAGAAATTATCTGTACAAATATATACGCAAAATCAAACTTGCGAAAATATTTAATGAGGCAGAAATGAATAAAATTAAAGATGCACCTAAACCAACATATAATTTAACAGTGCAGGATAAAGATACACTCATGACTTTGATGAATTTAACTGAAAAAGAAAGTGATAATCCAAAAACCAATGTTGAGGCAATAATACCCTTAGGAGCAGGCCTCACAGGAAAGAACCCAAATCAGTGTTCTGTCCTGTATTACCACCTTGCAACAAAGTAGATCAGCTTGCGGAATCGGTAATTCATGACCTATATACAAAACTTTGCAATAGACTCAAGAGTAATCTATCACAGGCGGAACAACAAGCTCTTCGCGACCTACAGTTGGATACAACTATTGAAATCAAACCTGCTAACAAGGGCAGAAATATAATATTAAACAAACAGGATTATGTAAAAGAAGCAATGCGTCAACTCTCTAATACAACTTGTTACAAATTATTTTTATTTAACCCAACAGTACAATTGAGAGAGAGAGAGAGAGAGAATTCATCAACGATTGGGAAGAACAAAGATTGATTGACTTGATAAGGCAAAATATTTAAAAGTGGAACATCCAACCACTCTTACTTTATATTTCTTGCCCAAAATTCAAAAACAGGCAACTAATCCCTCAGGGGGCGGATAATATCAGCGACTGGATCTTTGTTGGAAACTACGTTATATGACATAGATTATTTTCTGGCACCATTAGTACATAATTTACATTCTTATTTATGTGACACAGGATCTATTACAACATCTGGAAGGTATCCCATGGCAGAACTCTTATAAACTGACAACAATGGATGTAGTATCGCTATACACCAGCATAGAACATAAGCATAAAAGCATGTGAAATTTTCTTACCACGGAATATTCAATTTTTCCAACATGACATGCTAATAGAAATGATTAATATATGCCTCACAAATAATTTATTTCTTTTTAATCAGCAATTGTATTTACAAATAAAAGGTACAGTCATGGGATTTTCCTTTTCCCCAAATGTTGCCACTTTAACAATGGGTTGGTTTGAACAACGTGCCGCATGGGCTGAAGAAAATGAAAAGTACTTGGAGAAAATAGTAACGTCTCGGATTCATAGATGATTTATTTCTTATTGGGGATGGACAGAATCAGAATTCAAGGAATACTTTGAAATAGTAAATAGAAATAAAGCAAAACTGAGCTTTATATATAATATTAGCACTACCAGAGTAACATTTGTGGACACTGAAATTTACATAAGAGGGCTCAGTGCAAACCACACTTCACAGAAAAATTACAGCAACACATTCAATTTTGCATGCTAACAGTTTCAATCCACCAAATACAAAATGGAATATTCCTTATGGTGAATTCCTCCCTATCAAAATAATTTACTCAGAACCAATTGAATGTGAAAAACATCTTAAAGCCTCTGCAGAGTGATTTGAAGCCAGACAATATCCAAAAAAATGCATCGCTACTACAAAGGAACCAATGATTCATGTCTCAAGAATAGAATTCATTAAAAATAAAAAGACAAGACTCGCAAACAACTCAGATAATTCAATACAATTCATTACTACGTATTCCAAAGAGGCAACAGGGATTCGTAGAATTTTAAGGAAATATTGGTTCATATTACAGATGGATACGGTAATTGGTAACATTATGGGGGAGCAACCACAAATCACATTAGGCGCGCTCCCAATCTAAAGGATAAATTGACTCGAAGTAATTTTAGTTCTGAGAAGAAAAATTGGTTACAACTACTGGGATTTTGGAAGTGCGCAAATCGTAAAGCCGGCAAGATTGGCATAAACCAAAAAGAATATTCTACTAGAAATTGACACGTAAAACAAATCAGACAACATAGCACATGTAAGAGCCGATTTGCAGTCTTTGATTGAATATCCTTGTGGATTAAAATATGTGGGCAGCATGGTATGTGAGACAAAGAAACCGAATTTAGAACACACTTGTGTCACCATAAATTTGGATAGGGGTCACATGATTTCAAGGCACATGAAGTTGACACATAACAGTCAATGGCAGTTATGTAAATATTATGTAATAGATCAAGTGCCTAAAAATGAACGAGGTGGGGATAGAAAGAAAAAGTTATGCCAACTAGAATTGAGATATATAATGGAGATTTGCTCTATGGCCCCTCTAGGTTTGAATCAGAATGAAGAATTATTTGTACATTTATCATGAGGAAGAGTCTGATTTGATGTGGATGGAACATTAATTTAAATGGACCTAAAAGGAAGTGTTTTTGTTTTCTTTACAGCATCGCATTTGTTGGAAAGCAATGACTTTAATCAAAGGTATAGGATAAAGTTTTGGGCTTCCCTAAGAACTTTTCAGCGTTTGAATGATTTCCTAAAAACAATGTGTTGTATAGTAATTAAAAAATGTCTTTCATAGTAATCAAAAAAGATTTTTCTTGGACAGGTAGCTATGATGATTAATAAATGAGGTAAAACCAATACTAAAACGCCATATACCACAAAAATCAGAAATAGTGGTATTAAAACAAAAATGGATACAATGTATGAGAAAAAGGGGAAGCATACAAAAAGTAGCTTACACACACAAATTACAATATGTTGTGAATTGAATAGATGAGGTGGTTAAACTGAATACTGTATTGAATCACAATATGATAACATTACATATCAGAGTAGAGCTGTCGGCCATTTAAGCCATTGGATCACATAGGTCTAAATTGGGTACCAACACGCTATAGTAATAAATGGTATGGTTTGATTTATCATGTGTGTGAAAATTAACTAGGAATAGCCATCTCCACATAAGGGGAACATGGGGTACCAATACCCAAAATTAATAAATGTAATACTGTAATCAGTTTATATGTTTAAATAAAAAATTGGGTAATTTCACAAGTAATTGTTACACAATTGAGAGGTTTTATGCCCAAGAGATGGATACATAAAGGTAATAGTTAGTAATAGCTTCCTAACAGTAAACATATATAGGAATATAGGAATTGATTGAAATGACTACATAAAACACAATGCAACGTGGAATGGTGTGGAAAAATATATAAATTATTTAAGAAGCGCATAAATAAGAGTTCTGCCGGCTTTGTGCAATATATACAAGTGATTTTTTGATATAGAATTGTTTTCTGTCTTTTTAAACATTGCATTGGTATCTATATGAATATTGTATATTTTGTATATAATAAACACTGTAGAGGGGCTGAGATTAAATGCTTGTGTACAAGGTCTGGGTGCCCAAAATGCCTAGAGCGTTTTAATTTAACTGAGAAACGGAGCTTTGCAATAAAGGAAAGTGTGCAACAACTTTGGAGTGGAGTTTATTTCCTTTATAAAGGCGAGGAAAAATGGATATACTGTAATGGCCTGCCCAGCCGAACCAGACAGAATGGAAAGGGGAGAAGAAATTATGGATTATAAGATACGGTCTCCCTAAATCAATTAAATAAACTTAAAAACCTTCAATGCTATCCTATAACCTTGTTTCCTGGAGACTCAAGATCTAAGCCATGGTAGTACATATGTCAGTTGACCCAAAGACACTCATCCACTCTAGTAGTGGCATGTTTCATCAGGTCGTATTGTTTTGTAGCCATTTTAGCCATAGCTCCATGCATGTTATTTTAACACACTAGGCCAAGCCACTGTGCACCTTAACCTAGATAGATTTTATTTAGCTTCATTTTATTATTGTTACAATGGCCACTTTTACGGTCTTGTTTTATTTTCTGTTTATATAACTGTTTTTGCCTAGGCCAGCACTCTGTTCTCAGACAAGACATTCTTGATCACTCTGTGCTTCTTCCAAGGCTTCAGCACAGTACATTGCCCGTGAACGTGGTGTTGAAGTAAGCCTCAGCAAGGCCTACTAGTGCAAGGGGTTCACCCTTCTCTGCACAAAGTCCTCAGACCATATAGGAAGAAGTTGGCACAGAAACTGAAATAAAAGACAAAGTTTATTAAACCTCATGAGGTGGTACTACAGTTCAAACAGCACCCTTCGGTAATGTTTGAAGTAGCACACTGAACTGAGAGAGCATGGTCCTTTTATACCCACGCAGGGGCTTTAAAGGAGGCAGTACAATTATAGAAGCAAGACTTCTATACATATAAGGTCATGTGGAAATGCACAGTCGACAGGTAGGAGGGGCTAACAGTTTTCAAGGACTAACAGCTGCAGACCTTACTGGGCATGTGCGAAAGTGGGAGATGCTAAATATAACTTGTCACTAGACAGATTTTCAAGAGTAGTTAACAGGAAGGTAGGACAGAGCACATGGCAGCATGTGGCAGAGAAAATGGCTGCCATGAATACAAAATGGATTCCACGAAATGTTCACAATAGTTGCTAAATACAAGATGTCTTCTGCTAATGCTTAATCTAATCGCTGCTAAACTACAACAGACGACCCTTTCAGCATTAGCTGAAGACATTCGTCTTTCTGGGATAATCTAAATATTCATCTTGTATATTTATGCTCATCATTTCAGCTATTTCCTTATCTAACATGTGTTGTGCTTTCATTTCTGTAATATTTCTTTTAGTAGGCATAAAAGCAGTAATACACATGGAGCAGAACATTGGACCACACTGAATACAGATACAGCATGTGAAAAATATTGCAATCATTACACACACCTGACCACCCAACAGGTAGTTGGTAATATCCATAGTTACCACAAACAAAATATGGATTATGTGAAGCTGTAAAACTACTATTATTTACACCCTCAATAGTTAAAATAAAGGTACAATCGCTTATCCCTACTGGAATTCGCCCAATGCTACATATACATAAATCTGCTTTAGTTTTTGTAACCGAAATCACAAATTGTTCTTTCTTGTCAGAGTCTCTTATATTTGTGAAGACATGTGGTATTGAAACATTGTACGGTTGATACTCTTCCCATTCCCATTTAGTTCCTTTGGCTTGTGGATGCCCATCTTTGTCTTGGTCGCATACTTTATTAAGGCGAAAAAGAAGTCCGCCTTCTGTACGTTTTCCGGATGCAAACAAAAGCGTATACCAAGCTTGACAAGAACCATTGTGTGAAAAAGGAAGAGGAATGAAAGGTGTTCCTCCATTCTTTTGATTCGCAGGTATCATTCCACATACCCAACAGTTAGTATTATTTGTCGCATTATGAGTTTGATGCAACATCTGAATTAAAGTATTATTGAAGTACGATTGACGGTGCTTCTGCTCCTGATAGGGAAGCATAAAGTAATACTGATCCTCTGGAACTGGAGTAGTGGCAACAAAAAACTCACGAGCAGGAGACTTCTTTTCTTTTCAACAAACCAGGTGATTATTGCTATAACCACCAAAACAACAACAAACCCCATAGTACTAATGATCAGTTTGTTATTCATTTTAGCAACAGTTATAATCAACCCTTTCAGAAATTAATTTAAAAACAATCGTTGGAGCTCTTATACCTGGGCAGCCGCTGATTTCTTCACCACGGGCCAAGACGGGTGTCACTACTCTAATGCATGGCTGACCCTCCCCCACCTTGCCACATTGGCTCTCCGTTTCACTAACCCAGGGCAGTAGCTCAACCAGTTTTCTCCAGCACTACGGGGTCTTTCCTCGGTCTCAAATTATATCGCGACACTCCAGAAATCGTATGGTCCAGGAAGACCTCTGCAGATTCGTCAGGTGATATAGCACGGCCTTTCTCCGTAGTCAAAATCTCTCGATCGGTCAGCACAGCAGGTTCCACCAAGGTAGGTAGCACTCTCTTGCAGTGAGTACTATGGACCCAATTATTTCGGTTCGTCACTCGAACTGCTGTCCTTGTCGCAAGGAGCACCTGCTCTGGGCCTCGCCACCTTGGTTCCAAGCTGCTTGATCTTTTAAAGGACTTAATCATCACCTGGTTACCAGGTCGGAGTTCATGGCCTTCACCTGTAGATCTGTCAGGAAGTGCTTATTGAACCTGGTGATGAATAGAAACCAAATTGTCGGTTAACTGTGCCAAATAATCATTCATCAGGACACAAGGTACATCATATACAGAATTTGGCTTAGGAACTCCCCAAATGTTAATTGGCCTTATAAACCCTATTTCTTAGAGAGTAAGGCCAATTCAAGAGTGTGGCACTGACCTAATAGACAATAATTCTAACGGTAATGCATCCGGCCAAGTTAAGGATGTGGAAGCCTGTATCTTCGCTAACTTCAGCTTCAAAGTAGCATTATACCTTTCCACCAACCCTGCTGATTGTGGGTGGAAAACCGCATGGAACTTCTGTTTGATCCCTAATCCTTTCAGGACATACTTATTAACTTCCCCAACAAAATGAGGTCCGTTATCATTCCATAAAAGTCTTCAAACACCAAACCTAGGGAAAAATTCTTTCAAAAGCACCTTCGCTGTGGTAATGGCAGCATTATCCTTTGTGGGGTACGCCTCTCTCCATTTACTGAAGGCACATACCACCACCAAGACATACTTTAAATTGTTGCAGCGTTCAAGCTGAATATAATCCATTTGTAGAACTTCAAAAGGTGCAGTTGGTGTAGCAAACCCTCCCGCAGGAGTTCGTGTCCCTTTTCCAGGATTGTATTGTAAACAGATCAAACAAGACTTTACTACTCTCTTAGCTGTACTGGAAATTTCTGGATGCTCCCAAACTTGCGTAAGCAACTTCGTTATTGTTGAAGCTCTAACATGTGCCAGCCCATGTGCCATCTGAACCATAGGTTGTACAAAAGCTATAGGCAATTTCCATTTATCCATCTGCGTATTCCACCAACAGCCCTCATCATCCAATTCTCATTCTTCAGACCATTTCTCACGTTCTTTCACAGAAGCAGATTTCTGTATATCTAATACGTCTTGTCTAGCATTATGCCAACGTTCAGCTTGTGACTTCACTACATACATAGAAGTAGTACTTCGCTGCATCGCAGTCTCACATGCTACACGGTCCGCAAGAGCATTACCTTGCCCTATCTTACAGGTCACTTTCTTGTGTGCACTACATTTCACAATATCTAGTTTCTTTGGATATGTCAATGCAGTCAAGAGGTTATGCACTAAATCTCCGTGCATTATCTGCCTCCCGTGGGATGTGAGAAAGCCTCTCTCCTTCCAAAGCAAACCAAAATCATGAGCCACTCCAAAAGCATAGCGGCTGTCTGTATAAATGTTCACACATAAGTCAGTACTAAGCTCACATGCTCGTTTCAAAGCAATTAGTTCAGCTGCTTGAGCTGACTTCTGTGGTATACGAGCTGTCTCCACTACCGTGTGTATTGTGGTGATTGCATATGCAGCTGAGGTCATACCGTCTGGCAACTTCAAACAAGACCCATCAACCCACAATTCCCCGTCTACATCTGGAAGGGGTGTATCTTGTAAATCAATACGACCCTTTGTCTGTTCTTCGGTAAGGAATATACAATCATGTGTTTCTTGTGACTGAGGCTGGGTCACCGGATATGGCAACAAAGTGGCTGGATTTAGCTTTGCACATCTCTTCAGTGTAATGTGAGCAGCCAGCAATGTCAATTCATATCCTGTCATGCGAGCGCTAGTTAAATGTTGTGTCTTTGTTTGATTTAAAAGAGCATCAACCGCATAGGGTATTAACACCAACAGCTTATGTGACAAAACTATCCCTTCACTCTGACGTATTGACACAGCTGTTGCGGCAACTGAACGAAAACACCCAGGCAACGCTCGAGCGACAGGATCAAGTACTGCTGAAAAATATGCACAGGGATGCTGCTTATCACCATGTGTCTGTACTAAAACTGACAATGCACATCCATCTTTCTCATGTACGTAAAGTGCAAAAGGCTTCATGTAATCTGGAGTACCTAACACTGGTGCTGAACAAAGGGCTTGTCGTAGCTGCCGGAAAGCAGTCTCACATTCATCTGTCCATGGGAGGGGCATTGGAGTATCTTTAGTCAAAAGTGCTAGCAAAGGTTTGACAATGTGTGAAAACCCTAATATCCATTGCCTACAAAAAGAAGTAAGACCAAGGAATGCACAAACATCTTTCTGAGTAGAGGGTACTGGTGTGTCTAAAATAGCTTGAATACGATCTGATGTAAGTGCACGGCCCTCCTTAGACAAAAGGTCACCTAAATAGGTTACCTTTGGTCTACAATATTGCAATTTCTTTTGTGACACTTTATGATGGTGTGAAGCAAGAAAAGAAAGTAAGGACAAAGTGCACTTTTCACATTTCTCAGGGGTATCAGCTGCCAACAATATATCAACATATTGTATTGGAGCCACACCTTCAGGTAAAACAAAAGAATCAAGTTGTCCAAAGTCATAGTACAAGAACTAATTGCTCCCTCAACTTCCTCATAAAAGGTGGCTGTATTTTTCAGCGGGTCCGGTAATGCTGTTTTAAGTGCCATTACATCTGCTCTATTCCAAGGAGTATACACCCAATTATAAATAAAATAACCCTTAGCATCAATAGAAGTTTTATCATCACTTGTACCCGATCCTTTAGGAGGAACATATAAAGGCGCGGCCTCCCACATTGGTTTCGCGTGAACTATCATAGTCTTATCTGTTCCAAAGATGGAAGCTTGCACCCCGCAGGTCTGAGTTGTCCGTGCAACTACGTCCACGGCCCTTTTCCCCTCTTGCAAACGGACTGCCACAACACATAATTTCACCAAACACCTGATTGCATCAGCCACATGGGAGAAAACAAAAAGACCATCACGCATTTGCTTATGATCAGCTGCTACATCATCGGGCTCTAACTCATCAGAATATTTCCGATATAGTTCAATAACTTCTGTGCCAAATGCCTCAGTAAAATATAGCTGCTCCTTTTCCGTCCACCCCTTCATGTTGTCTAAAAGTTCAGAAGCAGAGACAACGCTAGGAATTGTTTTACGAGCAATAGATCTAAGCTCAGACGCACGGTCAGCAGGCAACATAGAGCGACTGTCTCGCATCTTCTGTTGCTCCGAACTGGAGATCTTAGCTAATTCATGAGGGGCAGAAGGAACGACATACAGAGGTGGAGGGCGATCTAGTAACACAAAATCATCATGCGGTTTATTAAGGATAGGATAGACAGGTTGCCTAACAGTGTATTGGCCAGTTACCTGTAATATACGTTCTTTCTCTTCTATCGCCTTTAAGTAATTTCTTTCTTTCTCTCTCATTTCCAATGCTTTCACATATACATTCTTCCGTTGCTCTTTCTCAAGCAAGGCTTGCTCACGCTTCACTCGTCCACGCACTTCTTTCTCCCACATTCGTACACAGTCAAACATATCTTGCCTAGAACTTTGCTTACACATACATTGTTCCACATACTCAATCTTTCGCAAATCAAATGACCCATGCATAGGCCAACATAACTCAGGATCCGCACGAGTGTATTTATTCCATAATGTGCTGTACATTATAGAAGAAAGACCATGTTTAACATACATATCTCTATTGGGCGTCCCCTCTGGGGGTGCCGGTTGCGATTCTTCCAGTCTCAAATTGGTACCATTACAAAAGCAACACATCCTACGAAGTGCGCTAAAAACAGGCATGCCAAAAATAGTGCAGAATATGCAGTATTATAATCAAAGTAGCACTTAAGGTGCCGTTCAAATCAAAATTAAATTGGAGAAATTTCTCCTCATTACCTGCCTATATAAATCGCAATTTATATATAAATTCAAAGGACACAAATTGACTAATCACTTAAAACACGAGAGCCACAGTAAGTAGTGCTAAACTTCATTACCAGACAAAGGCATCAAAACCCACAGCAAGTGCCGTAAAATGGCTCTTACCAATCACAGGGTGTCCAGGTTCCAACTGCCAAGTTCTAAAATCGACCAAATGGTCACTGCACGACGAATGAACAAAAAAAATCTTAGTCGAGGACCGGCACCACCTGGATGGTCAAGTCAGAAGGCAGAGAAAACGCCATGGTTGCCAAGACTCGGGTCTCCTCAGTCATTGATCGTCCGCAGCGAGATCCCAATCCTTCGTCGCGACCAATCCGTTGGGCGTCCGAGTCGCCGATGAGTCCGTGTTCGGGCGCCAGTTTGTTGAAGTAAGCCTCAGCAAGGCCTACTAGTGCAAGGGGTTCACCCTTCTCTGCACAAAGTCCTCAGACCATATAGGAAGAAGTTGGCACAGAAACTGAAATAAAAGACAAAGTTTATTAAACCTCATGAGGTGGTACCACAGTTCAAACAGCACCCTTCGGTAATGTTTGAAGTAGCACACTGAACTGAGAGAGCATGGCCCTTTTATACCCACGCAGGGGCTAAAAGGAGGTGGTACAATTATAGAAGCAAGACTTCTATACATATAAGGTCATGTGGAAATGCACAGTCGACAGGTAGGAGGGGCTAACTGTTTTCAAGGACTAACAGCTGCAGACCTTACTGGGCATGTGCGAAAGTGGGAGATGCTAAATATAACTTGTCACTAGACAGATTTTCAAGAGTAGTTAACAGGAAGGTAGGACAGAGCACATGGCGAGCACATGGCAGCCTGTGGCAGAGAAAATGGCTGCCATGAATACAAAATGGATTCTGCGAAAAGTTCACAATAGTTGCTAAATACAAGATGTCTTCTGCTAATGCTTAATCTAATCGCTGCAAAACTTCAACAGTGGTAGAAGTTTAGTCTCCAACATTCGGAGAAAACACACATCCTTACGAAGGAACATTTTCCCAGAACATCAGCTGTGTTATAAAAACACTTCCTTGTCCCTTACATGTTAGAGGGAGATTCCAGCCAGAGAACCACGACTGTATGCTGATTGCCGAATGCTTCGCTACAGATGCTAACGCAGACCGCAGGCCTTTGCTTAGGTATGGGAGATGATGTCTTCCCAGGGGAACCTGAAGGGCAGAATTAGAGCTTAACATGCTGTGCTCTATCACAGCCTAGGTAGGAGTTAGTCTATTGGCAATAGTGACAATATGATAGTGTTATTTTTATGCTTCACCCTTCTCGTCACAATTTTAATACTGTCATGTTGTGTCGTCCTGGTTATTGCAGCTCACGCTTTGCTATCTAAGATGCAGTTGTTTTATTAAACTCATTATTGAAACATATACTGCCTCTGTCATGCATGTATGAGACTAAATGTAACTGAGAGAAACGGACGAGACCTGAGTGACCACGGCTTTCCTGCGAAACCAATTATGTCATGAGCTCGGCTGCCCAGTCATCCCTATCCTTGGGTAGAGATGAGGCACTGATAGTTAGCTGGAGCAAAACCCGGATTGGAGCGACAGGTGTCACCCGCAGTGGGTTAGACTTAGTCTCCCACACCGCGGGCAATTCTGCTGCTCAAAACCTAGTAGTCTCATTAGAATAATGAGAGCCTATGTGAGATGGCGCCACCAACGTTTGGTCAGGCTCTAATTTTCGGGTCCTCCGGGCTATCTCTGTCTCATTATATTCAATGATGCCTCAATACTATATACGGAGACGTCCGTGGTACTGAGGATTTCCACTCCAGCTACATAGGCTTTCCTATTTGGGGCTGGAGGTTGTTCAAGCTTGAACTTTAAAAGGAAAGCCCTATTTGGTGTGCTTTCTCTGAACATTTCTTCGATCTAATATGGCTAATCCACAGCAGATGGCAATAGCAGTCAATATGAGACAACCTCTGACTGCACACTTATTAGCAAACTGCCTAACGGCCCAGGGGGGGTCCAGTCACATTTGTGGTGGATGCCCATCCAGCTTATAGAACATAACTCTTCTTTTCTTGGGTCACATTTCCAGCAGTTGATCGGAACACAAATACATTTGATCCCTATACACATGCAAACGCACCTGGACAATACAGGGCTTATGCATATTTAGAAATACCATTATCTTATCAAGAACATAATAATTGGCTTGATGGCACCCTACCCCACACAATATTACAAGTAAAGGTTAGGTCCTCTAAGAAACGATGGTCCTACCTGGCCTTTATTGGCCACTTATAGACTACAACCTGCAGTAGCGAATTTAGCAGTAGCTGAGGTTCGTCGCTTATATACTGAATTAACAGCGACACATAGACGATTGGTACAGTTTGTGATACAAACATATAACAAACCCAGCACGTGCTGCTCCAGCACAACCACATGCAGTAACGCCAGGTATAAACCCTGCTACTGTACATTCGATCATGGGTAAAGTACCCGCCAAACAAGAGGAAACTCCGTTTTGGTTAGCACAAAAAATAAATGCGCTGGAAGCAGTAGTTCCCGATACAGGACCTCAGGATAAACATAGAATTCTACTGATTTGCTTGCCATTTGGGATGGTCCCTACAGTAGATAACTGCAATACTAGGGGCCCGGTATTTGCCGCGCTCTACACAACCGCACAAGGTACACCGACACTTGCCAATTTGCTGTAAGTGTTGAAACAAATTCAAGATGAATACGGGGCTGCCCTGGAATTGGGGATGCAACTAATGGGCAATTTTGCCACAGTATCCTCAATTATTTTAAGTAATCTTGAAGGGGAAGTGGTCGGACTAGCAGTGCGCATGCGGCTCTGTGACGTTCCTCAACAGGATCAGGAACTAAAGTTGCCTAAGATTATCGCAGAGACCTATTCCAGCTTTGGTCAAGATAGGTTAGGGGTCAGACCAGCTAGACCACAATTTCAGGGCAAATCTAATAAAGATTTTTGCAAGCAAGCCCCTGAGGGTAATAAGAAACGCTGGGATAAAAATCAACAAACTCCTAAAAAAAAGAGAGGGGAGAATCTCCACATATGGAGACCCCACAGAATAGATATAATCTCAGAAATAGAGATAATATAAAAACGCCTGATGGATGTCAATATACTGATCCACGCCGATCTCGTTTCTTTCAGGACTCATCAGAAAAACGAAATGAGAGAGGTGGGCGATCAGAGCGAAGATCAGAGTACGTGAAACCGAGACAGGAATCACAACGCTCATCGGAGGTTTCTGGTAAAAAGGAAGAGAAACCTGCCCAACAAAAACCCCAATTCAAAAAGAAAAAGGTGGCAGCAGTTGCAGTCCGACATGCCACACAAGAAGAGGGTTCTCTTGAAGAACAAGAAGTGGGCACTAGCACTGCTAGACAGCACGGCAGAGGCCACAATAGTTCGCCAGAGTCTTCTAGAGCATCTGGAGGTGAAAGCACCTAATGACTTTATACAAGTAGAAACTGAGTACATGCTTGTCTCCACGCCTGATAGGGTGTATAAAGTAACACTACAGTTAGAAGGAGACATTGAGCGCATAATAGACACAGGGGGTCATTCTGACCCCGGCGGTCTAAGACCGCCGGGGCCAGGGTCGGCGGTAGGACCGCCGACAGGCCGGCGGTGCCCCGCAGGGCATTCTGACCGCAGCGGTTCAGCCGCGGTCAGAAGAGGCAAACCGGCGGTCTCCCGCCGGTTTACCGCTGCCCTTAGAATCAAGCTGCGCCGCCATGGGGGATTCGGACACCCCCTACCGCCATCCTGTTCCTGGCGGTTCGCCCGCCAGGAACAGGATGGCGGTAGGGGGTGCCTGGGGGCCCCTGCCGTGCCCATGCCAATGTAAGAGGGCCCCGAAAAGTATTTCAGTGTCTGCTAAGCCCGCCGGCCCAGAGGAAATGTCTGAATGGCCGCCGCGGTCTTTTGACCGCGGTGCGGTCATTCAGCGGCGGTACCCTGGCGGACGGCCTCCGCCGTCCGCCAGGGTCAGAATGAGGCCCACAATCTTTTGGGATTGCATAGTAAACATATATGATGTTTTGTTGACTGAACAAGATTGGCCACCTGGATTTGTCTGCACCTGCCCATATGGAGAAGACTTTATTAAACCTTCTTTCTCACCCCTTGTTCCAGAGAAACTCGCTGAAGCCTATGCCATTGATTGGGCTTTGGCACAGGCACCTGCGTTATACCGCAATCACGTAGGATGGAATAAAGAATCCCCCTACCATGTAATTCCTATTACAAATCAACCTCAACCACAGCCTCAGTATCCAATAAAACATGATGCAAAGCCATCCGTGAGGGAAATACTCACACAATTAGAGTACCAGGGCGCAATTGAACCCTGTGTCTCCCCAATGAATAATCCATTATCCCCAGTAGCTAAACCAGACCATTCATACAGAATAGTCTTAGGCTACAGACACTTAAACAGTCACAGACGCACATATGCTATACAAAACTCACATAGCACAGCACTAATGAACAACATAGTGCGTAAAAAATACAAAACAACGCTGGTCATTTCCAATGGTTTCTGCTGCCAGACTATAGCACCTGAAAGTAGAGATTTAACAAGTGTCAGTGCACTAGGCTCTCAGAAAAATTCTATAGTTTACCTCAGGGGTATTGTAGTGTGGTTAGTTTTACGTATTCATTGCGCTTTAGCTTCAGGCTTTAGGCCTTTGTGCACTTTGCCCTGAATATATTTTATTCCTTTGCTGACAGCTTGGAGCCTCTGTGCACTTTGCTCTACATGCTGTGCTCTAGATAGAACAAGCAGAGGGAGAGTAGAAACTGTTTGACAATATGATAGCTTTGTTTTTATGTTTTACTCTCCTGGTAACTATTACAATCCTACTGTGTTGTATCGTTCTGGTTATTACGGCTCACGCCTTAATATCTAAAATACAGTTGTTTTATTAAAACATTATATAAAACTTATACTGTCTTTGTCATTTGTATATGAGATCATATTGGATATAAGAGAGTTGGTTTGGATCTGAGTAACCACGACTTCCCTGAGAAGTTCCAAAGATGTCATGCGCTCGGCTGCCAAATCATTCCTTCCACATGGGAGAAATGAGGCACTGCTAGTTAGCCGGAGCAAAAACCGGATTTAGGGTGACAGAGTTCTTTACACATGGGTCAGACTCAGTCCCCCACACCGTTATAGATCCTGCTACCTAGAAATCCAGTAGTCTCATTTAGAATGAGAGCCCACGCGACAGTATAGGAACAGCCCAGGACTGTTCGCAGCTCGTGTTACTGCAATTTTGCATGAAATTGACCCTGAAGCATTGTCCTATGTAGATGATATTAATCTTACGGATGATGATTTGCTCCAACATTTAAGACAGGTTGCCCGCATTGTTGTCGGATTTGCTGAATTTGGTTACAAATTCAACTTCAAAAAAACTAAAATTGCCTTCCTCAGCGTCCTGTTTCTGGGATATGAGCTGTCAAGTGAAGGAAAGAGCCTAGCGCCACAATTCTTAGAAAAATGCGCACAACTGAAACCTCCAAATATGATAAAAAAACTCCAATCACTATTGGGTTTTCAAAATTTTGGCAGAACTTAAATTCCAGATTATGCCACACGCATAAAACCTTTATATCATTTGATATGTCCTGATTTCTCAAGTAAGTTTTGGACAACTGAACATACACAAATTCTTAGGGAACTGCAGAAAGACATGCTTGCAGCACAACATTTACTCACAAGGGGCAACAAAACACATTTGGTCATCAGAGTAATTGCTGGTGCCATCGGTTTCACCTATGTGACATTTTAATGAAGGTGAGGCAGTACCGATTGCATACAAATCAGCAGAACAACGCTTTGGTCCCATTGAGAAAATACTCACTTCTGTACAAATGGCTGTCATTAAAGAAGGACCTCCAGCCCAAAGCAAACACATTATTGTCATTTCTCCAATCCCAGCCCTGGAAGCTGTTACAAAAGCCAGCGTTCCAAACGCCATAGCATTACATCCACGCTGGATACAACGGGCCATGTCTTTGACAGCCACTGATATAGACTACATTTTTGACCCAAAATTACAAACTCAAGAATTTTTGTGGTATGAACTAGAATACCCAGTTCCAGCAAATACACTGCCTATGGAATAATATCATAGTCATGTACACCGATAGCTCTGCACAACCTGCAATTGGCACAAAACACCAATATTCTGCTGCTTGCACTGTCGTAAGCGGCTATATGGAGGACAATAAATTCTGTCCCCTACATACATTTACGCAAACCCTAGGGGATTGCACAGCACAATTGGCAGAGCTAAAAGCGCTGTTGATGGCACTGGAACATACGGATCCTGCACAGCCAACCCTGATTGTTTGTCATTCATATTATTGTGTCCAGTCCTTCAATGAATACCTGCATTACTGGCGCCAGAATGGGTTCAGAGATTCTAAAGGCAACACCATTAAACAGACTTCTGTGGGGGGAAGTAGCAGATCTAAAAGAGATGCTACCAAATGTCCATGTTATACACACACACTTGGACACCAGCGTGTTGGAATACATGTTGCTGGAAATACTTTGGCTGATGAAGCCGCAAAGTCAGCAGTGGCTGTGGCTGCTGTTGCTGCAGTAAAGTGCTTGAGTTCAAAACTGGACGCAGACAAAAGGGCTGCCGTGACAGCTACGGCGGATGGTACGCCCTACCCAAAAGGATTTCCTGACAAATATTCCTACCTCTTGGGAGGTATACTGAACGCTGAGGTTAAGATACCAGGCGTTGGGGTACGAGATATTCCCAACAGAGATATAAGATCACAATTAATTAAATCAGTGCATGAAGTGGTGGTATCTGCCCATGCTGGTGTGGCGGCGACAATTTCAATCTTACAAGCCCGCTATTGGTGGCCAGGCCTCTACAAAGAGACCAAGCAGTATGTAATTTGCTGTGACATCTGCCAACAAATCAAAGTTTCCACTGCCAAACGCCCACCGCAGACACCCCTCTTGATTTCAAATAAACCATTACAATGTGTGTACTTGGACCACTGAGGTCCCCTAACACCGGATAGTGCATACAAGTATATATTAGTCGCTATTGATTCTTGCTCCAGAGTTTTATGGGTGTGGCCACAACGCTCGGCTGACACTCGGACTGTTATTAATGATTTGCAGATCTTTAGCAGTACATATGGGGTTGCGGCTTTCCACTTGGACCAGGGCCCTGCTTTTGCCTCAAGGGCATTCAGGGACGCCATGGCTTCGTTGGGTGTCCAACTCCAGTACTCGTCTCCATTTCATCCCGAGGGAAAAAATGTAGTGGAGCGACTAAACCGGGATTTAAAGCAGAAGTTAACAGTCAGAGTCTTAAGTATGGGTCGTAGTTGGCTTAATCATCTGTATGGAGTTCAGAGAGCACTTAACAATCTGCCTAGAAGGTCCCTGGGGGATCGTACTTCATATGAGTGCCTGTTCGGAACTCAAATGTATGTTCCTGGTCTTGATGGTCCTGGCGTGGAGGCGGCAGAAACACCTTTTGACATAAATGAATGTGTCACTGTCTTACAGGGATTGCAACAGTTCTGTGATGACAATTCTTCAATCAGTGCTGCCTCCACAGGAAACAAGGATGTACCTGTAATGCCTACCAGCTAGATTCCCAGAATTGCCGATCTAGTACGTGAAAAGGTCACTGTGAAAAAGGAATTTGGTCCTTCCTATTGAGCACCGGTCCCAGTCTTGGGAATACACGGTACCAGAACTGTCATTATACCGCCGTTAGCAGGTGCCAAAGAAAATCGATTTGTCTCCATCGACAATGTCAAACTACACCATGTGGTCGATCCTGCACAGCAGACCAAGAGGAACACCGGGTAGTTCCCGAATCCCTCTCACTACTGGTCAAGACGTTCCTCTACAAGTTGTAAGCAGCAGCACCAGCAACACCAACAACTCTCCGAGCTTGGGGAGGGCGGAAAATGATCTTCCACTAACATCAAATAATACAGAAATAGTTGATCGCTTCGATACAGCTTCAATACAAACGGATGGTCCGATTTATTCTATACCACTGCGAGAAACACCAACTCCACCAATGAACACAACTCCAGCTTTTGCACGAACTGCTTCTGTATATTTTGCCGACATCAATGATGACGTCTCTGACTCATTCGCCTCTTCGACACCTGAACTGTCAAACACACGTATCCTATTGAACTGGATTAAAATAACATATTTTGTTATTCCATGGAATTATCTATGGCTTTCCCCTCACAGTACTAGCTTTCCTACTTTGGATTGGCTTTGTTATCACATTCTTTTTTATTAATACATGGTAATTTTCTTCCTGAGAAATCAACAGTTGAACTGGTGGATGAGGTCCTAATATGAAATCTTTCATCACATAAAGGTCTGGAGAGACTTATCTTTTGTGAACATTTCTGCAATACCAGTTCCTGATCGGATTGTTTGGGATAAAGTAATATGTGATATATGCAGTCCCACAGAAGTTATTCAAATACCATATGTGTTTAAACTGTCAATGAATTATATTATAATACCAGGCATTGTTTCTGATGATTGGGATGTGGAAACAGTTGATTCTATGATGACTGAATTGCAGTATTATGCTGTATTTGAAAACAAAGATGTTTATCAATCTGAAGAAAATGATGGTGATATGTTTTGCTATAATTATTATGGGCACCATTTCATACATAGAGTGAGCAGCCCCAAAACTGTTTTTAATTATACACAATGGGAGCATTGTCCGAATCCACCACAAGGGAGTTCCAAAACATATTCTGAAAAGTTTACATATTTTTCTGGGCATAATGTAAAAAATGCTGAGTCCTATTATTTTAAATTGCCACCTACTAAAGATATACATATACTATTGACAATTATGAAATTTATATATTCAGAATCCTTTGTTTCCCGGTTGTCTATAGAAGGCTATGAATGTTGTCTGAAGTTGATTGACTTGAAAAGTGTATAGGGAACTAGACATTGGCAATTAAGGGGGAAGGAGGCTTTATTCAGAGCATGCCTGATACCTATACAAATTATATTCTTAAATGAAACAGTACAACAAAGTTGTCTAGGCTTAGCAAAGATCAAAGAATTAAACACGCCCAGTATACCTGCCCCTTCAAAGTTTTATAAACGGCAAAAATATATAAATGCAACTGAAGATCAGCTCGACGAATGGGTCCAGAATGGTACATTTAATGTTTCACTGACACGTCCTGGAGGGCGGTTATTGTGGCCAGTAGATACCAATTGGTGTCACCAACGTTTTTATCAACTTTTCGAGGGTTTTTATAACTATTAGGCCGGACCCTCGCTATATATCATCCAAACATGCGGGTATAGTTACAACATATAGTGTAGGGAAAATATGCCAGCAGTGGTTAAGAACTTCCTCACAAGATGCGGTTAGAGAACACCTCAATCTCCTGTCAAATAATACTAACTTACAGGACTTCCTGTTATGCCCTAGAAAACACAGCAGAAAGCGTTTTTTTATATGAAGTATATAATGAAATTTGGAAGCTTTCCCAACAAGAAGCATCTGCCCGGTTAAGGCAAATAGACCAGAAAAATCTATAAAAGGCATTGGCTGTTGTAGAAATGGGATTAATACCCTGTCCGACCAGATATACACCTTAAGTACCATTGTCTCTTCTGCTATAGACATCATACAAACAGATATGTCTTCATTACACCATGGACAGAGTCAGCTAAGGTCCATTATGCAATTGAGTTGGACACTTCAAACATTGAAGGCAGGTCGCGTTCCCTGGCAGCATGTCAGTGCAAGGGAAATATTTTCTTCCTTTAATTTAACGCGACAACAACCAATGGCTAAGAAGGAAGCGACTTATGTCATGCTAAACATCGAGAAATTAGAAACGTTGCCTTTTACTGTGGCTAAAATACCATCTGCTGAGTGGCTAATACACGGGGGGTCATCACCAATGTTCCCTCTAATTTTTTTCCACTGTGTGCGGCAGTGTAAGGTCTCTGTGCGCTGCAGGCAAGGATACGTGCGCCAAGAAATTGACCCTTCACGTGAGCGCAGCGCATAACTACCAAGATCAGGCATTAAAAGGAGGCTTCCATTGGTTACAATGGGCCTCCGTGTGCTTTGCAGGATTAGCGTCAACATTTTTTATCCTAATCCTGCAAAGCACTGGACTAGCATATAAAATCCTGACACTAGTCCACTAACTACCGCCATGGTGCGCCGTATTTTGAATATGACGCACTCATGGTGGCGTTAGAGGGGGCGCTAAAGGGGGCAAGTAAAGTGGCACTGCACTGTGTGCAGCACCAATTTTTTCAAATATGCCCCATAGTTCTGTTTTTTGCAGCAGGCATATTAACCCTCTATGCTACTTTATGTTGAGTCAAAGCAGCCACTAGGCAAAACTCCCATCTCTCTCTAGCAAGAACATTAATCACAATAGGCATGTTGACATTTTAATTGTTTCTTGAAGGCTAAACGCACAAGAAAATTTTCAGCAGGTGCTTTTAAATCGCAAGTTTTGGAAGTTTTTGCTAAACACCGTGCTCCCCAGAGGTCAGGTCCCGGTGATGTTGCACCGCTCGCACCGCCAAAAGCCGGTCCTGTGTGTGATTATAGCAGGCTCCTCACAAAGGGCCATGCTTTGCAGTTCATTTACAAAAATGTGAATTCAGCACTTCAGCTAACTACCTGCAAAGTGCATATTTGACCCAGAGTAAATGGCAGTACTCGCAATGCACTTTCTCTGGTCATGGTGCAGCTGCCTTTCATCAGGATGTCTGGGCATCCACTGTGTCCTCCATTTGTGCACCTTTCCCCTGTGAGCTATTGCTGTATTAACATGGAGCAGCTGAAGTCACCGGCTTGGAGCCAGACCAGCAGCGCTTTGCAGGGCTTCTCTAATAGTCCAACACTGCCGAATCCTCCTTTGTCTTCATTTAGGCGCACGGAAAGGCGTATCAGTAATCATGCTTGTGAACAAAAGCGACCGTCCACGAAAATTATTGTCGCTTTCACAACGTGGATTCAAGGCCGGGGAGTCGTCCACTCATCACCAAAATGTGGTGTGTACCTTGCACAAATTCTAACACACCAGAATGATGACCGTAAGGTAAGTTTATTCTGCGCGTCCCCAGAGCAGCTCCACTGGCCTCTCACCAGCTGCCAACTGCTCTCCTAACTTGAACAACAATAGTTTGAATGTTCTGTATTCTACATTCCATCCCAGAACATTGGCAAGGCATATACATAACACAAGTGCCAACATTTCAATAAACCTAAAAATTTAATTTTATTTATCTAGTGCTAAATGACTTCTTGCTTGTGTAAGTCTACACGCTAATACAACCATCTTTATAGAGTACAGTTTTACTTCATAACCTCTGGTCATCTTTTAACGTTTTCCCTTTATCTGTCATAATATCTCTCAAATCCAAACTAATACGGCATATGTGTTTACACGTACCTGCTTTCATTTGGAGATCTCCTCGTGCAGGGATTTCTCCTCGGGTCCTGCACTGCCGTTTTGTTTTCCTGATCTGCCGCGAAGAGAGTGACCGCGTTTTTGCGCTGTTTCGTTTTTTAAATGTAGCGCTGCCATACGGTTTCACTCTCACGCGTGTGGCAGGCAGAAATGTGCGTGCTTGGCAAACAGGTCTCCGCGGTGGGGGAAGGGGGGGTGCGCGCGCACCTTACAGGGAACATTGGTCATCACTCTGCCTATTTCTACACTTCAATTCACCTCCTGTTTAAAACACATTCCGGTAGGCAGATATGAAAGGCTGGGGGATAGTTACATCCATGAGGTGTGGGAGCTTCCCTTCGCATACAAATGTCGTAGTGGCATGAAAGAAGTCTTTCTTAGCGGTAGTGAATGCGAGACTTCTGTCAGCCATTCAATTGTTTGTAAACAGCTGTCCTTGCATGGGTCGTGTAACGCGTCTGCAGCAAACTTGGCTTGTTATCTGAAGGGAGTTCCAGTCCCCTTGATTAGACCTACGTTCCAGGTGCTTTCAAACGCCAGTTATGTCCTCCTCAACGGTGAAGACTTTTGTGGGATGCGAGCCGGAATAGTTTGTTGTTTCGGTCTCTAAGGTCGTTGCATGCTGCAGGAACGTACTTTTCCCCCCACTAAGATAAAAGAAGTAGCTGACATTTGGCCTCACTTTGCTACTTCAAATGTGTATTTTGACAAGTTGAGCAGAATCAAGGCTTTGTTTCAAAAGCATGCGGCCCTTACATCTGCACGCACTTCAGGTGGCTAGGTCGTCAGCAGAAATACAGTCCCTTTTAAGTACAAACTTTCCGAGACACTTTGAATTCGAGGGATGGATATTCAATGCGTCCAGTACAACTGGAATCGCACATTTCTTTAAAGCTGTTGGTTCTGGTTTCGTTCACACCTCCTCCATATTCGGTTTAATACCATCAGCCTTCCACTCAATTTTTTCTAGTATTTTCGGGGGATTTCCAATAACTTTGGCTTTATTAGCTGGCATCCTGCTATTGCTATTTTTTATGCGCAATGGCTGTCCCACCGCAACAAGGAGGAATGAAAGCTCTCCCATCAGCGCAGCTGTGTCGTGAACACATAATGCAGTATTTTGGAGCAACACTTCTGGAGCAATTGGAGTGTGGCTGGTCTTTGTCATTCAGACCGGTTTTACATTGTGTGTAGCCTGTGTTTCGGTGCCTCTGGTGCTCTTTCAAACACGCACTGGAAGTTTGTCTTTCTACGCAGTGCTTGCTTTCACTGGACGCTGATCTGTTGATGTTCTCGCTGAGGGTTCATTACCAGACATGCGCATTGAGGTTGCGTTTGCTACGGGAAGCTACTTATGAGTTTCCCTTCCTAGAGGATGTGGCTCATGACTCATCATTGGGCACACCACGGAATGCCACCTTGGCTGAGGCTATGGAACACAACTGCTCCTTGATCCTTCTTGGCGATGACTTTCCAACTTTAACATTGGCCGAAGTGGAAGATTTCCTGTTCTCTATGGTTCCGGAATCGATTGGAACTTTTCAAAAATAACTTTGCCTTTTGAATTCGGTTTTATGCCACATGTTCATGTTTTAAATTGTCCTTCTGCATGCTCACGTGTCCCTTCGACTTGTCATAATTGACATTGCTTTTACATATATATCTTAGGTTGAGCTTTTAGTAGCAATTTTATCTGTCCTTAGGCTTTGAACCACTTTCAACCGACAAGGGGAGGCTGTTGTGTAGCCATTTTAGCCATAGCTCCAAGTTATTTTAAAACACTAGGCCAAGCCGCTGTGCACCTTAACCTAGAAATATTTTATTTGGCTTCATTTTATTATTGTTACAATGGCCACTTTTACGGTCTTGTTTTATTTTCTGTTTATCTAATTGTTTTTGCCAAGGCCAGCGCTCTTTTCTCAAACAAGATATTATTGATCACTCTGTGCTTCTTCTAAGGCTACAGCATGGTACATTGCCGGTGAACGTGGTAGAAGTTTAGTCTCCGACATTCGTAGAAAACACACATCATTACGTAGGGACATTTTCCCAGAACATCAACTGTGTTATAAAAACACTTCCTTGTCCCTTACACGTTAGAGGGAGATTCCAGCCAGAGAACCACAACTGTATGCTGATTGCTGAATGCTTCGCTACAGATGCTAACGCAGACCGCAGGCCTTTACTCAGGTATGGGGAATTATGTCTTCCCTTGGGATCCTGAAGGGCAGAATGAGAGCTTAACATGCTGTGCTCTATCACAGCCTAGGTAGGAGTTAGTCTTTTGGCAATAGTGACAATATGATAGCGTTATTTTTATGCTTCACCCTTCTCGTCACAATTTTAATACTGTCATGATCAGCCGTCCCGGTTATTGCAGCTCACGCTTTGCTATCTAAGATGCAGTTGTTTTATTAAACTCATTATTGAAACATATACTGCCTCTGTTAGTCATTTATATATGGGACTAAATGTAACTGAGAGAAACGGATGAGACCTGAGTGACCACGGCTTCCCTGAGAAACCAATTATGTCATGCGCTCGGCTGCCCAGTCATTCCTATCCTTGGGTAGAGATGAGGCACTGCTAGTTAGCCGGAGCAAATCCCGGATTGGAGCGTTAGGTGTCACCAGCAGTGGGTTAGACCTAGTCTCCCACGTCGCGGGCGCTTCTGCTGCTCAAAATCCAGTAGTCTCATTAGAATAATGAGAGCCTACGCAACAGTATCCTGGTCCATAAATTCCAGGATAGACTAAATCATATTCTAGGACAGTGGTTTCCAACCTTTTGACTCAAGTGGGCCCCCCACTTTATCATTACTGGAACCCAGAGACCCCCAACTGAATAATTTTTGGAATCCGGGGATCCCCACCCCGAGTCATTACTGAAAGCTGGGGACTTAATCTGTGAATAATATTTAGTTTTCTAAGCAGTCACGGTCCCCCTAAGGAGGCTTCACGGACCCACAGGGTCCCCGGACCACAGGTTGGGAACCACTGTTCTAGGGAACACTTTGAGATATTTGCCCGCTGGGGTCTTCTAAAGGCAAAAAATTCCTCAAAACACTCACATATCTGTTTAATAACGGGTGTTTGTGGTAGAGATAAACTATCTGGTGGGGTGCTGACAATTTATTATGGGCCCTTACACCCTTATTTGCATCAAGTTGTTTCAGCACTTGCTAGAAAAGGCCCACAGGCATCCCAGGATTTGGTCAAGACTAAGGACCTTATTTAGAACTCGGTTAATGTGTTACACCCTCACAACAGTGACGTATATCCGTCATCCGTCCACCGAAATCTGAATCCTAGTCTATCCTTTGGGATTTAGATTTCAGCAGATGGGATATCTGTCACCATCCCCGAGTTCTAAATCAGGCCCTAAATGTTTGTCATGGGATTTGCTGAGCTATTGCCTTATCCTACCAGTCTGTCAGTTGTCCTAGTTCATTTGGTGTGAATATACAAGATAAACCATGCAAAGGGACTTCTCGCTCTAACGTTGAATTTGCAGGTGCTTTCGGGAGAAGCATTTCCCCCGTGGTGGAGTCCTCGTGTCAAACTCATCTCGTAACGCATGTGGTTGGATATAGATATGGTCATGCTTGAAATTGCAGACCTATCATATCCACTCTACTAGTGCGAAGGTGCAGATCGACCTGAAGAGTGGACCACTTGTTATTTCGGTCACATAGTTCAGGAGAAAAATTTGGCAATGTTCAGTCTTTTAATCTGTGTGAGCGATAGTCCTGCAAATCACCTTCTGTTACCTGAGATGTGTAAAAACCCATACTTAACCTTACTTTGTGGTGTGTTTTTTTTAAGTCGGAAGTGTCATTAGGCCCTACTGGTTATTTTGTACCTGCTGATACTTTAAAAGAACCTAGTATATATTGTGGTATCTTTTGATTTTTGACATGCTGAAAGGTGTAAATCTCCACAAACGATCTTCCGAAGGATTCCATATAAGTGCACAAAAAAATGCGTGAAGGTCTGTTTGGATTATGGCGTAAAAAGTAATGGGAGTCTAGCTCCGTAACTGTTAGAAATGGGGTCTTTGGTTGGCAGTCAGATTACCCCCTGTCCAAGCAAGGACCCTCACTCTAGTCAGGGTAAAAGAGAATCACCCTCAGCTAGTCCCGCTCAACCCCTTGGTAGCTTGGCACGAGCAGCAGGCTTAACTTCAGAGTGCTAGGTGTAAAGTATTTGTACCAACACACACAGTAACTTCATGAAAACACTACAAAATTACTCAACACAGGTTTTGAAAAACAGAAAATATTTAACTAAACAAAACAAGACCAAAACAACAAAAATCCACACTACACAGGTCATCACTTAAAAACCAAAAAGAGTCTTAATGTAGTTTTAAACTCAACTCTAACGCTGTTAGCGTGAAAATGTACCTTGGGTGCGTCAAAAATAACCCAGCATGGGCGAGTGTGCATCAAAAAGGGCTTGCGATACGTTGATTTCACTCACAAGCGAGACCTTGCATCATTTCTCCTTTTGTTGTGTCGGCTTGTGTTGTTTCTTCTCTCCTCCGGAGACCGACGCGTCGATCCGGTCAGCACTATCGGGTCCGGGCAGGCCTTGTGTCATTTTTGCACGCCCAGCGGTGTTTGCGAAAGAGATTCAGCCGCACGATGGTCCAAAAACCACGTAGCATGGGTTGCGATCTTCCCGGTCTCTGTCAGCAATGCTGCAAGTTGTTTCTCCAGCCGGGGGCATCGATATTCCAGTCGCGTTACAGGCAAGTGTAGACTTCCAGCCGGGAAACTGGCGCGCGCAGATGTTTCAGCGGCAGATCGGAGTCGCGTTGATCTTTTCCTTGCACAGCGGTCTGTGAGTGGATTTCTCACTCTTGGGCTGCCAGCTTCTCCTTTCAGGGTCCCAGGAACTAGATGGGCACCACTTGGCAGAGTAGGAGGCTCTCCAGAGACTCCAGGTGCTGGCAGAGAGAAATCTTTGCTGTCCCTGAGACTTCAAACAACAGGAGGCAAGCTCTAAATCAAGCCCTTGGAGAGTTCTTCACAAGAAGGAAAGCAACACAAAGTCCAGTCTTTGTCCTCTAGCACAGGCAGAAGCAGCAAGTGCAGGATAGCTCCACAAAGCACAGGCAGGGCAGCTCTTCTCCAGTCCAGGCAGAGGTTCCTGTTGGTTCCCAGAAGTGTTCTAAAGTCTGTGGATTTGGGTGCCCTTCTTATACCCATTTTGCCCTTTGATGTAGGCCTACTTCAAAGCAAAGTTGTCTCTTGTTTGTGAAATCCTGCATTGCCCAGGCCAGGCCCCAGACACTCACCAGGGGGTTGGAGACTGCATTGTGTGAGGGCAGGCACAGCCCTTTCAGGTGTGAGTGACCACTCCTCCCCTCCCTCCTAGCACAGATGGCTCATCAGGAAATGCAGACTACACCCCAGCTCCCTTTGTGTCACTGTCTAGTGAGAGGTGCAACCAGCCCAACTGTCAAACCGACCCAGACAGGGAATCACAGGCAGAGTCACAAAAATGGTTTAAGCAAGAAAATACTCACTTTCTAAAAGTGGTGTTTTCAAACACACATTGTTAAAATCAACTTTACTAAAAGATGTATTTTTAAATTGTGAGCTCAGAGGCCCCAAACTCCAGATGTCTATCCACTCCCAAAGGGAATCTACACTTTAATCAGATTTAAAGGTAGCCCCGATGTTAACCTACAAGAGGACAGGCCTTGCAACAGTGAAAAACAAATTTAGCAATATTTCACTGTCAGGACATACAAAACTCTATATGTCCTACCTTAAGCATACACTGCACCCTGCTCTTGCGGCTACGTAGGGCCTCCCTTAGGGGTGTCTTACATGTAAGAAAAGGGAAGGTTTAGGCCTGGCAAGTGGGTACCCTTGCCACGTAGAATATACAATTAAAACTGCACACACAGACACTGCAGTGGCAGGTCTGAGACATGATTACAGAGATACTTAGGTAGGTGGCACAACCAGTGCTGCAGGCCCACTAGTAGCATTTGATTTACGCACCCTGGGCACCTCTAGTGCACTTTACTAGGGACTTAATAGTAAATCAAATATGCCAATCATGGATAAGCCAATTAAATACACGTTTTGTGTAGGAGCACTTGCACTTTAGCACTGGTTAGCAGTGGTAAAGTGGCCAGAGTAACAAAAACAGCAATAACAGAGTCCAGCACACCTCAACAACCTGGGACACAGAGGTAAAAAGTTAAAGGAAACCATGCCAAGGGTGAAAAGTCTAACAGTAACACAATCTAAACCTAAGGCTGGATGAGAGATATAGTCTGTCAAAGTCGGAGATGCCAGTCTGTTGGCCATTTGGGTGATCATTTAAATGATAAGGTTGCCTAGTATAATTGATTTCATTTATATATTGTTCTGGAAAAGGCCCTACATTTGTGTAGTGTTGATTTCACTTATGTATTGTATTGGGATGCCCAAATGGCAAACATAGTGGGTTTGTGCGAGGGATTTATGTGGCATTCAGTTGATTCCACGATATTACGTCATTAAGGCCAGATTTGTATGGTTGCAGTCTGTACACCCATTGTTCAAGTTCAAGGAGTGTTTTGGTTATATTGCTGCTAGTGGTCACCTTCTCAATGACTGTGTGGTCTTATGGGTTGTCCAGTTTCTCAAGCTCCACTGACATAGAATGCTACTCTAGTTTTCACTATTATTTATTTTAACCTTACAGGAAGTAATTCCTATCTCTTTATTTATTTATACGGACACATTATCAATCATTATTTGTTGAATTGCATGTTGTGTGGTGTCTGTTCCCATGAAATTTTAGACACAAATCAATTATTTTACTCTGAGTTGGAAGGATGCACCTAGCATTGTCCATAGAGTTAACTGCCTGGGATATTTGGGAGATCCTATAGGGTTCTCTGACTGTTCATAAACCTCTGTCTTCGTCTCATATGAATAAGTAAATCCCATAAACTGGTGTTTCTTCTGAAGGAGGACAATGGTTTCTCAAAATTCACACTATTACAATTCAAAATACACGAGTGCTTGGTGAAAATCTTTTTCACTTCATTTGAAATATGGCTCTGCATGCTGACATGTTAACTTGTTCTCTCTTAATGCGTGTCCGCGGTTGTTCCTTTTCTATTCTATTCCCTTTGTCCATCAAATGTCTGGGATAATGTTTCTCGGACAGTTTCATGGTCTACTTTTCTGCCTCCGTTTTAAACTCTTGGATGTCTGAGCAATTCCTTGTTATACAGAGGAATTGCCCCACAAGTAAGTTATCTCAGGGAGGGTGAATGTGCTCTCAGAATGGAGTAAATGGTTTGTTAAACTATATTAACTCCACATTTTGGTCTTGAGTGTTCCATTATCTGCCCTAATCGTTACATCTAGGAATCAGATAAGTTTTATTCAGAGTGTGAATTTCAGGTATTAGTTTTGGGTGTTCAGCCACTCAAGAAGCTTGGAGTGTTGGCTTGCCAAATATGTCATAAAAATTTTGACACCTCAGCTTCAAGTCCCTGTGCTAGGGATTGTTATTCCAAAGATGTTTGTTCTCAAATTGGTCAACAAATAAACAAGCTTTGTTCGGGGCCCACCAGTGTGCTGTGCGTTTGGAGATAGATTGTAACTTCATATTCAAAGCAGAACCTCTATTTTTTAAGCTTTATTTAGGTTTATAATAAATAAACCATTCTTACTGTTCATTGACTCAGCTGTGTATATAGATATACAATGTATAAAGGGCTATACACAGTCATGCTCTAATATGCCGGTAGTCCTTTCTCTTTGTGGTTGGTTCAGCGTTAAGGGAAATACTCGAGGCATCAACAATCATAGGCATGGAGTTAAATACACGAATGGTGCAGGTTGGATCTGCAACATGAACATGTAGTACAAAAGTGTCAGGAGAGTCTATAGTTCACACATTTTGGTTATACATTGGCTCACTGGAGCCCCAATACAGTTGCTGTATTTAGACAGCATCACTTTTCTATCCTTTACCACTGCTGATGAGGCTAAATATGCTTGATATGGGCCCTAGATATTTTTCGGACGGCTACTCAATGACAGTAGCTCGTAATATGAGGGTGTGTGTGTGTTACAATATGTCATGTCTCTGTGCCATTCACACAGCGTGGGGTGCGGACCAGGAGCCCAGCGAAAGTGCTATCTGGCGTCTTGCCAGGAGCAGGCCTATCACCACTGGATGCCAGAGAGTTATATGCACTTCCCTGTCATAGTCCAGGAGGGCAATCAATGGTTCCAGTTCCAGTGTCTCCCAGGTAGTAGCCTCAAGTTCCTTGAACACTGCTTCCCAAAAAGTCTTCCCTCCAGGACAGTATCAAGCAAAATGTGGGAATCCAGCCTTCTCGCCCCCGCAGTGCTGACAGTTTGTATTATCACGTAAGCCATATTGGAACATGCGGGACGGTGTATAATATACCTTATTGACATATTTTAAGTGTAGGAGTCTGTGCCTGTTTAGTGAAACCATATTTACTACTGTGCAACAAAACACCCATTGTTGATCACTTAAAGTGAGCCCTAGCTTCCTCTGCCATTCAAGCCTAACCTGCGAGAGTCTGAACCTGTGTGCCTCCTACATATAAAATCTGGAACCAGCCAGCAGGGCGCTGTGCTCTGTAAAAGAGAGGACCCTGGTGTCTCAGTCGGTTCCAGAATGACCTCCCCCAAAAATCCCAATAGCGTGTGACGTGCTCTGTAGTGATAAAATTGAGTTAGGGCAGTGGGTCGATCACATAGTGTACAGACCATGTCCCAGGTGCACAAGGAACCCTCACTAAATGAGTCTCCCATGGTCTGTATACACAGCTCTCGTAGCTCGTGCACCGGGTCTCATTTCTGACTTGGGGGGAACCAAAAACACCAGTTTATTGGCACAAGGGGATAATATAGTCATGACCCAGCTTGTTGTTCTAGGAGACGCTGCGGTTTTGGAGCTAATCGTAGTATTCAGTGTTAGAAATCACCGGTCTCCAGAATAGTGAGTCAGCAGTACCCCATCTTCCCGCTCTAACCATAGATGTGGTAGTTCCCGAAGCCCATTAATCCAGTAATGTTGAAAGGAACATTGTGCCGCTATACAGTATGTTTCAAGATCAGGGGCATCTAGACTCCCCATATCATATGGTAAGGTCCGGGTCTTCAGTGCACCCACGGTTGTTTGCCAAGGCAAATCGAATCAGTAGAGGCCATCAAAAACCGCTTGGGGAAGCAAGATTAGAATACTTGTAAATAAAAAAGAGAATCTGAGTAGAACCACCAATTTCATGATGGCTATGGCCTGGCTAAGGATCGTGGCAGCCTGGCCAAACGGTCTGTCGCTTCTGATAGGCTCTGCATAGCCCTACCATATTTGTCTTGCATCACTATGGCCGGGTCCGCACGCACCTGTATCCTTGTAATAGTGCACAGTTTGTAGTCCACTGCAATAGATACGTCGACTACTGGTGTTGTGGGATTTGTCCCAATTTATGCGGAGCCCTGAGTGCCTGCAAAACAGTACAACCTCTTGGAGTCACGGGTTCCTGGTTGTGCTCTAGGTCACGTATGTAAAGTAGCATGTCATCTGCGTATGCTGATATAATTAGGTTGTAATTTGGGAACCATATTCCACGATGCTTGTGATATTCCTGGAGTGTGCATGACAGAGGTTTGGCCACAAGGGCTTGTAACAATGTAGACAGGGGGGCAACCCTGTCCCGTACCTCTGAATGTCAATGGGGGGGGCATTAACTCCATTCACCCGGACACGAGCAGTGGATCACGTGCAGAGAACTTTGACAAGCTGGAGGAAAACATCCCTTACCTCAGTGCGCTGCAGAACCTCAACCATGAAACCCCATTCCACCAAATCAAACACTTTCTCCACATCGAGAAAGATCGCAGAGGCACGCACCTTAGGATCTAAACATTGGATTGCCCCCAAAAAGAGCTCTCAGATTAAAAGGTAACCTGGAACCCAGAACAAAGCCAGCCTGTTCTTGTTGCACCACAACCAGGAGCAGTGGGGCCAGCCGATTAGCCGGAATCATTGCATATATCTTGGTATCTACATTTAAAAGTGACAGGGGCAGATATGGGGAGCAATTGTTCACTGGTTTGTCCAGTTTCAACAGTTACCAATAGGGCACCACACATGGTGGGCGGCATATGCCCGTCCTTAACCAGTTCCTGATAGTGCAGTCAGATGCGGGCTAAGCTGGTCCTGGAGTGCCTTATAGAAGGTGACAGTGAGACTGTCTATGTCCGGGGCTTTGCCTGAGGGCATGCCCTTGAGGGTTGCATGGATTTCCTCAGGACACAGGTGCCATATGGTGCTCTCTGGTGAGCCACTTCATTGCTATATTTGCGAGGTAATCAGTGGTGGCAGTGCCATCATAATCATTCCGTGATTTGTGTTAGATGGTATAATACCTATGGAACCAATCTGAAAGCTATTTTGTTGTATGCAAAAGGTGCCCATGTTCATCTAACATTTTGCATTGTCACAACGGGGCGAAGCAGGGCATCCAGAGTCCCTCCGGGGCATGCACCTCACTGTACATTTGTGCAATTGTGTATTTCCTCGAATGGTTCACCTTACTTTGCGCTATTTACTGGTATTCTTCCACTTTAGTTCTGATAGTGCCTGAAAGGCCCTGCTCCCCGTCTGTCTGTTGCTGTTCCAGCTCTCCGAGCTCCTTCTCTAACTGCGTTACGTGCCCCTGCAATGATTTGCAAAACTCTTACATGTGTGGACAGAGTGACACCCTGTATGTATACCTTAAATGCCTCCCATACCATTGTGAACTTGACCACTGAGCCTACATTTATACTGAAAAGTTCTTCAATTGCCTGCACCAGCTCATCTCAGAAGACCATATCCCAAAGAGAATACGGGGGTACCACCAGATGGATGCTGGTGGATGCAGGGAAAGCAACTCCAGTTCTACTAGAACTCGAGAATGGTTGGAGTATGTGTGAGGCTGTGGTTCGTACCTTTGTACCCGAGAGGCTAACCTCTAGGACAGCAGCCAGAAATCAATGTGGGTGTGAGTGCCATACACAGATGAGTAGTTTGCGTACCCTGGGGCTCGGCAGCCCTGTTGCCAGATGTCTAGTAGTCCACCTCAATCGGCTATCACAAACCTAAGCTCCTACACTACAAATGTTTACATCGAGCCTATACCACCCCTAAGGCAGTAGCAAAGCTGGATCCCACTAGGCCACATCACTGTCCAAAATGCAGGGCGGAGCTGGCTGATTTTGCTCATCTCACATGGAACTGTGTGCAGATTAAAACATATTGGAAACAAATCCACACCACATTGTCCCTTATACTTGAGCATCCCATAGACCCTGATCCTATGATGGCTTTACTAGGTCAGTCAAGCCATTACCCATTGACTTGAGGCAGTTTGCCGCCATCATGCTACTCTTTTCCAAACGGCAGTTGGCGCTACATTGGGGCATTCACAAAATTCCCACTATCACTGCATTGTTGCAAGACGTCATACTGTGATGCAAACTCTAAATTGTATGCCTCCCTGCAAACTGACAACCTCTCGACCCAAAGATAAATGGCAGCCGCTTTGAGATTATTAAAAACTGCTCCAGTCTCAGCGCCAGCCTCTCCTGACTCTAGAACTCAATTGATCTCAATGGGAAGGGCTCCCGGTTTCGTACCCACTTTGTCTGAACCTGTGTACTCTGTCCTGCTGTATCTTTCATAATTTTTGCACCTGGATGATCAGCGCTCCCTTTTTGCTTGAATTTCATTTGACTCTTTCAATGTCCTTCCTTTCTCTAATTGGTTGCTCCCCTCCATCTTTAATTTTTGTATGTCTCATTACTTATGTGTTCACCAGATGCAGAATGTGGGATGCCTATGTTACTATTTATGGCTTGTTGTTATTGATGCAAATACTACCACTAAATAAAGTTTTTTTTTAAAATAGATCTTACTATGTTGTCATAAGATGTTTAACAAATACATATGAAATGAGTAACCGTTTACATAATTCAACATATGCTATGTGGGTACCAATACCACTTAAAAAAATCCCATTCATATGCATATTGTTTGGTCTGATGAGCAGTAGGATCTACTTTCCTAGGCTGGTTATCATGCACATGGCGATGAGAAGTCAGCCACCAGCCAACTTATGGAAGTGGATTCAAAAGAACCAAAGCATGACCCAATAGATTTATAAAGATTAGTGTAAAAAGACTTGTGACAACAAGACAGCTTAGTAAGGGTGACATTATAAAGTTCACTGTAATGAAACCCCTTTCAGTTCATTGAAGTCACTGTTTCCCTCAGAAAATGTTGCAGTTCTGAAATGTCATGCCCACCAATATGTACATAGTCTCTGAACCCTTCTGAAATGAGCTAGTATGTTGGAGAATGTCCTGCACAGGTTTTGCAATTTCACCTCACCTGCATGCCATGGCTGTCTGTGTTTAGCCACTTATGTTGATTAATACATTGGCAAAACTGGGGGAGGTGTTTACCTGGACACATGAGGCCTTATTGCTAGCACTATTAATTACATGAAACACTTTCAATGACGTATTTAGAGTCCTTTTTATGTTTCCCAAGGAACTGCTTTAACTGCACAACTGCCCTAACCGCATGATAGATTGGGTTTATGAACTCATGGCAGTATTACACCATCCTTTTGCAGAACTTGTATAAGTCTCAATTTTGTGAACAGCATCCTCAGCATCAGCTAGATTTTTTTTTTTTTAAATCTGATTTTATTTTGCCCACTGAAAGTAGAATAATGTTTGCCATCACAACTGAAAGTTTCTTAAGAGGATGGATATGGCTTCTACACTGTTTGTTTTGCCCTTTTTAGGGGTCGAGCCTGCGTTGCTCGCGCATGCGTATCGCAGCGAGACGCTTTAGTTACTAGAAAAGGGCTCGGAGCCCTGTCGACGTCATGTCAGTGTGTTTCATTGGTTCGTGGGCTTGCCTAGTAAAATCTGCTTGCTTTCATTAGTGGAAGGCGTGCACACGTCATGCCTTTTCCGGTGGTTAGCCCTCCTCGAGCGCAGCGACCAAGTACAGAAAACATGCAAGGCTTGCTGTTTTATGTCGGATCGTGGACTACTTTTTCTCTATTTTCCTAGCGCGATTTTGCTTGGCAGAAGTCGAGCGCTTTACACAGTTAATTTCGCTTTTTTGGGTTACGTACATAAAAGCACTTTTGCCGAAAGATGAAAAGTCGGGTTAGGAGTTTACAACGTGATCAGCTCTAACATGAGCAAATGCGAGACCCGTTGCATTGCAAATGCTTGTTCTACATGCAATCCCCAGAACTGAAAATACTCGACAGATTTTGAAAATTGCAGATTCCAACTCTTCCACACACTCAAAGTTCCTGCTGATTTTTTGGGGAATCTCGTGGCACATAGCACTTAGTTTTCCTAAAAATGACATGACCTGTTTGACACAATAACAGCAATCCAAAATACATGTGTTCAGTCCAGTGGTATAGGCAGTATCGTTTTAAAAGGTGGGTGGTATTTTGTACTTGCACTCTTCAAAAGACCAGAGTTTCTTCCAAGCATCAAACTGACCCCATGTAATTTTCTGAAAGGAACTTGTTGCAAAACTAGTTTAAAGGCATTTCAGAAGGAGCCTCAGTCACTCTGCGTCCCCCTAGTCAACTCAGCCAAGACAAGAAGAAAGGCGATGGGCTCTTTTCCATTGATTGCAGCATGGATGTAAATCAAAATTGAAACGGATGAAAGGGTTGTTCACTTTTTTTTCGATGTGAGCAGATTTTAGGAGCTGGTTCAATGATAACCCTGCCAAACTCCCTCCACATTTTAGCTGTGCTCCAGTATGTTGACTGGGGAATCTAACCCATATGTGCCTTTTTAGCAGCCTGTAAACCTACTTAGATCTCGGAAGTCTGAAAATGGGTGATTTGTTTCTGGCATAAAAATAGAGTACAAAAACCATAAAGTTGGAGCATTGTAATACTGTTGCAGCTCTGCTATAGTTGAAAGCACTACCCCTTAAAAGCAGCTTGGTATTCTCTTCCTGTAGTCTGCACTTGGGAAAGCTTGTGCTTATGAATAGTACCAGATGTAGAAATTCTTATAAAGATCCTTCCTTTAAATATACTCATACCCTGCGATACTGATACTCTACGCAGCTTAATTTCACTGCCTAGTTTACACCGACCGCAGCCATTTTCAGGGCTTGGTCATCGGTACTTTTATTTAATTGGACCCACTAATTGAGGTCCCACCATGCTGCCAAGCTTGTATCCCATTCAAAATTGACACTCCCATCTCGGCCCTTGCCTGTAGTCTTATCTAGTGTAGAAACTGAGATACATTGTTTGGCAACACCATTCTATATTATTGTAGTGCAAGTACATCTAGCAAGGAAGAACAGAGTTGTACGAGGTTCCTTTCCGAATCAGACCTTGACCTCTTGCTGTCATTTGCAAAGAAATACATGATACTGGATTTGTGTTTGCTTATTACTGAGGAAGTCAGACATACGGTCAGTTGTATTGTTGCATTTGTTACTTCAGTGTAGACTGTCATTGCTGTAAAAGCCTTGACAGTTATTTGGGAAACATCCGTTTGGCATGAATGGGCAAAGGAGACTGACTTTGCAATATATTTTGAACATGTTTTTCAAAAATTTGCCAAGTTATGCAACCATTTAGGTTTGTAGTTGTACTAAAGTTCTCCGTGAGAAACTCAAAGCGCCCTTTAAAAGCCAACATGCTCCATCTTCGAATGTAGTCGTTTTGAAATAAAAAAATACATATATTAAGACAGTGATTAACACTAGCTAGACAGAATCACTTTCAGGCCATTTAGGTCCCATAAAAATGTTTTTAGAATACTGTGCCTACTGTGTTTGTTCCTGTACTAACACTGAAGTATGGCTGCTTCACTGGCCTAGTGTAGATTTCACTGGCCAAATTGTAATCTAATCAGTGCTTGTGATGAAGAATTAATTAATTGGCCTATATTTAACCAGGATAATAACTTGCAATGGAAAGCCTTATTGCTATAGATTAAAGATGGTTAGAATTTAGCTTTTATAATTTTCTGAACTGGAGTGAGTGAGGGGCCTGACAGCTCACAAGATAAACAGGACAATGAAAATGAGTGATAATGACTTTGATTTTAGAGCAAATAAATGATTTGGGGTTTTAGAGTGATTAAGTGGTGGTGATGGCCTTCTGTATCATGCAACCAGTTTCCAAGATATTTATTTATTGTAGGCCTAGAAATTAAGGATCCCTTAAATGTACATGTACAAATCTTTCTGAATCTTTTGCTAAATTAACAATATTGTTATATCTTATTGAGTTGACAGGACTCGGGCAACAGACTAAGATCTGTCTTCTCTAGCAAGACAGAATAAGCATTGTATTGTAAGATTGACTCAGAAATCCTTGCTAACTTTTGGGGTTAGGAACTGTTATTCTTAAGAATTCTGCTGAGGCTAGCAACATATAGATTAAAACGTGTGTGTAATATGCTGCCCTGCTTTAGTCCTCCAATTGTTGTTATTGGATCTGTACTAGAATTAGGAATAATGAGCAGTGCTGGGCTGAAAGCCACTGCTCTGTACCGCTGTTGGAGCAGTTACCACTGTGGCTGGTTGTCAAAGCGAACCATTGTGACCTCTAGCATGATGGTTCCATCCTAAGGCCTTTACAATTAATGGACAGATACCGGAGCTTTGATAATATGTGATCATCAATCTTAGGTCATGTTAAAGTTTAGACACTAAAGTCCCAAAAACATGTAAGTAATTTGCCCAGTCAATAAAACAATAGAAATATGTCAGCTTTCATTGTAATCTTCCATAATGTTATGGCAGTGACCATAATATATACAGAAATATGTCCACCTAGATAGGAGGAGGACATGATGCTAAAACACGTGTGTTTACAATTTCACACATTGTAATAGAAAGAGTCTGCAGGCAAGCACATGGTAAGAATAGGAAACCTCATCAGAACTCGTTATAATGTTCAAAACACCAAATACATGTGTTTGGTTTAGCTGCCTGCACTTTCTACATGTGACTGTCCTTTGCGAAGTATGCATACCACGCCCTACCTAGGCCCAAGAAAATGGATTCCTGGGCCTAAGGACCTGCAAGGCAAGGGGACCAAGTCCAAGAGTTGCGATAGTGTCCGGGGGGGCAGGAGCCCAGAAAACCCCGGATGAAGGTGCAAGGAAGCTGCGTCCGGGTGGAAGAAGCTTGGAATTCTGCAACAACGAATAGGACTAGGAACTTCTCCTTTTGATGGAAGATGTCCCACGTCGCGATGAAGGTTGCAGAAGTGTTTCCACGCAGAAATACCGCAAACAAGCCTTGCTAGCTGCAAGGGTCACAGTAGAGGTCTTTAGGTGCTGCTGGGTACCAGGAAGGACCAGGATGTCGTCCCTTGGAGGAGGAGACAGAGGGGGCGCTCAGCATCTCAGAGAGCACCCACAGAAGCAGGCAGCACCCGTAGTAGTACCTGAACAGACACTTGGAAGATTTGTGAACCGGAGCTGGCTCAGAGTCACAAAAGAGGGTCCCACGACGCTGGAGGCCAACTCAGAGGGTTGAGCACTGCAGGACGGAGTGCTGGGGACCCAGGCTAGGCTGTGCATGAAGGAAATCCTGGAAGAGTGCACAGTAGCCGGAGCAGCTGTAAATCACTCAGTACACAGTTTTGCAGTCTAGCGTGGGGAGGCAAGGACTTACCTCCACCAAAGTTGAACTGAAGGATCACTGGACTGTGGGATTCACTTGGATAGAGTTCCTGTGTTCCAGGGACCATGCTCGTCAGGATGAGAGGGGACCCAAAGGACCGGTGATGCAGTCCTTTGGTGCCTGCGTTAGCAGGGGGGAAGATTCCATCGACCCACAGGAGATTTCTTCTTGGCTTCCAGTGCAGGGTGAAGGCAGATGACCCACAGAGCATGCACCACCAGGAAACAGTCGAGAAAGCCGGCAGGATGAGGCGCTACAATGTTGCTGGTAGTCGTCTTGCTACTTTGAGGCGGTTTTGCAGGCGTCCTGGAGCAGTCAGCGGTCGATCCTTAGTAGAAGTCGAAGAGGGAAGTGCAGAGGAACTCTGGTGAGCTCTTGCATTCGTTATCTGAATAATTCCCTAGAGGAGAGACCCTAAATAGCCAGAAAAGGAGGTTTGTCTACCAAGAAAGGAGGATTGGCTACCAAGAAAGGTAAGAGCCTATCAGAGGGGGTCTCTGATGTCACCTGCTGGCACTGGCCATTCAGAGCAGTCCAGTGTGCCCCCAACACCTCTGTTTCCAAGATGGCAGAGGTCTGGGACACACTGGAGGAGCTCTGGGCACCTCCCCTGGGAGGTAGTGGTCAGGGGAGTGGTCACTCCCCTTTCCTTTGTCCAGTTTCGCACCAGAGCAGGGCTGGGGGAATCCCTGAACCGGTGTAGACTGGCTTATGCAGAGATGGACACCATCTGTGCCCATCAAAGCATTTCCAGAGGCTGGGGGAGGCTACTCCTCCCCAGCCCTTCACACCTATTTTCAAAGGGAGAGGGTGTAACACCCTCTCTCAGAGGAAATCCTTTGTTCTGCCTTCCTGGGCCAGGGCTGCCTGGACCCCAGGAGGGCAGAATCCTGTCAGAGGGGTTGGCAGCAGCTGCAGTGGAAACCCCAGAAAGGCAGTTTGGCAGTACCCGGGTTCTGTGCTAGAGACCCGGGGGATCATGGAATTGTCTTCCCAATGCCAGAATGGTATTGGGGTGACAATTCCATGATCTTAGACATGTTACATGGCCATGTTCAGAGTTACCATTGTGACGCTATACATAGGTAGTGACCTATGTATAGTGCACACGTGTAATGGTGTCCCCGCACTCACAAAGTCTAGGGAATTTGCCCTGAACGATGTGGGGGCACATTGGCTAGTGCCTGGGTGCCCACACACTAAGTAACATGGCACCCAACTTTCACCAGGTGAAGGTTAGACATATAGGTGACTTATAAGTTACTTATGTGCAGTGTAAAATGCCTGTGAAATAACGTGGACGTTATTTCACGCAGGCTGCAGTGGCAGGCCTGTGTATGAATTGTCTAAGCTCCCTATGGGTGGCAAAAGAAATGCTGCAGCCCATAGGGATCTCCTGGAACCCCAATACCCTGGGTACCTAAGTACCATATACAAGGGAATTATATAGGTATACCAGTGTGCCAATGAGAATTGGTAAATTTAGTCACTAGCCTGCAGTGACAAATTTAGAAAGCAGAGAGAGCATAAACACTGAGGTTCTGGTTAGCAGAGCCTCAGTGATACAGTTAGGCACCACACAGGGAACACATACAGGGTACATACTATGAGCACTGGGGTCCGCCTGGCAGGATCCCAGTGACACAGGGGCTAACACAACACAACACAACATACATACAGTGAAATATGGGGGTAACATGCCAGGCAAGATGGTACTTTTCTACACAACCCCCCCCCCAAACGAAGGACAATAAGACTAGCCATGACCTGATGAGTCTTCATTGTCTAAGTGGAAATATCTGGAGAGTCCATCTGTATTGGAGTGGGTACTCCCAGGGCTATGTTCCACTGTATAGTCCATTCCCTGTAGAGATATGGACCACCTCAACAATTTAGGGTTTTCACCTTTCATTTGTTTTAGCCAAAGTAGAGGTTTGTGGTCTGTCTGAACAATAAAGTGAGTGCGAAACAGGTATGGCCTCAACTTTTTTCAGTGCCCAGACCACAGCAAAGGCCTCCCTCTCTATGGCAGACCAACGCTTTTCTCTAGGGGTCAACCTTCTGCTGATAAAAGCAACTGGTTGATCCTGGCCCTCAGAATTCAGTTGTGATAAGACTGCTCCTACCCCTAATTCAGATGCATCAGTTTGAACAATTAATTTCTTGGAGTAACATGGGTTTTTTAGGACAGGTGCAGAGCACATGGCCTGTTTGAGCTCCTCAAAAGCTTTCTGACAGCTAGCTGTCCATAATACCTTTTTAGGCATTTTCTTGCTTGTGAGATCATTAAGAGGGGCTGCTATGGAGCCATAATTCTTGATGACTCTCCTGTAGTACCCTGTGAGGCCTAAAAAGGCTCTCACCTGGGTCTGAGTTGTAGGGGGAACCCAATCCATGATTGTCTGGATTTTCCCCTGTAGTGGTGCAGTCTGTTCTCCACCTACCAGGTGGCGCAGATAAACCACTCTCCCCTGCCCTATCTGGCACTTTGAGGCCTTGATAGTGAGGTCTGCCTTTTGCAGGGCCTCCAAAACTTTCCAAAGGTGGACCAGGTGCTCATCCCAGGTTGAGCTAAAGACAGCAATATCATCAAGATATGCTGCACTGAAAGCCTCCAACCCTTGCAGGACTGTATTCACCAACCTCTGAAAAGTGGCAGGTGCATTTTTCAAACCAAATGGCATTACTGTGAATTGGTAGTGCCCTCTTATAGTAGAAATGCAGTCTTTGGTTTAGCATCTTCTGCCAATACCCTGCAGTCAGATCAGAAGTGCTAAGATACTTGGCAAAAAGCAGTGTATCAATGAGCTCATCTACCCTGGGTATAGGGTGAGCATCAGTTTTTGTTACCTGATTGTGCCCTCTGTAATCTACACAAAACCTCATCTCTCTTTCCATCTTTGGTGTGAGGTTTTGGTACAAGCACCACTGGGCTAGCCCATGGGCTTTCAGAAGGTTCAATCACTCCCAAATCCAGCATTTTCTGCACCTCTTGTTTAATGCAGTCTCTGACATGGTCAGGCTGCCTATAAATTTTACTTTTGACAGGCAGGCTGTCTCCAGTGTCAATTGTGTGTTCACACCAGGATGTGGTACCTGGTACAAGTGAGAAGAGGTCTGAAAATTGGCTTAGGAGATTAATGCAGTTGTCTTTCTTTTCTGCAGTCAGACAATCTGCTAAAACTACTCCCTCCACTAAGGCATCTGCTTCAGTGGTGGTGAAGAGATCAGGGAGAGATGGTCACTCTCTTCTTCCTGTCCCTCATCTGTTGCCATGAGCAGGGTAAGATCAGCCCTGTCATAGTAGGGTTTTAGGCGGTTGACATGAATCACCCTAAGGGGACTCCTGGCAGTGCCAAATAGGTAACCTCACCCTTCTTCTCAACAATTAGATGGGGTCCACTCCATTTGTCTTGGAGTGCTCTTGGGGCCACAGGCTCCAATACCCACACCTTCTGTCCTGGTTGGTACTGGATCAGAACAGCCTTCTGGTCATGCCATTGCTTTTTCAACTCCTGGCTGGCCTGAAGGTTTTTACTGGCCTTTTTCATGTACTCAGCCATTCTGGATCTTAGGCCAAGTACATAATCCACTATGTCCTGTTTAGGAGCTTTTAAAGGTTGTTCCCAACCCTCCTTGACAAGAGTAAGTGGACCTCTTACAGGGTGCCCAAAGAGGAGTTCAAAGGGGCTGAAGCCCACTCCTTTTTGGGGTACCTCCCTGTAAGCAAAAAGGAGGCAAGGTAACAGGATATCCCATCTCCTCCTAAGGTTTTCAGGGAGTCCCATTATCATTCCTTTGAGAGTTTTATTAAACCTCTCAATCAGACCATTTGTTTGTGGATGGTAAGGGGTGGTGAACTTGTAGGTAACACCACACTCCTTCCACATTGCTTTTAAGTATGCAGACATGAAGTTGCTAGCTCTGTCTGATATTACCTCTTTAGGAAAACCCACCCTGGAAAAGATTCCCAGGAGGGCCTTTGCCACTGCAGGAGCTGTAGTGGTTCTTAAAGGTATGGCTTCAGGATATCTTGTGGCATGGTCCACTACCACCAAGATAAATCTATTGACTGAAGTAGTAGGAGGGTCAAGGGGGCCAACTATGTCAACCCCTACCCTTTCAATGGGCACCTCAACCACTGGAAGTGGAATTAGAGGGGCCTTTGGAGTGCCACCAGTCTTGCCACTGGCTTGGCAGGTCACACAAGACTTGCAAAAGTCTTTGGTGTCCTCTGACATATGAGGCCAGTGAAACAAGGGGGCAAGTCTTTCCCAAGTTTTAGTCTGGCCCAAATGCCCAGCCAAAGGAATGTCATGTGCTAGAGTTAGAAGAAACTCTCTGTACTGCAGGGGAATGACCAACCTCCTGGCTGCTCCAGGTTTTGGGTCCCTTGACTCTGAGTACAAGAGGTTATCTTCCCAGAATACTCTATGGCTGTCACTGACATACCCATTTTCCTGTTTGACAGCTTGCTGTCTGAGACCCCCGAATGTGGGACAGGTTTGCTGTGCCACACTCAGCTCTTCCCTGGCAGGCCCCCCTCCACCCAAAAGCTCAGCAGTGTCTGCTGCCAGCTCCTCTGGTGTAGGTTCTGCACAAAGAGGAAATTCCTCTTCCTCAGAAGAGGAATCATCTGTAGAGGGAGGGATAGTGGGTAGGGATGTACCCTTGCTACCCCTAGCTTTAGGGAGCACTTGGTCCATTGTTCCAGGATCCAAGTCACCCTGTCCTTTTTGCTTTTTGGCCTGAGCTGTGGTTAAAGCAAAAATATACCCAGGAATGCCCAGCATTGCTGCATGGGCCTTCAACTCCACTTCTGCCCAAGCTGATGTCTCTAAATCATTCCCTAGTAGACAGTCTACAGGTAAATCTGAGGCAACCACATCTTTCTTTGGACCAGTAACCCCCCCACCCCCTTTGAGATTCACAACAGCCATGGGGTGACTAAGAGTGTTATGAGCGTCTGTCACTTGGTACTGGTGACCAAGTAGGTGTTGTTCAGGGTGGACATGTTTTTCTATCACCATAGTTACACTGGCTCCTGTGTCCCTATAGGCCTGCACCTCAACACCATTTTTTAGGAGAAGTTGCTTGTACTTATCCATATTAAGGGGACAAGCAACTAAGGTGGTTTCATAGTCAGTCACCTTACTGCCATGTAACCACCCTTCCAAGGCCTTCACTGACCAGTCCACAAAATCTGTCCAGTCTTGAGAAGACTCTTTTCTGGTGTCTCTGAACTTAATCCTGTATTGTTCAGTGGTTAAGCCAAATCCATCCAAGAGTGCATCTTTCAAAACTTCGTAGTTGTTGGCTTCACTTTCTCTGACAGTAAGGAGCCTATCCCTACCCTTTACAGTGAAAGATAGCCACAAATTAGCAGCCCACTGCCATTGAGGGACCAACTGTACCATACAGGACCTCTCAAGTGCAGCAAACCACTTATTAATGTCATCCTCCTCCTTGTAAGGGGGGACTATCTTGTGCAGATTCATGGAATCTTGCTCTCTAACAGGATTGCTATCAGGAATACTGCTGCTGCCACCATGGGGAACTAACCCCAACCTCTGTCTTTCCTTCTCTGTGTATACGGTTCCCTATCTAAGGACAGCTGTTGCTGTTTAAGCTTCAGTCTGGTCTCATCAACCCTCAACTTTTTGAGTTTCCTTTCTAACAAGTTATCCTCAGGGTGGGTGGGTTGGGAATGCTTTGACACAGGTGACAAATTGGAAACTTCAGAGGGGGACCGGTCCCTGACTGTCTGGACCCTGGTAACCTGGCCTCTAGGGAAAAAGGAAGCCCTACTGTTATGGGAACCTTTCTCACTGCCAGTATCACTAGGTGTCCTGCTAGGGTGCAGACCCTTTTCAGAACCCTCCCCAGCTTCTTCAGGGGGTCCTCTGAATCAGACTGGGAAGCTTCTCCTTTTTGTAATCTCTCATTTGATGGGCCAGACTGGTTCTGGTCATCCACAACAAGCATATTAAAGAGAAACTCTTTTGTAGGGTTATTTCCTATACATAAACCGCTATCCAGGCAGAGACCTCTTAAACTCTTGTAGTTCAAACTCTCATAGGTAGCATTAACAGTTTTGAGAGTAGAATCTACAACAGACATGATAGAAAAGGTTTAAGGATAGCGAGAAGAAAGAAAAAGTTTTAGAACTTTTGAAAGCACAGAGAAAAAAAACTTTTAGAAAACTTTTAGAAGTTTTAAGAGACTTTTCAGAACTTTGTAAAAAGTTTTAGAATAGAAAAGCAAACTTTTGGGGTTAAGTGTACATACACTGAACTGTTTGGTATATGATTCTCTTATGAAGAGTACAAAATGACAAAGTGGTTAAGCAGTTGCAAGTACTTATCCCACCGCTGCACCACCAATGTAGGAGGTTGGCCTGGCTTGTAGTGGGTACCAAAGGTACTTACACCTTGTGCCAGGTCCAGTTATCCCTTATTAGTAGAATAGAGGTGTTTATAGCAGCTTAGGCTGATAGAAGTTAGCTATGGCAAAGCAGCCTAGGCTGAACTGGGAGACATGCAAAGCTCCTACTATACCACTTATATCATATGCACAATATCATAAGAAAACACAATACACAGAGTTACTAAAAATAAAGGTACTTTATTTTTATGACAATATGCCACAAGTATCTCAGTGAGTACCCTCAGTAAGAAGGTAAGTATTATACACAAGTTATATGTACACAAACTACAAATAGGTAAGTAAGAGTCAGAAAAGTAATGCAAACAGTGTAGAATTACAATAGGTTGCAATAGGCAAGCATAGGTCTAGGGGCAACACAAACCATATACTCCAAAAGTGGAATGCGAATCACAAATGGACCACAGACCTATGGGGAGCTTGTAGAGGGTCGCTGGGACTGTAAGAAAACAGTCAGGGTGTCCAAGATACCCCACCCCAAGACCCTGAAAAGTAGGAGTAAAGTACACCTTCTACCCCAAGAGAGCACAATAGTCGTGATAGGGGGATTCTGCAAGAACAACAAACACCAGCAGTGCACTGAAAATGGATTCCTGGACCTGAGGACCTGCAAGGCAAGGGGACCAAGTCCAAGAGTCGCGATAGTGTCCGGGGGGGGGGCGCAGGAGTCCAGAAAACCCCAGATGAATGTGCAAGGAAGCTGCCTCTCGGTGGAAGATGCTTGGAATTCTGCAACAACGAAGAGGACTAGGGACTTCTCCTTTGGATTGAAGATGTCCCACGTCGCGATTAAGCAAGCAGAAGTGTTCCCACGCAGAAATACCACAAACAAGCCGTGCTAGCTACAAGGGTCACGGTATAGGTTTTTGGGTGCTGCTGGGTACCAGGAAGGACCAGGATGTCGCCCTTTGGGGGCAGAGACAGAGGGGGCGCTCAGCAACTCAGAGAGCCCCCACAGAAACAGGCAGTACCCGCAGAAGTACCTGAACAGGCACTTGGAAGATTTGTGAACCGGAGCTGGCTCAGAGTCACAAAGGAGGGTCCCACGATGCCGGAGGCTAACTCCGAGGGTTGAGCACTGCAGGACGGAGTGCTGGCGACCCAGGCTAGGCTGTGCACGAAGGAAATCCTGGAAGAGTGCACAGGAGCCGGAGTAGCTGCAAATCACGCAGTACACAGGTTTGCAGTCTGGCATGGGGAGGCAAGGACTTACCTCCACCAAATTTGGATTGAAGGATCACTGGACTGTGGGAGTCACTTGGATAGAGTTCCTGTGTTCCAGGGACCACGCTCGTCAGGATGAGAGGGGACCCAGAGGGCCAGTGATGCAGTCTTTTGGTGCCTGCCTTAGCAGGGGGAAGATTCCATCGACCCACTGGAGATTTCTTCTTGGCTTCCAGTGCAGTGTGAAGGCAGATGACCCACAGAGCATGCACCACCAGGAAGCGGTCGAGAAAGCCGTCAGGATGAGGCGCTACAATGTTGCTGGTAATCGTCTTGCTACTTTATTGCGGCTTTGCAGGCGTCCTGGAGCAGTTAGCGGTCGATCCTTGGTAGAAGTCGAAGAGGGAAGTGCAGAGGAACTCTGGTGAGCTCTTGCATTCGTTATCTGAAGAATTCCCCAGAGGAGAGACCCTAAATAGCCAGAAAAGGAGGTTTGGCTACCAAGAAAGGTAAGAGCCTATCAGAGGGGGTCTCTGACGTTACCTGCTGGCACTGGCCACTCAGAGCAGTCCAGTGTGCCCCCAACACCTCTGTTTCCAAGATGGCAGAGGTCTGGGACACACTGGAGGAGCTCTGGGCACCTCCCCTGGGAGGTACTGGTCAGGGGACTGGTCACTCCCCTTTCCTTTGTCCAGTTTCGCACCAGAGCAGGGCTGGGGGAATCCCTGAACCAGTGTAGACTGGCTTATGCAGAGATGGACACCATCTGTGCCCATCAAAGCATTTCCAGAGGCTGGGGGAGGCTACTCCTCCCCAGCCCTTCACACCTATTTTCAAAGAGAGAGGGTGTAACTCCCTCTCTCAGAGGAAATCCTTTGTTCTGCCTTCCTGGGCCGGGGCGGCCTGGACCCCAGGAGGGCAGAATCCTGTCTGAGGGGTTGGCAGCAGCTGCAGTGGAAACCCCAGAAAGGCAGTTTGGCAGTACCAGAGTTCTATGCTAGAGCCCCGGGGGATCATGGAATTGTCCCCCCAATACCACAATGGTATTGGGGGGACAATTCCATGATCTTAGACATGTTACATGGCCAATAGTTACTATTGTGACGCTATACATAGGTAGTGACCTATGTATAGTGCACACGTGTAATGGTGTCCCCGCACTCACAAAGTCCAGGGAATTTGCCCTGAGCAATGTGGGGGCACCTTGGCTAGTGCCAGGGTGCCCACACACTAAGTAACTTGGCACCCAACCTTCACCAGGTGAAGGTTAGACATATAGGTGACTTATAAGTTACTTATGTGCAGTGTAAAATGGCTGTGAAATAACGTGGACGTTATTTCACGCAGGCTGCAGTGGCAGGCCTGTGTAAGAATTGTCTAAGCTCCCTATGGGTGGCCAAAGAAATGCTGCAGCCCATAGGGATCTCCTGGAACCCCAATACCCTAGGTACCTAAGTACCATACACAAGGGAATTATATGGGTGTACCAGTGTGCCAATGAGAATTGGTAAATTTAGTCATTAGCCTGTGGTGACAAATTTAGAAAGCAGAAAGCATAAACACTGAGGTTCTGGTTAACAGAGCCTCAGTGATACAGTTGGGCACCACACAGGGAACACATACAGGGCACATACTATGAGCACTGGGGTCCTGCCTGGCAGGATCCCAGTGACACAGGGGCTAAAACAACATACATACAGTGAAATATGGGGGTAACATGCCAGGCAAGATGGTACTTTCCTACAATTTGCTTACTCTTAACTTCGCCACTGCACAGAAGGTGCAAGGATGCAGCACAAATTCAGTACCAACAAATACACAAAGAGTGGAGAAACATATCATCCATCCTGCACTAAGTGTTTAAGGAGGCCATGATGCTCTACATTGGCTATTTTCATGTGGCCACACCATATTGTGACGGTATATGGCAGGACCAGTTGAGCTGCACCTATTTCACGAGAAAGGTTTGTGGCAGAGCAGGTGTTTGCTTATGTCTGGATGCTGTCTTGACAGGTAAATCCTGCTTTGAGTAACAGATGTCCTTTGCAGGTGAACTGCCAGAATTGCAACCCTAACTGAGGATAGTGCTTTCAATCGCAAATAAGCCCCTCCCAGTGTTTTCTAGGCAAAGCCAAATTCAGTGTAGAGCAGTGCAATATTAGTAATCTCAAATAATGACTCTTAATAACCTCAAACCTCATATTGGTCAATGACCATTTTAAAGCAGGGCTGTGGTCCCAAGGTACCTGGACATGTAGGATGGGTGGAGAAAAGCATCCTCCAAACAACAAACACTTCCTGAAAGTCCTGGTCAAGTTTAAAATATTGTTCAGAGACCATATCTTGGCATGTTGTAAGGCCCCCAGAGTGCAGTACGTGCAGTATATTTCAAGAGTTTAAATTTTGTTTACATAGTAATGAGTAAGCAGTAGACAGGCGTAGATTGCTCATGTGTAACCAGTGATTATTTGAAGCATTTGCACCCACCCATCACAAAAATGATGGCTGAATGCTAATGCTTGAATAAATGTCTGCTTAGGGTCCCTTTAGGCACAAAGCAAATCCAGGAAATTGGGTACCCAGGCACACTAGCACGGAGAAAGAATAACAGTGGCAGAATTGCAGGTCATACAGGTCAACTGAACTCAATAACTCAAATGAGAAGGCTAGTAAAATTGCAGTGAAGGGAAAGCCGTGCTTGTGCCTTTAACCCTAAAATTTAGGCAGTTCTCTTATTTAGGCCACAAAGTGGCTCAGTTCACATGCTGATCACAGCAGAAGCTAGAATTAACTGCTTTTAACTTTTAAAACAACATCCGAATTAGCAAAATATAAAAATGCAGAGTCAAGCTTCTCACACAAGTGTAAATCAGTGGGTCAAGTATTAAGGGCGGTGTTTGGCTTTCCTGACCTCTAGCCTCAGTCCCAGCTTCCACGCTTGACCAAATTGTGTGATCCTTAGCAAATATCTCTTGTATAGTCTTGTGCCATGCATAGAGAAAATCTAAGCCACATATAGATTGCACATTAAAACTGACTTGCCTCTTAGTTCACTAATGGTGTTTCAGGTTGGTGGAATACATGTTTTTTAAGTTTACAGAAAATTCAAAGTATCACTTTTATTAAATTCCTGTCAATTCAGTGATATGACCTGAGCTACACATTTTTTAATTTTGAAGAGACTTTACATAGTTTGTTGCCTGAACTACATGGTAAACGTCATTAGTCTGCTCATGCACGTGCTCTTCCTATTAATTTGTTGTCTGTGCACTCTAAAGAAAAATAACGGTCGACCGGAAACAGGTACAAAAATGCTAGGATTTGATGACAAGTCTATAGCTTGTATGATTGTAATGCTAGCATTGGGAGGCACAGTCTTTAGAGTTACAAATTTTGCTTTGGAAGCTGAGCTGCCTGCCGTGCAGGTGTCTCATCATGGGCAACATTTTCTCTAAAGATAAACTCAACATTTCTTTTTCCGTATGCACAGTGGACATTTATGTTTGTGTGAAGGATACGTACATGGCAATTAACGATTTGTTGACTTGCCTGTTAAGTTATAATGCAAGCTTTAAGCTGAAATACTGTTCGCAGTGGGACGGGGTAGTAGTACTTATGAAGTGCTAGAATGAAGACCTGGCTTCATTTCCCCAGCAGTCTCCAGCTGGCTTATTTTCTTCCTCCTTCTGTCCCTGTTCTTCAGTTCTGATTCAAAGCGCAGGAAGTGTAGGGCAGGCACAGGGTTCCAGGATCATACCACCAACTTTTCCACCCCTTACCTTCCCACGCTTACCTTTTTTAAATTGTGTGCAGCAATGTACAAATGTTGATCTTCAGTCTTCCAGGGACGCAGCCCTGTGGGAGAATTGCAGAGTGTGTGTTTTTCAACATGCTTCCTGCTCGATTCTTATTAGTTTCTGCTGCAGAGCATGCTAGGAAAATCACTTGCTGAACACAAGGCAGAAATGTTTTGTAGCCTTATGTAGGAAGTTGGCTCTGTATGCACTATTTCAAAGTAAGGAATAGTATGCACAGAGTCCAAGGGTTCCCCTTAGAGGTAAGATAGTGGCAAAAAGAGATAATACTAATGCTCTATTTTGTGGTAGTGTGGTCGGGCAGTAGGCTTATCAAAGGAGTAGTGTTAAGCATTTGTTGTACATACACACAGGCAATAAATGAGGAACACACACTCAGAGACAAATCCAGCCAATAGGTTTTGTTATAGAAAAATATATTTTCTTAGTTTATTTTAAGAACCACAGGTTCAAATTCTACATGTAATATCTCATTTGAAAGGTATTGCAGGTAAGTACTTTAGGAACTTTGAATCATTACATTAGCATGTATACTTTGTACATAAAACACAATAAGCTGTTTTAAAAGTGGACACAGTGCAATTTTCACAGTTCCTGGGGGAGGTAAAGTAATGTTAGTTTTAACAGGTAAGTAAGTCACTTACAGGTTTCAGTTTTGGGTCCAAGGTAGCCCACCGTTGGGGGTTCAGGGCAACCCCAAAGTTATCACACCAGCAGCTCAGGGCCGGTCAGGTGCAAAGGTCAAAGAGGTGCCCAAAACACATAGGCTTCAATGGAGAGAAGGGGGTGCCCCGGTTCCAGTCTGCCAGCAGGTAAGTACCCGCGTCTTCGGAGGGCAGACCAGGGGGGTTTTGTAGGGCACCGGGGGGGACACAAGTTCACATAAAAAGTACACCCTCAGCGGCACTGGGGCGGCCGGGTGCAGTGTAGAAACAAGCGTCGGGTTTTCAATGTAAATCAATGAGAGACCAAGGGATCTCTTCAGCGTTGCAGGCAGGCAAGGGGGGGGGGCTCCTCGGGGTAGCCACCACCTGGGCAAGGGAGAGGGCCTCCTGGGGGTCACTCCTCCACAGGAGTTCCGTTCCTTTAGGTGCTGGGGGCTGCGGGTGCAGGGTCTTTTCCAGCCGTCGGGAAATGGAGTTCAGGCAGTCGCGGTCAGGGGGAGCCTCGGGATTCCCTCTGCAGGCGTCGCTGTGGGGGCTCAGGGGGGACAACTTTGGTTACTCACGGACTCGGAGTCGCCGGAGGGTCCTCCCTGAGGTGTTGGTTCTCCACCAGTCGAGTCGGGGTCGCCGGGTTCAGTGTTGCAATTCTCACGCTTCTTGCGGGGAGTTGCAGGGGTCTTTAAAATCTGCTCCTTGAAACAAAGTTGCAGTTTTTTTGGAGCAGTGCCGCTGTCCTCGGGAGTTTCTTGTCTTTCTTGAAGCAGGGCAGTCCTCAGAGGATTCAGAGGTCGCTGGTCCCTTGGAAAGCGTCGCTGGAGCAGGTTTCTTTGGAAGGCAGGAGACAGGCCGGTAAGTCTGGGGCCAAAGCAGTTGGTGTCTTCTGTTCTTCCTCTGCAGGGGGTTTTCAGCTCAGCAGTCTTCTTCTTCTTGTAGTTTCAGGAATCTAAATTCTTAGGTTCAGGGGAGCCCTTAAATACTAAATTTAAGGGTGTGTTTAGGTCTGGGGGGGTTAGTAGCCAATGGCTACTAGCCCTGAGGGTGGGTACACCCTCTTTGTGCCTCCTCCCAAGGGGAGGGGGTCACATCCCTAATCCTATTGGGGAATCCTCCATCTGCAAGATGGAGGATTTCTAAAAGTTAGTCACTTCAGCTCAGGATACCTTAGGGGCTGTCCTGACTGGCCAGTGACTCCTCCTTGTTATTCTCATTATCTCTCCTGGACTTGCCGCCAAAAGTGGGGGCTGTGTCCAGGGGGCGGGCATCTCCACTAGCTGGAGTGCCCTGGGGCATTGTAACACGAAGCTTGAGCCTTTGAAGCTCACTGCTAGGTGTTACAGTTCCTGCAGGGGGGAGGTGTGAAGCACCTCCACCCAGAGCAGGCTTTGTTTCTGTCCTCAGAGAGCACAAAGGCTCTCACCGCATGAGGTCAGACACTCGTCTCTCAGCAGCAGGCTGGCACAGACCAGTCAGTCCTGCACTGAACAATTGGGTAAAATACAGGGGGCATCTCTAAGATGCCCTCTGTGTGCATTTTTTAATAAATCCAACACTGGCATCAGTGTGGGTTTATTATTCTGAGACGTTTGATACTAAACTTCCCAGTATTCAGTGTAGCCATTATGGAGCTGTGGAGTTCGTTTTTGACAGACTCCCAGACCATATACTCTTATGGCTACCCTGCACTTACAATGTCTAAGGTTTTGCTTAGACACTGTAGGGGCATAGTGCTCATGCACTGGTGCCCTCACCTATGGTATAGTGCACCCTGCCTTAGGGCTGTAAGGCCTACTAGAGGGGTGACTTATCTATACTGCATAGGCAGTGTGAGGTTGGCATGGCACCCTGAGGGGAGTGCCATGTCGACTTACTCGTTTTGTTCTCATCAGCACACACAAGCTGGCAAGCAGTGTGTCTGTGCTGAGTGAGGGGTCCCCAGGGTGGCATAAGATATGCTGCAGCCCTTAGAGACCTTCCCTGGCATCAGGGCCCTTGGTAGCAGGGGTACCAGTTACAAGGGACTTACCTGGATGCCAGGGTGTGCCAATTGTGGAATCAAAAGTACATTTTAGGTGAAAGAACACTGGTGCTGGGGCCTGGTTAGCAGGGTCCCAGCACACTTCTCAGTCAAGTCAGCATCAGTATCAGGCAAAAAGTGGGGGGTAACTGCAACAGGGAGCCATTTCTTTACACCTTATTACTATCCTGTGTGCAATCCTTAAAGTAGCCCAGGGGGTATAGCTCCTATCCTGTGATAATGGTGGGTGTACATTCACCTGCATATACCCCTGCATGTTCCCTGGTAGCAAGCATTTAGGAGTTGCTGATAATCTACAAAGGGTGGATCAAGGGTTCTTTCTTGGAATGAACACAACAAAGTCTTTAATTGAACAGTTTCTGAATCAATATTGATGTACAGTTTATCAACCAAAATATGTGGTTGTGCTTGTACAAATGCGCATTCATGAGCAGCTCTACTCATTCACATTGTTCAGGGGCTGCTTTCCCAAAAAGAAGTAGTGATATTCCTGCTTAGAGATTCAGCACACAACTATTTTTTTTCCTCTGCTGATGCTCCCTTATATCACACTTCTACCTGTCAAGCCTACGTTTTTATGACGATACTTAAAAATTTAAAAAACACCTTTGTATCTCCTCACTGATTAAACACTTTAGCCTTCTCTCTCGGGTAGCTAACTATCCTTTCTGTTATAAAAGTTGAAGGAAAAAAAAAGTAATGTAAAAATGGTACATCTTGATTTAAAAATAAATAAATTGTAACCACATTTGATGAGAAAAGTAAATGAGAGCACGTTCAGGCACAGTAGTTGCAGAAACGTCCATCACTTGAGTACTCAAAAGTATTATAAAGGGACCATGGCAGTCCACAGCTCCTGTTCAAAAGTACACTGGTCCTTTTTAAAATATTGTTTTGCTTTCCTTTTCTTATCTTATGACCGAGCTTACAAAACGTATCTGGAACGCATTTCTTAGTTTAAAGAAGACATTTATTGTTACTATTACTTCACCACGAGGTTCCTGAAAGATGAGATTAGTAGGTTGGAAGCACACGTTTAAAAGTAGTCGCAGCAATGAAAGCAAAATATATCAAAGTACTTCTCAGTTGCAATGTACACAGCAAATACATGTGATTATATCATAGCATAACTTCAAAGCAAAGCATAAAAGTCAAAATTGCATCACCGTAGGGCCTATCTCTGCTTGTCATCCTTCTCCTAGCCTCAAGTTGATGACTCCGGTTCAACTGCGAGAAAGAGACATTCCACCCAAACGGGAGACAGGCAGCTGATGTCCGCTGCTGCCCAGGGCCACCGTTACAAAAATGTGCCCCTTCCTCTCAGACTCTGGAAATGAAGCAAGCCATTTGAGACTGTCCAGATCTCCTAGACCCCGCCTCTTCCCAAGGCTGAGCAGAAAGGAAAACACCAAATGTACGCTCTCTTATCAGCTAGGGTTTGGTGGGAATTCAATTTGAAAAAAACAGCTTGGTCTATCATGTGGAAAAACACAGCTTGGAAAAAAACAGCTCATCTGCAATGTCTCAACTGCAATGCCTAACTCCACGTTAAAGCCAATAGGCAGCTAACCTAAATGCTAAATGTAATGCCTAATGCCATGTTAAAGCCAATAGGCAGCTAAACTGAATACAGAATGGAATGTTTAATGCCATGTTAAAGCCAATAGGCAGCTAAACTGAATACAACATGTAATGTGCTACTGGTGAACATTGAGCAACTAATATGTGCAGTGATGAAACACAAAGTCATTGGTCATACACAATTAATAGCATAACACTCCACCATATGACCAATGAATTTTTGTTTACATACCTCTTATTTCAAACAAGAACAAAAACATCAACAACAAAAAAAATATAAGCAAATCAGATTTTAATGATAAAAGCAATCACAGTAAAGCAATGGAAGTGGATTAACATATTGATCTCATAACCTTTCACATCAGATACATCTACAATGAAAAGACTGAAGCTTATATACTCTGATTGGGATAATAGTGTCTCTAAAACAGCAAGTGGATGTAGCATGAGTTCAACTCATGTAAAGGTACATGGTCCACCTGAAAGGTTTGCTGGAATGTAAGCGAAAGACAGAGTTCCACATAAAAAAACTGACAGTTAACTGGTAAGGTTGCTTAATTCCAGTGGAAGAATGTAATCAAACAAGTTGACAAACTTTATATTGATCCCATGTAGAACTTGAACTGCAGGCACCAGTTGCGCAAAATGGATCCATGGGGTTTGTACTTTAATAAATCAGGTTCAGGTTGGGGGTTCGGTCCCTCCCCTGAACCCACACGCACACACCCAAAAGGAGACCACACAGCACACTCCTGGTCAGTGGCGAGTTGTGGTAGGATCTGCAAAAGAAAATAGTATGACTTTTCTTGCAAATAACATTTGTCATCTGAAATGTGCCCTTCTTCCTTTCCTTGTTTCATGATCAACAGAACATTGTTGGGACCCTTTGCTATAATTTCTGCAGGTTCTGGAGGGTCATTTGGGGATTCAACCCACACCTTAGCACTGAGGTTTTTATCTGATGCACCACAGCTTTCCTTTCCTTTCCTTTCACTATCGGAAGGGCTGGGACAGACTCCTTCTTTACCAAACCTCCATTCAATGCACTTTTGACAAGTTGGGCAATTCTGTCTCCAATCTGTATGAATAAATCAGATTCTCTTCTAATTATCAGCATCATCTTGATTTCGACTTGGTAATCTGCAGCAATCACTCCCCCTAAAACCTGATCAATTTGCCATATCTGTCCTGGTAACTTTCCTCTCCCCAACTGATCTTTGACTGTTTGTGGGACAGATCTCTGTTGTGCGTGCTGACAAATAGGACATTGCAAAATCACAGTTTTTATCAAATCTAGGGGAATGTGCATCTCTCTAATCTCTGCCCACCTGGGCTTTTTCTCCCAGATGTCCTCATTTCTGGTGCACCCACTTAGCCATCCCCACTAAGTCAGAATTCTGGGTGGACGCTTCTGTCTCTGAATTTTGCTTTTTAACATCTGCAATGGAATTGAACCAGTTATGTGCAAGCCATGTGGAAAACCAAACGGCTAAACCATTGGCAGTGAACCAAGAATCAGTGTAAAAATGACACGTCTCAAGCAGCTCTTGCTTTAAAGTCTGACACACATTGTACAACTCTGTTCCTTCTCCTGTGGTAGACAACACCTTTTCAGTAACTGGATTGTATAACACTGCTTTCCATTGTCTTTTAGTACTCATGCATTTCAATTAATTATTAGTCAAACACACAAGCTTTTTATCCTCAGTGGACAAGAATTCAAATGGTGCACTCAATTTCAATGGTGACTCTTTTACCTGTGGTACTCCCTGCACCCTCTCCTCATCCTGAAAAGGGCTTGTGACAATTGTTCATGTAGGGCTGCAGTGACTCTAGCCCTGTTTTGCATTTACCAGATCCAGTGTATGATCTTAGCCTCCTGTGCCTGTCCTATACTGTGAGATTTAAGTGAACTCATCACCCACTGCATGCTTGATAATTCAGTTTTCAGAATTACATGATCATTTAATGTCATTTGCTCAGTATTCACTAGAGCCCAATAACAAGTCAAAAGCTTGATCCAAAGTTCCAGGGGCACTCTTGCCCTCCCCTGTTCCTGATGTACATGTAAATCAGTGTTTCCCTCTTGCACTGCGCACAAATCTAAAGTCTGAATTATTTCATTTGCCAAATCAAAAGCGCGCAGCTGCTCATGTTTTTTCCTAGTTACTTTGTACCAAAGTGTTAAGATTTCACTCAGATGAGGGCTATACTGTTTCCAAAAATCAAACAAGCTCATAAAACTCGGTGTCTCTTGCTTAGTGCAAATAGTAAGAAACTCTAAAATCTTTTGTTTTACTTGTGACAACATCTGTCTATTTTCTGGACTCCACTGAATTCCCAGAAACTGCACATTTTGCAACAGTACTGCTGTCTTGTCTGAATTAATTTTAAACATCGTACTTTGCAAAAGCGGTCTGAAAATAACATTCTTAACTTTGTTCTCAGTGTAATCTGTTAAGGAATGCACTTCAACTGCCAAAAACTGTGGCCTGTTCTGCGCTATGCTCTGCTCACACTGGCCGCCCCCTTTTTTAACCTTCTCATTACTGGAATGGGAAAAGCCAGGCCCATATTTATACTTTTTGACGCAAAACTGTGCCGGCGCAGTTTTGCGTAAAAAATATTACCGCCGGCTAACACCATTTCGGTGCGCAGTGTGGGTGTCAAATTTATACTTTGACGCACGGCAGCGCAAACCACAGGTGTAAGTCATTTTTTTTTTTTTTACGCACACCGCAGCGTCAAGTCGTAAAGCAGAACAACATTGACTCGGCGGAAATGACTGTGTGTCGATTTACGGCCCGCCCACCGGATATGCAGCGTTTTTTGACGCAATAGTGTATAAATTCCCCGCAAACACAGCCATTTCAGCAGAGGAGAGCCAAAATGGATCCCAGATGCCTGTATAGACCCCAGGAAGATGACAACCGTCCAGGAGCCAGCCAGGAGGACCCACACAAGACCCAGGACAGTTTGAAGAAGAAAAGAAAGTGTCGCTTCAGTGCAGAGGAACAGGAAATTCTGGTTAAAGAGGTGACGGAACATCAGCACCATCTGTTTGTCACCTCAAAGTTGCCAATCAGTAGGAGAGAGGCTATATGGCAACAAATTGTTGACAAGATTAACAGTGTGGCAGAAGTACGCAGAACAGTCATCGAGTGCAAGAAACGCTGGCATGACTGCAAGCGCAGGACCAAGGAAAAAATGGCCAGGAACAGGAAGGTAGCACTGCAGACTGGAGGTGGGAGTCCAGCACACCAGGAGGCCCTGGACCACATGGAGGAGATGGTCGCAGCCGTCATCCCTGAGGAGATCGTCACAGGGATTCAAGGACAGGACAGTGCAGACTACCAGGAGACAACGCACATGCAGGGTAAGTCGCATGGGGAATTAAAATGCACTAATGTCAACTGTAAGCGGGGGGATACCGACCACAAAATGCATGGAAGTCATCATATACATGGAGTGGCATGGGTAAAGGGGTATGGCATGGGGGCATGGCCTGTACAGAGAGAAGCTGGGGCACACCATAACACTACACCAACAAGAGTCCCATGGGGGCATGCTGCCATGCCAACGATGGAGCAAAGGTAAAGCCACGCCAGGAGGGAAGGGCACAATGTCAAACTGACATCCCGTCACACGTCAGCCACTATACCCCCTACATTAACTAGGGCCCAATTAACCTCTAGCCATACCGACAACTGGAATGTAACAGTGACAACAGTTGCCACTACCACCTCCGCTCTGTGTGCAGCTCAAGTTGCCAGTGGCAGTAACGTCCCCATGGATCATACACACCTAAATTAGTGGTTTTAGGATTACAACTTTAACAATCCCCTGAAACAAGACAAATGCTCCAGTCCTTGCAGATGTGAATGCCCATGGTTGCCGCAAACATTAGCCATTGTCATCAACAGTAGGAGCTACACAGCACTAAGGACACACCCATGCTGCATATGCCAGGGTCCATCCTGTGCCTGGGTCACAATGCAACAGCCCAAATGTCATACTGCTCAGACAACCGCATTGAGGGGGAGTACATATGTAACTGGTCACTGAAATATACCTGCTCAGTCATGCTATGCATAGGATACGCTACATGTCAACTACATATAAGTGGATGTGAAAGATCAGAGACTGGGGCAGGTCCAGATTGTTCAGTGTGCTGCTAGTGCCATCAGAACACCCACAGCCAGTGAAAGGCCTCACCATTAGAATGGATGTAGACGGAGGGTTGAGTAGGACAAGAATGTGGCAATTCACTATTTGACATAAAACAACACTAGAGAAGATGATGCCGACAAGTCTAATAACTTACCACAATACATGTGACATGCAGGTGGTCCATTGGCCTGGGAGAATGCCCATCTGAAAGACTGGGGCAATGAACAGGAAACAAGATCACAATGTGAAAACGTCACAAGGCAGGCATGTCACATCACTAATGCCACAACACAGACACACTAATTTTACCCTATTTCATTGCAGAGGACGATGGATCTCCTGCAGATATTCCTGTCCAGGAATACCCTGATGACATGGATGACGAGCTGACAAACATCAGCCACCAGACCCTCCAGTTTGTCCTTGGAATCCTCCAGACCCCACCTTCTGTCACAAGGAGGAGCTCAGAACAAGCAGCCATCACAGAGGATCCACCCACAATACCAATTGTAAGACCTGACAGCTCCAATACAGCTGAGGACTCAGACGACACAGGCACCAGCTTTGAGAGAACTGTAGTTGGAGTACAGCGGGAGCTGGCCATGGAGGTGCGGGTGGGGATGCAAACTATGGCAGTCAGCCTAGAGGGGGTGCATTCGTGTATGATGTCATCTGCAGATCAGACAGCAGCCATGCAAGCGCTAACATCCATCCTGCAAAGACTACAACAAACTGTCAAGGAATTCACCACAGCAGTAAGGGAGTTGCCACAACACCTCGAACCCCAAACCTTCCACTGCATGCACGAATGCAATCATGACCCTCTCAATGCCGACCTGGCTGCCTACCATCGTGATGTGGCTGCGAATCAGCAGATCCTTCTTGCAGCAATACTGCCCTTAACATATTCACAGGTAGCAGCGACCGGGATGTCTGACTCCACGTCTTCTAACATTGAGGTGTGTGTTGCCCCTTCACAACCACCACCACCAAGGGCAGAGGAGGCAACACACACATCAGAAGGAGACATGGAACAGATCACCTTCACATGGAAAAGTACCCAGAAGTACTAGTCCCTGCCACATGGCCAACTATTACCAAGGTCCAGCGCTTTGAGTACAGTTGTTGTAAGACTGGCATGTTACAATGACTGTTCTGCAAACCACTATTTATCTTGTCATCCTGCCCAGTGATTGTCTCTCACTTACTCATTGGCAAATCCTGTCCCTCTGCACTGTCTGACACGTCACCCCAGCATGTCAAATGCATTTTCCTTTACCACTTGTGTAGTATCACAATGGAAGATGTCACTATAATGGACTCACAATCATGGACAATGTACATATACCACTACAGCACTTTTCAATAAATAGCACTTACACAACCACTTTGTCTCTGTGTAATGTGACATATCAACTGTGCAGTAGATAACTGAAATGTGCCTCCTGTCAAATTACATAGCTTGTCAATACAACTGTCCTGAAATTATGTAGTCTGATAACTATGCCCAGTGGTCTGAATTACACCATACTCTGCCCTTCCTGAGGGTAATATTTGATGAAAAGAGAAACCATACACCATCATGCTGTGTTGGACAGAATAATGCTTCCTCAAGGAATATCTAAGCCATCAAGTAGTGGCAGCAAAATGGTACCACCATGCAATACTAACACATATAACAGTGCCCACAAATCTAAGCAAACAGTCAACAAAGTGCATGGATGAAGGTGTCTGAGTTTACATCCAAATAAGTAACTATGCAGAACAGTGTCACAAATGATCTATGTGAGTCATGAACACGATACTACAAGAGTGCTTAAGACCACTCAGCTAATAAGTGTTTCCTTGACCATCACACTGCAGTCAGGCATAAAACAGTTTCCCCAATACCAAATCTGGAAGCACTGTTTGTGATTTTGAAAACATACGTAATGAAAAAAAGACTTTGGGATCCATAGTAACTGTGATTGGTGGTTGCGAAGAATGGTGGAATCTTTGCAAGGTAGCTCTGGGGTAGCTGCCAATCTTACAGGTCAGTTAAGATTTGTTCGTAGCGTAGGACACAAATGTAATAGAACAAAATTCATGTACACTTATGCCAAGGCCCTGATCAACAAGTATTTTACACATACGGTAAAGGGTTTACTACATATTTATTAAACGTTAAAAACAGAAGAGGAAACTGGGGGAAAAGTCTTACCTAGCCTAATCTACCCTAACTACTCATTACCCACAACTGTCCCTAACTAACCGAAGCTAAACTTACTTATCACATGTAACGAAATGTTCTAAACATCACCCTCCCACCCCCCTTATGAGACGGGACACATGGAGAACAACAGATACTAACCTAAACAGATACTATCCTATACTAAACAATTATATATATATATATTTTTTAATTTTTTTCTAAACACACAAGAACCCCAACATAAATCCCACACCCACCCACCCACACACCCAAAAAGAAAAAAATTGAAATAATCAGGATCGACCACCCACTAACTAAACTAACAGCCTATACTAACCTAACACTAAGCCCACTAAGTATAAGAACAAGGAAAGAGGGGGGAGGGAATCATGTCCATTAACAAAGTCTAGAGGTTGGCCCTCTGGAGGGTCTGCTTTATGGACCGCACATGCCTGTTCATATGGCGAACATCCCGACTCAGATGACTAATTTTCCGGAGGACACAGTCCATTTTGCGCTGCATGTCCTGAAAAGCAGCAGGGTCAATTGTTGCAGCTGGGGCGGTCTGGGTACCAGCTGAGGACGTGTGTGGCCGTGTATTGTCAATGCCTGTGGGCTGCCCTGAAGGTGATCCACTGCTAGGGCCTTGAGCACTTGCAGACGTTGTTGGGACAACAGTCCCAGCTGTGGTGTGGTGCCACCTGGGTGGAAGTGGTGGTCGTGGTTGTTGTGGTGGTGGTGGCTGTTGTGGTGGTGGTGGCTGTGGTGGGCAAAGTAGGGCCAACCTGTGGGAAAGCCCTCCAGGCTCTGGAGGGCACGTTCGGTCCTGTATCTTCGGGCCATCCGTCTGTACCCCGACTCTACCAGCAGGATATGCTGGTAACGCATTGCCCGCCTCTGGAACTCACGGACCTGGATGGGTGTCATGTTAGCAGCTGTGAAGACAAAGGCAAAAAATTACATTAGGAACTGCATTGTGTGAAATAGCACAAGAAGTAAATCAGACAGTACATCTACTGTACTTGTAACAGCTCATATCATCATACAGATCATTGAATGTCCCTGAGGAAGTACATGGCATGCCAGCCTACAAAGGTCGTATCACACATAGCACATCCAAACCTTACAAGATGGGTAACAACTGGCATGAATTTGGCATCAGAGTTCTGACAGTTGTCAGCTAACAATCATTCAGCACATTCTCCGCCAATGCCAGGGCTACAATTGTCAGTGTACGGGATGGAAATCTAGGGCCACTTGATCTGCAAGTTGTAAATGGACTTGCTAGTATAGTACTCATGTGCTATACCTGAGTGTGTATACTAGGTTCCGACCAAAGATTCACTGATTTACATGTCTGTGTAACATACTTGTATCATCAGTCCTAGGTACACTATTCACAAACCCATGCCTGTGTTTGAGGGTGGGATGTGGAGAAACAACTAACAATTTCAAACAACATGGACACCCAGGAAGCTTAGGAAAGCTGGACATGTGTTTGGCTCTACACACACATCACAGGTAAGGTGTATCTATACATAGGAGACAGCAAACCCTTGACCAATCCCAGTGCCACACATGTCTGGTAATGCAGACCTTTGTCCACATTATATACTTCCAGTAAGGCATGACTTTTAACAGACACAGAGTTGCAAGATTACCCCTGGCCATTATTTGCATGCGCACCTAGGCCATTGCACTCAAGTGCCACATACTGGTAGCACTACATGTGGAGCTACATGCTGCTAGGAAGTTCAACCTACTGTTTCATAAGTACATTAGTGAATGGGGAAGCAGAAGTCTGTGGGTAAGCATTTTGCAGCCCCATTCTGGGAGAATGTGGGTCTGACAGGCAGACCAAATCTGAGATTAGGTCCAGTGCAACTCTTGTTGATACAAGTGTTATCCACAGGACTCTCCCCAATTCACATTGCGGGGTCTACAGGAAGGACCTAGAATCCCTAGATAAAACAATAGGATAAGCATTGGCAAACTCCAAAATGCTGAGATAATATAAATCCCACTCATGGAACAAGGCAGATGATGGGCCAGCGCATCACACCTTGCTATGTGTTCAATACACAGGAGTCCATCACACATCACCAGCAAACACAACACATAACAGACATATCAACACTTACTGGAGTTGTCGGGGTCCTCAAATGAAGCCACCTCGCCCACAGTGTAGGGTGCCGGTCCACCTGTAAGGCATGGAAGGAAGAAATTTGCTCAAAATCATCTGTGCACTGACCAACAATTCCAAAGACAAAAACTATGTGAAAGATGACATAAGTAAGTAAAGCCACTCAGACATGATGATACTGCATCCGATATAGCACAGCTAACATGTACATAGCATGGGTCTCCTGTGACAATAACACACATCTGCACACATGCAGTGGCCCTAACTAACATTTGGTGGCAAACATGCTCCTTCATTAGTGAGCAGACATAATAATGGCGTGTATTCGTCTCATCATGTGCATCCAAGAGAGACATCCAAAGCCTGTTTACTTGAGGAGTGCATTACCAGTCAAACAGCCATTGTGGCCATGATAAATATAGGTACAATGTACAAAGGTGCAGCGACATTTGTAAGCCCTCATGTTAGTTTCTTCATTTGATGTGGCCCAGCTATGGTGATTTGCACCAACCATAGAGATATGAACCCATGTGCATACCTTTGGCCTGCCATCCCTAAACGAAAGGTGGAACACCAAATACCAGGGTAAGATGTTAGCTGAGGGCACCTGACACTTTTTCCCTATGTTTCCAAATCCAGATCTGACATGTATCCAAAATGATGAAGGACCACAATAATCCCTAACATTCATAGTACTTCTGTGAACCCTTTCCTTACACACTCACCAGACACAATAGAGACATATGTCTGGGCCACATTGCTATCATCAATTGACGTGAAGCCTGCACTCATTTTCTGCATCATGTAGTGTTTCTAAAGTCAGTCTAGCTGTTGCGCCAACAAAGGTTGATAATATTTTGGAAAATCTATACTTTACTGGCAAATGTGACCTATATAGACATGATTGGCTCCTAATTTGTGTTGCTGTCTGACACAAAGGCGGCACCAAATTACATTAAGCAAAAGTATTCAGTAAGTTTGCAGAGCACTTGCTTCCTGACAGCTAGCAATTGTGGTCCTTCACATAGTCCATCAATGACCCAGTATGTTTCCGAAGCATTCCACACACTCAACAACTTAGACGGCAGATATTGTACAAATCATCTGATGTCACTACAGAGCTTTAATCGTGCACATTTACATGTTTTGTACTCACCAACAGGGCCACCAATCACTATTCCCGGGTGGTCCAGCAGATCTTGCTCCCTGGAGATGAGGTCAGCCCAGCAGTGCTTCAGCAGGTGGTCGTTCCTCTGGCTCCGATACACGCGCTGCAAGTGATACAGGACATTTCCCCACTGGATTCGACGTGCCTTGGTGTGATACCCCTGTATCACCCGGCCCCCTACCTCAATCATCAGTGGGAGGAAATGGCACACCAGCCGTATAAACCACCCAAGCTCCTCCTCACCCATCTTGCCAAGACGTGGCCTACCCAACATCTTAGCACTGAAAAAGGGGAATAGGGGATAAAGAAGAACCAAGGAAAAAAGGGGGAAAGTAGAATGACAAAAAAGTAAACTTTCCCTGCATACGGCCCTGGTACACTATCACACCTTGTCGTTCATGCATACATGAGACCCAGACAATGGATAGGCCATGATGTTGGTATTCAAAGACAATTTTACTAATATGGTACAATTAAAAAGCAGATGATGCTATACAATGTATTTGGGTATGCAATGAGGAAGCACCTGACAAAATACCCCCTGAGGAATGTGAGGTTTGGTAACGCAAGTTTGGTACATATGTAGCGACAAGGGACCTTTAGGGTAACGCACAGACAGGTGCCAGTCAGGCTGACAGGATGCAGGGTCAATCAGGATTCTGCAATTTCACATGGTACATACACAGTGGTCTGACTAAGAATGGTCGGAGGAAGAAGACAGTTGACAAGGAAAACTGTGTTTGTCCTGTGTTTTTGAAGGTGACACATAAACCCAAGGGCTGTGTTACACGGCTTAAATACTAGCAATGCATAACAGTGTATTTGACAAAATGGCAAATTCTATGCTGTTCCAATCATCTGCATGGGTAGTGCATGTTGAAATGGGTGGTGTGCATGGAGGTGATCACAGGTGTGTGCTGCATCAGTTTCTCAGAAGTCATGTAGATAAGATCCGAGTTCAAATGGCCAACAGTAGCTTTCACACAGGAAGCAATCTACAGGTGATAACAGGGCTTAGAAACTACAAGCCAGTGTATTAATTGACCTGACGTCCATGCAGTCAGATGTACTATGACAATGGCATAACATAGGAAAGGCTGTAGCACACAGGATTACTATTGTTTGTGTGTGTAGAGGAGGGAATATCGGGGTACACATTACCATTCCAGGGACCTCTTCAGACAGGTGGGTTGAGACCAGGGGCATGGGTGTGTCAGGAGTTAGGAAATGGGCTGACATGTACATGGAATGTCATGTGCGCAATGCTTGTCATAGGTGTGGCACTTGTGCTGTCTATGTTGTGCTTCTATGGAACTCTAGTCACAGATAGTCCTTGCAAAGATAGGTTCTGTACGACTTACTGCTGTGAAGGGTCTGGTCATACATTCCTGTTACAATGCAATTGCACATCCACTGCGTCATGTATGAGGCATTTTTTCCCTTAGTGACTGATGGTGTCTTAGTTGTGTGCCATATGCTGAGATGAACCATGTTGCCAACATGTATGTGTGAAATAGGTGTGGTCCTCCGCTATTGCCCTTCAAAGGTGAAACGTACAGGATATATGTCATTTACATTGTGTGTATATCTGACTTTTGTATGATACGCATCACAATTGCTCAGGAAGTTTCTGTGTCATGATCGGTATATCAGCAATGCTCCATTAGGCTACACTATTATTCTGATAGTTAGAGATTAAGGTGAGCAAAAATGATTTGCCAGACCATGATATGGTGATTATTATCGGTGTTTATTTACATTAGTTAATACAGTGGTGATGGTGAGTTGGTTTAAAAGAAATTGTTCACAATATGTTGATGTCTACGCACTCCAGCAGCTGTGTTTTTTTGTTCCCCCTCATGTTGCAGGCCAGTATCTTCCTCTTCCTCCTCTTCAGGCATGTGTGGCTCTGGTTCTAAGAGGGGAATGTTCCTTCGTATGCAGATGTTGTGCAGGATGGCACATGTAAGAATGATCTCACAGACCAGTTCTGGGGAATATAGGAGGCTGCCACCAGTGATGTTGAGGCACCTGAATCTCGACTTGAGGATGCCAAAGGTCATCTAGACCAGTGGTTCCCAACCTTTTGACTTCTGTGGACCCCCACTTTATCATTACTGGAACCTTGGGACCCCCACTGACTCATTATTGGAATCCGGGGACCCCCAAATGAGTCATTACTGAAAGCTGGGGGACCTAATCTGTTGATAATATTTAATTTCCTAAACAGTCATAGAACCCTGAGAAGACTTTGCGGACCCCCAGGGATCCCCAGACCTCAGGTTGGGAATCACTGATCTAGACTATGCTGCGTGTCCTCCTATGTGCGTCATTGTAGGCACGCTCTGCTGCAGTGCTTGGGTTGTCAAATGGTGTCATAATCCATGGCTGGATCCCATACCCCTGATCAGCTGAAAAAGAAAATGAATGGGATCATGTTGATATAGCTTGCCCCATTGATATCAGCTTGCATGGCAGTAGTTGTCTTGTGTTGTGTGTGACTCTTTTGTATTATTGTGTTCCTTACTAGGCTTGTAGGATGTACCATCTGAATTGGGTTTTTTTCTTGGCTGCTGACCGGTTGTCAGCAGTATGTTTGGGTATTTGCAGTAGTGTGCACTCCCTAGCATTGTGACTTGTGATACAGGTGTTCCTGTGTCTTCACTGGGGGTGAGATGATAGTTCCATACACAGATTCATTTTGACAGTGGTGGAAACACGTTAGCATCTATGTACCCTAGACATCCCATACCTTTAGACTTATGCAATGGATTAATTTAAACATCAGTGAGATGCTTACATTTTGCAAGTTGACAATTGGCCAAACCTCTCCATACGTTGTGATCATTGACGTCTTAACATTAGACTGTACACTAATTTCAGATGTGTGACAGGTTCACTGCAGACCTATGAAACATGGCTAGGGATGTCACGACCTCAGTGTGTTCCTGTCCACATGTTGCTGTTGTGGTGTATGTGTTGTGTGTCCTAGAGGGTTGCTGTGCAGTGTGTATATAAGTAGGTTTCTGTACTTACCAACAAGTAGTCCATTGCCATATCGTCCATCCTGGAAGTGTTGATTGATGGTAGAGTGACGGAAGATGAGTGAGTCATGGACACTCCCAGGATACTTTGCCACGATGTTGGTGATCAATCCTTGGTGATCGACAATGGCCTGCACATTGATAAAATGTGTGTGCTTCCTGTTGTGGTAGAAGTGTTTGGTTGCAGCAGGTGGCACAAGGCGTACATGTGTGCAGTCAATGGCACCAAGGACGTGTGGGAAGCCACTAATGAGGTAAAACCCCTGTTTTGTCTCCTGCTGCTTCTGCAGTATGTTTGGGAAGCAGATGTGGCGGGGTGCGAGTCCAATGATGGCATCCAGTACTTTGGGGAAGAAGGCAGAAAAGGATGGCTGTGATATTCTGGCAACCAGGGCGCCAGTGCTTTGAAAGGAGCCACTTGCCAGCATGTGAAGTACAGCTAGCAGCTTGGTTTCTGTTGGGATGGTGCGGGGTGTCAGCAAGGTGGGTGCCAGCTGTGGCTCTATGTTCCGCAGCAGCTGCTGAATGGCCTGCCAGTTCAACCTGTACCTCTGGATGATTTCATGTTCCCTGAGGCCATGAAGGGTTGTTATGGTGCGGAATATTCTCTCCTGCCTTCTGCGCTGCCTTTGGGGTCCCTGCTGGCGTTGTGGTAGCTGTTGTTGTTGTTGCTGGGCTCTGCGTCTGCGTGCACGCTGGATGAGAAGCACCTCCAAGTCTCCCTTTTGCTGCTTTGCAGTTGCTTCTGTGTGTTCTGATTAAATACAGGTGTGTTTGCCCCAATTTAACGCCTGCCCTGACCCAAGCGTTATTTTTTGATGCAAATTGGGTTGTGCGTCATTTTCCTGGTCCGCATCCCAGCCGTGCGGCATTTTTGCCCGGAAGCATAAATACAATGCACTGCCGTTTAAGTCATTTTTTGGACGGGAACGCCTACCTTGCATATGATTAACGCAAGGTAGGTTCCTGCATCCAAAAAATGACGCACATGGCGGGATTTTGACGTCCGCGGGCTCGGGCGTCAAAGTTTAAATATGGGACAAGGTTTGCGCTGAATGTGCGTCAAAATGTCTGACGCACATTCGGCGCAGACAGAGTATAAATATGCCCCCCAGATTCTTCTACAATAGTTTTATAGATTTCAGCATTATGTTGCAATAATGTGTTCTGGCTAATTTGCCCACGTAAATTCTTATTTTCATGTTCTAACTGCCTACATCTCTCCTGCATTTTTTTGTAAGCAGACAAAAGTATCCAAACCCTTCTGTCAAGAACAAAAGGAACATCATTTCTTTCAAAAGGCACATTTTCTAAAAATGCATCAAAGCACTCATCCCAAGACTCACAAAGTCCTGATAAGCAAGAAAACATGATTCTCACAGCACCATAAGGCAGTTTAACTTCACATGCATTTTCAAACATGGTCTGCTGTGCTTCTTTAATTCTCTAAACAATAGAAAACAATTACACTTTTAAATAGTACACTTCCAATCTCTAACGCCAACTCCCAGACTGCCGATTAACGCCAAAATATTTTGCTTTCCTTCTCTTATCTTATGACCGAGCTTACAATACTTCTCTGGAATGCACTTCTTCATTTAAAGAAGACATTTATTATTATTATTATTACTTCACCACGAGTTTTCCTGAAAGACGAGATTAGTAGGTTGGAAGCACACGTTTAAAAATAGTTGCAGCAATGAAAGCAAAATATATCAAAGTACTTCTCAGTTGCAATGTACACAGCAAATACATGTGATTTATTTTATAGCATGACTTCAAAGCAAAGCATAAAAGTTAAAATTGCATCACCGTAGGGCCTATCTCTGCTTGTCATCCTTCTCCTAGCCTCAAGTTGATGACTCCGGTTCTACTGCGAGAAAGAGACTTTCCACCCAAACGGGAGACAGGCAGCTGACGTCCGCTCCTGCATGAAGTCCTGAAAGATCTCTCCTCACTGCTGCCCAGGGCCACCGTTACAAAAACGTGCCCCTTCCTCTCAGACTCGGGAAATGAAACAAGCCATTGGAGACTGGCCAGATCTCCTAGACCCCTCCTCTTCCCAAAGCTGAGCAGAAAGGAAAACTCCAAATGTACGCTCTCTTATCAGCTAGGGTTTGGTGTGAATTCAATTTGAAAAACACAGCTTGGTCTATCATGTGGAAAAACACAGCTTGGAAAAACACAGCTCATCTGCAATGTCTCAACTGCAATGCCTAACTCCACGTTAAAGCCAGTAGGCAGCTAACCTAAATACCAAATGTAATGTCTAAAGCCATGTTAAAGCCAATAGGGAGCTGAACTGAATACAGAATGTAATGTGCTACAAGTGAACATTGAGCAACTAATATGCGCAGTGGTGAAACAGTCATTGGTCAAACACAATTAATAGCATAACAAATATCCACAACCAAGCTCCAGGGATCAAATAGTGAGTGGGTACTGAGACATATTTTAGAGGTGAAAAGTATGGTCTGGTTTGTGACTGGGGGTGGCATTGATGCCTGGGAGCATGGGATGTGGTTAGACAAAAAATCCACACCTGTTTCACAACATAGCAGAGAATGCTCAATTCCAAAAGCAGATTTACATGGAGATCCAATCTTATTGGAGGAGTTTTGCAAAAACCTCCTCTGGTATTAGTGACCTTGCACAATTTAAAAAGCACATTATATTGAAATATTGATAATACATTTTTTATTGTCAAAAACAATACCAATATCAATAGTGCTGCATGGCAATGCATATTACCCTAATATTTGACATGGGCTCAATGCAGCAGAGATTCTTCACGTTCCTAAGTTATATAGATATGTTAGAAATGGAACTATATTATGAACTTATTTTACATTTCATCTCCTGTTAATGGCCTGTAATATGGAACTGTGTTGGAAGCTGCAGGCCTCAGGAGCTAATCCATTTTGTCAGTAAGTTTATTTGTGAATGTATTCTTCAGAAGAACTTTTGTGAAAAATGAAGTCGCCTACAGATTACTTTCTGGACCAATGTAAAAAGGAGAGGGAATTTAGCAGAAGTCTCAATTTTCCTTGAGTTTTTGTGTCCCAAACAAACTGAATTGCCCTGCTTGTCAATCTACTGCACTTCTTCTTGTGCCCTTTTCAAGCCAAAAAGTTAGATGACTTCAAGATTTATTGCACTCTCCGTTCAGAGATTTTCAATCCGCGAGAATCGGGGCTCGGAATTGAGGAAATTCGCCTTTGATCTTCCCAGAAACATTTTCAGTACATATACCAGGGTTAAATAGTGACAGCATGTGCGCTTGCAAACATTTGGGTTAAAGCCAACAGTTCTGGAAAGTGGGTGAAATCAGCATTCTCCAGGTGCTTTTTTAATAGGGCAAGCTACTTTCAAATTAATAAACAGCATTAATCATAAGGAAAATAAGCTGTTTTCCTTTCAGTGCCAAACTGAGTGCACTGAAATGCACCAAAACACCCAAAAGAAAACAGAGGTTGATGAGCCATTTCACATCACTGAGTTTTTAAATTATTGACCTCAATTGTTTCCAAAGTCTTCAATTTCAGGAACAAAAGCTATAAACCGCTCCAGAAGGTTCCCTTTTCTTAGCCATCATACTTCAATGTGTAGCAAGAGTTCAGTACATTCTGTTTCAGAATCCTGCAGTAGTGATTAAAAAATCATGGTTAAGGCTTTGGCACGAATACAATTAACAGTTTTCACAGGTTGTATCTCATTATTGAATTCTCCTTGCTTTATCTTTTCACACACAACTTCTTCATGGATGAAGCAGTGGTAGCCTATGACTGTATGACCGGCAAGCTTCTTCATTTTGTTTTCTTTTTTTTAATTGGGATATACACAGCCTCTCTCATGGCCTAACATGGTGGGCGCTCCATCTGATGTTACACTTAAAAGATTGTTTATTGCTATGTGATGCATTTTAAAATTTTAAAGACGTTCTAGATGCTGTTCGGTATATCCTCTCCTCCTGTGTGCCCTTGCAGTGGTAAAAGACATCTTTGGATTTCTTGCTTGCTCCAAATATCTCAGCCAAACCAATAACTTGGCCAAATCTTCTATATCTGACTCATCCATGGCAATGCTAAAGAAAAGCAATTCTTTGGCTGCTTTGATATCCTGCTCCTGGACGTCTTTGTCCACTGCCTTGTTTCTTCATGTACAAGTGTCATCTGTTAGCTGCAGGTCAACCATTTGATTTAAATTGTTCGCTTTATTACTATAGTATTCAAATAACATTTCTGCTGGCAAAATGAAACATTTCTTAACCACCTCTGCCTCTAAATGATTTAAGTTTGGCCATCAAGTATCATATTTTGAAAAATGCTCCTGTAGTAGCCTAAAATTCTTTCTGACAAATGAAGATGTTCTGATGGGAAATAAGAGTTTGCTTTATTAATGCCACGTTTGCAAAACATAGTTTTGAATTCAATGAGAAGTTCTCAGTTGATTCTGTGTGTCTAGTTTTATAGTGCCATTCCAGGTTATCTTTCATGAACATTTACTTAATTTTGCAAAGGAAACACATAGCTTTGGTTTTTGAAAACTCGCTAAAAAACACTCCTCTTCTCAGGCGGCCACAAACAATCTGTGTTCTCTCTGTAGGGATCTGGGTCGTTTGCAAGACGTGGTTGCTGAGCTTCAGGCCATTGTGAGGATCTTTCGTTTTTTAATAACGGACAAGGACCATTGGAATCTAATCTATTGGTTCCCATATCTGTGCTACAGACTATCTGTACAACAAACTCATTGTGATACTATTTGTTTAAAAATAAAAAGTGGCATTTAGAAAAAGGTGAGGCATGCACATTACTTTAATACTCATTTGTTAGGACCCATCTGCATTTGTCCATTCGTAGAGACACAAGAATCACTTTATACAGAGGTATAACTGCAGTTATGCTTGTCACTTGCCAGTTACTAAATATAAGAACACTACAATACCTCCTAATTTTCTAACAAATCTATATGGCAGACTTAAAATGTTGACTAGATGGGTTCGGACAAGCTACTGACTCATGAAGGTGGCGAGACAATTATAGTTGCCACCTTGCCAGTTTCTTTATCTCAAGGGTACCATTTGCCGTGTGCATTTGTAACACTATGTGAAGAAAGCAATATAATTGTTTTATAGCCATCTAAACAATTCTGAATTACAGTAGAGAATCACCATGCTGAAATAAACCAATGAAAAAGCACATAAAAAGGCACATAAAATATATAACATGTCCAAACTTTTGCATTTGTTTTTTTTTTTTTTTAAAGAAAACAGATGGATACTTGCCATGTAACAAATAGTGTGGCAACCTATATTCCCTTTAGGGTGCCTATGTGCACCTTTCCTTCTAAAAGCACCCAAGTTCTATTTTGGAGCCCGCACATCTAAAATACACAGACTTTTGCTGAGTGCTCATTTAAAATGAGCAGCATGAAAGATTCTCTAGATGCATGCCAGCGCTCACGCTCTGCGAGACGCCTCTGAAAACCTTCCTCTGGGACATTTTAGAGCAGAATTAGGCAGACTTTGTACACGCCACCTGTTCCTTCATTTTCCTTACAACAGAGCTGCTGGAGTGTTTTGTGAAAATACTTAAGCAATAAGAAGCTGTTCTGCTGCAGACAAGCAAACATATCCACACACCATCCTCAGCACTGAAATAAGCCCTTTGCTCCCATCACATACTTTTGTTACTTAGAGTCTGTGTGTGACCTCTCTTTAGGTTTGTCCTCTGAATTTTAAAAACCTGTACATGTCAAACAGTGAAGGTGCCAACACTAAATATTGCAGATGACAAACTATAAATGTATTTTGGCAGCTTTTCAAGAAATGGCATTTTGCATATTACCCAAGACTGGCTGGTGTGAGTGCTCTCTAGTCCTCACTATGATGTAACTATCAGTTGTGTGTTGAAGGAAAATCTATCAAAAAAGTAAGACAGAACAACTTTACAGAATAATATGGTTTTAATCAATTGAGAAAATCAGCCAGTCTCAAACATAGGCCAAAGTTTGAAGTTCAGAGTTCTGGAGTACAATCATTGGTGTGTATATATATCGTAAGAGCCACAAAAAACACAAGTTACAAATTCCTATATGACGTAAGTAGCAAGCTGGGCAGATAAGCTATTGTCAACATACGTAAGTATTTCCAAGAACTGTGTACATGTCCATGGCATTTAGCTGAAGCCCCCTTTTGCAGGTATTTAGTTTTTTAGTTCTCAGAATAAGGGTGAGATAACCTAGAAAAATATTTTTGGTTTTCTGCATAGCAAGTGCTTATCTCTTGTTTGACGTCAATGGGCCCAGCCTATCTGACTTTAACATATTCTCAACAGGCTTGCACTAAGGCAGAATCCGCCCTTGTTTACACGCTCTGCTCAATGACAAAGCAAAAACATTTTCTTCTGTCAACCTCTCGGTATGTTTCTTAAAACAATGTGCACTATGACCTAAATATTTCTGCAGAACCCACAGTTATCTTTTTCAGCACATCTATTTATTAGGCTTAGGCTGGTTCACTACTTACATAGTTTTAAAAACTATCCCTGACCTGAAATGTTTGTATTGGATTTTGGGATTTTATATTTGTGTATATGTCTCTAAAATATATTCCTATTATTTCCCTACATCAGTCTCCCCTCTAGTTGACTCTTAAACTATCTTTCCTACCTTCCCATCTACTAGGGGGATCACCTTATGCTCACTATTCTATTCCTTGACATTCTTAGTGCTTTTCCTAACCAAAAAGTCTCCTCACATTTCAGCTGTCTTCCTTTTACAGCATACTATTATTACCTGAAAAATAAGACATCTCAAGAGCAATATCACTAAAAGGCAACAAAGCCTTAGACAACCCTGACATCAAGGACGGCACCAATTCAAACCAGCCCTCGAACCACTCGTCAGGGGCACCCCCTTTAATGACCATTTTCCTGTGTAGGACATGCAGTGTCTGAATGGCCTTAGTCGGTGACCCGTTGCCTACATCATTGGCTGACACATATGTACAGCAGACCAACCCAATCTTCTTATACACCCTTCCTTCCATGGCAGTCAGTAAGTCCAATACATCTGTGCTGCATTACCATCAGTCTAAGGCACTGGGGATTCTTCCTTAATAATCCATCCTCAGTTGCATTGATTTACTTCATTAGCTCCCAGTGTGTCACTTGCCGTCCCAGCGCCTTGAGACCCTACCAGGTGAATAGCGCACTCAACAAATGTATTGATTGATTGACTTGGAGCCAGCAGGCAGTTGCATTTCCCTGAACAAACAGTAGAATGCTTCCGAAAAAGAGCTGGGCAACATTGAAAAGTCTGTTTTCCTGTGGACTTCTTTCCAAACTGTGGTATCATAGTATTCCTCATTTCTTTTTGTCCGGTGCTGATGAAGCAAGGTCGTTGGACGACCCATGGGATGGTTATGTAACTTGAAGATGTTCACATCTGGTATCACATGGGAGTGGGTGTATAAAGTCACGAGGGATCAGAGGCCATTCCAGTTTAGGGGTAGTTGCATGTGGAGCCGGGCCCTACACATCCAATTGTGATCCATCAGGCTGGAGGTACTGCCCTGCATATTGGGCCCTTCACATCCAATTGTGATCCATCAGGCTAGAGGTACCGCCCTGCATATTGGTGTTGTAGGTGGTGATCTTGCAGTTGAGGTTAGTCCCCACCCTCACTGTTCCATTTCCTCTGAAACAGTGAGAAAAATGTGTTAATTTAATTGTTATTCTAGGGTGCACAGTAATTCCTGTTCATATATATCTCTGTATGTTTGCATCCCATATTTCTTGACACTGGCCTATTATCTTATGAAATCTTAGATGACTGTTTGTCTTGGTACCATCCCATAAGGATATTTCTCTGCATGTGAACTTGGCTCTAGCGTGCCATTTGTCATGGGCAGATACTGATCCCATAATGCTATGACATGGCCTGCTTGCACAATCAGGGGGTAGACGGTTTAATCAATCAATCACAACATTTGTAAAGCGCACTACGTACCCGTTAGGGTTTCAAGGTGCTGTAAAAGGGGGGGGGGTGCTGCTACTGGTCAAAGAGCCAGGTCTTAAGAAGTCTCCTGAAGGTGAGAAGGTCCTGGGTCTGTCGCTGGGAGGTCAGGAGGGTGTTCCAGGTCTTGGCGGCGAGGTAGGAGAAGGATCTGCCACCGGAGGTCTTGCGCTGGATGCGGGGGACGACGGCGAGGGCGAGGTTGGCGGAGCGGAGTTGGCGGGTGGGGGCGTAAAAGTTGAGTCTGTTGTTCAGGTAGGCTGGTCCGGTATTGTGGAGTGCCTTGTGGGCGTGGGTGAGGAGTTTGAAGGTGATCCTCTTGTCCACGGGGAGCCAATGGAGGTCTCTCAGGTGGTGGGAGATGTGGCAGCGGCGGGGTACGTCGAGGACCAGTCGGGCGGAGGCGTTTTGGATGCGTTGGAGGCGTCTGATGTCTTTTGCTGGGATGCCTGTGTAGAGTGCGTTGCTGTAGTCTAGTATGCTGCTGACGAGGGCCTGGGTCACCGTTCTTCTGGTTTCCGAAGGGATCCATTTGTAGATTCTGCAGAGCATGCAGAGTGTGTTGTAGCAGGAGGAGGAAACAGCGTTGACCTGCTTGGACATGGTGAGGGCGGAGTCGAGGACGAAGCCCAGGTTACTTGCGTGCGTGGTTGGCTGGCGTTGGCGGGGCTCCCAGCGTGGTGGGCCACCAGGAGTCGTCCCAGGCGGAGGGGGTGTGTCAGAGGATGAGGACCTCCGTCTTGTCGGAGTTCAATTTCAGGCGGCTGTGTCTCATCCACTCGGCGATGGACTTCATTCCCTCGTGGAGGTTGGCTTTGGCGGTGTGGGGTTCTTTGGTGAGGGAGAGGATGAGCTGGGTGTCGTCGGCGTAAGAGAGAATGTTGAGGTTGTTCTGACGGGCCAGTTGTGCGTGGGGGGCCATGTAGATGTTGAACAGCATCGGACTCAGTGAGGAGCCTTGGGGTACGCCGCAGATGATGTTGGTGGCTTCGGAGCGGAAAGGAGGGAGGCGGACTCTGAGTTCTGCCGGAGAGGAATGAGGAGATCCAGTTGAGGGCTTTTTCTTGTATTCCGGGTTCGTGGAGGCGTGTTAATAGGGTGCGATGGCAGACCGTGTCGAAGGCTGCGGAAAGGTCCAGGAGGATGAGGGCTGATGTTTCGCCATTGTCCATTTGCTGTCTGATGTCATCTGTGGTGGCGAGGAGTGCTGTCTCGGTGCTGTGGTTGCGCCTGAAACCGGATTGGGAGGGGTAAGCTGGGCGTTGACGATCTTCTCAGTGACCTTCGCCGGGAAAGGGAGCAGGGACCTGATTCGGTCAAGAGCTCGCTCCCCCACGTCCGCAGCACCACCTTGCTGTGTCCGTGTCCCTGACCCCCGCCCACGCTGCTGCTAGCGTGTTCGAGGCCCTCCTCCACCCACAGGCATCCACCTGCGCCTCATCCCTGGTGTCTAGTGGGCTTCTGGTAAGCGTTGCTAGACTTGTGTGCATTGTGCCGTTTTCGCCGTATTTGTGACTGTATTCTGTGCCTTGCTTTATTGAGCCTTTTGCTCCATTTTGCTTCCATTTGTGCCTTTTTAGACTGTTGTAACCGCTTTTTCGCCCCTTGTGCGCTCCCCCTTGCCGCTTCCCCTGCTGCTGCCTCCCTGCGGCCCCGCCCCCCTCGCGCCCCCGCCCCCATTTGCCGCTCCCTCCCGCTCCCAGCTGCTCCTTCCTCCCCCCTCCCTTCTTAATGGCTGGCGCTGCGCGTCCGCGCCGATGGCGTGCCAGAGGCGCGCCAGAGGCAAGCCCGTCTGTGCCCGTCCGGAGCCTGGACCGCGCCCAGCAACAACATGTTTCCAGGCCTCACCAAAGTTCACCAAAGGACCCTTCTCCTGCCGCGCCTGCAACTTCACCTGCGACAAAACAAGGAAACCTACAACAACCAGCACAAACCACCTCCGCTGCATACTCCTCAACACCCGCTCCGCACGCAAGCACGCCATCGAGCTCTGGAACCTGCTCGACACCACCGCCCCAGACGTAGCCTTCCTGACTGAAACCTGGTGGAATGACTCCTCAGCACCTGACATCGCCATAGCCATCCCGGACGGCTACAAGATCACCAGAAGGGATGCCCCAACGGAATCGGAGGAGGAATAGCCATCGCCCACAAATCCACCCTCAAAATCCTCACCCACACGGATGACACCCTCAAGACCGACGAACACTTACACTTCCGGATCCACACTGACCCCAACACCACTCTCAGGGGAACGCTCATCTACAGACCCCCAGGACCACGAGCACACTTCAGCGACTCAATCGCCGACCTCACGAGCACCCATGCGCTCCCTTCTACGGACTACATCCTCCTTGGAGACCTCAATTTCCACTTGGAGAACAACAACGACGCCAAGGGTTAGCTAAATAGCTACTACATTTGGACGACGGGTAAGACCTCCCTAAAATGCCTCGATGTAATACCACATTTTCCCCCTTTGTATGAGCCCTCTTTTACCCTGCCTTATTCATTCTTGATATCTTTCATTATCTCTTGTTTTTCTGTCAGGATTTGTAGGGCTTCAGGGTGGTGTCAAATCTAGTTACATTAATTCGTTCAGTTGCAGGACTAACATGAGTTAGTGGTAGGTGTGCTTTTATTCTGCATAAAGAGGTGCAGCAGACAGTGTGCAATATTTGGGGATCCCTCTTTAGGGAGATGCAATCTGTCTACTACAGCAGCATGTGGGATGAGGGAGCATACATAACAGGTGGTGTTGGTGTTGGATGTGCCTACACTATGCATGTGCTGGTATCACATATGCTCAAATAACGCAGTATGGAGAGGGTGATGGTAAATATCATTAGCAACAGTTCTGCGCATGCATGTAAGAGTTGATGTAGGATCAAAGGAATAAAAATGCGCTAGGGCTAAGGGTAGCAGTATTAGTGCACGGAGAAGGAAAAACAAACAAGAAATACATAACTTGAAAGAAGTAGTGTCTATCGGTGGAACATTAGAGGGAGGCTTTACTTCAGCTATTTCCCCCCCGCCCCCTTTTTGCTGCTCGGTGTCCGCAGGGATGAATGGCATGGTTGGGGTCAGGGAGCAGATAACCTTCAGATGGATCCATGGTTTGTGGCCTTGAACTTTTACAGCTTTAATTGTGCTTTCAGTCACAGGGAAGGGTCTATTAAATCTATCTTTCCACTTGCGCCCAAAAGTCTGTATGTAGACTAATGTTCCCAATGGCCATGGAGACTGTTGGTCATCTACAATAGGCGCCTGGGCATGCTTTTCACCTGTATCTGTAACCTGTTGAGAGAAGAACTTTGCAATCCTTGTTAACTCAAACATGTATATTTATTTCAATTAGTAAAACTTCAGGTGAGCTCTAAGTCTCCAACTTATGCCTAGTTACTGGCACAAATGTGCTCATTGTTCTGCCTGTCACAAATTTATGAGGAGTCAAATGGTGATCTGAGCCTGGGGTGTTTCTCAAGGCAAACAGTGCTAGTTGGAGACAGCATAGCCACTTCTTTTTCTATGTGACACATAATTCTCTTATTTTATTCTTGAGGAGGCCATTAAGGTGCTCCACAAATACAATTCTTTTGAGAATGATAAGCTGAGGACAGTTTGTGCATTATTCCCAACAAGTTGGTGAGATGGAAGAAGATATTATTGACAAAGTGGGTGCCGTTGTCTGATCTGATCCCTTCAAGAACACCCTACCGGGATATTACCTCACTGATCAGAACATTTGCAGCAGACTTGACTTCACAGTGGACACAAGGTCCTGCTTCGATCCACCTTGAGAATGGGCAGACTACAACTATGAGGTAGCGATAATTATTACATCTGTCAATCGTATCAATATGCTCAATGTGCAATTCCTTAAACAGTCCTTGTGGTTGGGGTATTGTGGAAGCAATTACCTTAACAGTAGGACTTGGTGAATACTGCAGACACACCGCACAGGTGAGTATGTACATTGTAATCATCTCATTTTGGTTGGGGACAAACTAATCCTGGCGTATTTGAAGGGACATGTTGACTCTGGCAATATGTGAAGGAAGATGTAACTGGTTTAGAGCTATCCGTAACAATGCTTGGGTCATGACAGGCTTTCATGTTGACTTCTGTCTGTAGATCAAATCTATTCCTGTCTGTATGCATCCTCTGGCTTCCTATAACTGTATCTCATAAGGTGCAGGTAAGCTCCATCAATATAATGTCTGTGCATTTAAAGGGTCAGATGGAGTTGATGTTTCACTAGTTACCAAAACTGTGGTGTATATCCCTAAGGGTTTTTTTTGCTGCATCTTCGGCAGCCAAATCAGCCAGGGTGTTTCTGCGGGATACACAGTCCTGAGCACTAGTGTGGGCTGCACACTTCACCACTGTGACTGCTTGTGGCAGTGTTAAGGATTGTATCAAATCCTCCGATAGGGCACGGTGCATGTCGGCACTTCCGTCAGCCTTAGTTAATCCATGTCTGCTCCACCGCATGATGCTAGAGCGTATTTTCATGGTAAAATAGACTGAATCAGAGTATACTGTTATTATTTTTCCTACCCCTTGTTTGAAGGCCGCCACTAAAGCTGCTAATTCAGCAGCCTGGGCTGAATACTGAGGTGGCAAAGTTATCTGTTCTGTTAACTGTAGTGTCTGCAGAGTTATGCTGCATCACTCTGACAACTGCAGCACCTGTATATCTTACTCCTGTTTACTGGTCTATTGTAGAAGACCATCCCCAAAATATATAATGCTACATGGGATGGGCCCTTCTATTGCTTGACTACACTCATCTGGGGTATGTGGTATAATCCACGGACATCATTGTTTGTGTCAAAAATTGGATTTGCAAAGAAGGTAGGAGGGCTACCTGAGTGACATTTATCTAACTTTAGGGATGGCAATGATAATATTTCACAGCCAGGTATTCTTTGTGTTGTCAGTGTTGTCTTAGCTTTCTGAATTATTGCAAGCATTGCACGTTAAGTGTACAGTGTCAAAGGTGCACCCTTGACAATGGGGGGCACTTTTCTCGACTACACAGCCTGCTGTAGCTAACGCTTGTTCACAAGGGTAATGGCCCTTCATGACAGAATCAAGTAGGTCACTAAAATACGAAATTTGCTTGTGGCCTATAGGATACTTTTAGGCAAGGACAGCTGTCATCACCTGGTCACTACAGTGGCAAAAAAGGAAAACTCTTTTTTGTAGTCTGGTGTTCCTAACACTGGTGCATTTGTACTCTCTGTTTTTAACTTGCTAAATGCTTGTTTTATCTCCTTAGTCCATGTTATCCTGTTTTTCTGTGTTTTAGCCTATTTGATAGATGCAGGCATTAGGGATATTTAAGTATGCACAGCCAGTGGCTTCCAGCAGTTGTCCCAAATATTGGACTTCTTCATAACAGTGCTGTAATTTGTCCCTGTTCACTTTGTATCCTAATTGAGCCAAGGGTGCACAACAGGACGCAGTCTCTTTTCTACACTGTTCATCTGTCTGACTACAGATCAGTAGGTCATCAACATACTGTAACACTGTGCTGTCACACTGAAAATTAATGAGGTAATTCCAGACGGTTCTATTAAAGACGCCAGAGGACTCACAGTACCCTTGAGGTAATTGAATATGGAGGTACTGAGAACTGGGATAGGAAAATGCAGTCAAATAGGGTCTGGGTACAGGGTAATGCTAAAGAAGGCATTCTTTAAGTCTGTGACAGAAATGTATGTAGCATCTTGGGGTACATTGGTGAGGATGACAAAGGGTTGGGGCACTACAGGGAATTCTGGTCTCACTATGTCATTAAGGGGGCTCAGGTCTTTAATCATACACAAGTTGCTCCTAGCCTTCTTGACAAGGTAAGTTGGGGCATTGCACAGGGATATACCTGGGTATATGACTATGCCCCACTAGTGACTGTATAAGTGGCGCAATGCCTTCCCCAGCTTCTTTGGATAGAGGGTATTGTGTCACTCTTGGCAATATTGCTCCTTCCTCCAGGGTTATTCTAAATGGTACTGCTGTGCGAATGAAGCCTACATCATGGGGGCATTTTCTTCACAAATTAGATGGTATCTGTGCAAGGACATTGTCTTTGATAGGGCTGGGTAAAATTCTTGGCACAGCAGCCTTGCCTCCAGTCTAGTGCATAGGGGGTATACTGTCTTGGAAAACAATGTCTGTCCGTTTGGGGTCATCAACAAACTGGTCATCTGATATGTCTCCCATCTGTAAATTGGGATTATGAAAGATGACACATGCCCACATCGCACCGGTGTGGTCACTTGCCTTCAGTGTCCCATAGGTGGGAGCCACTTCCAGAACCTCTATTTCCAGAATGAGGTCTTGGTCTAATGCTTCAGAATAGCGGCCCTTCCTTTGGAAGAGAAAGTTCTTAGGTAATTCAAATAATTTTCCTGTCAATTCCAGTGTGTCTGCTATGGTAGTGTACACTGCTATAGTGAAGGCTAAAAGGTCTGCGGGTCTAGCCATAACCTGGTCAGAGCCTAAAACGTCTGTGCCCATAGTCTTGATGTGTGTATGTGTAGAAACTATCATAGGCCCATCCTCTTCAAAGTGAATAGTCATGTTTAATTTTGCCATGAGGTCACATCCTAGCAAGTTGACTGGGTTATTTGGGGGAGAATAAGAGACAACCATCAACATACCTCCCCCTATTTCCATCTCCACCGGTTTAGTGAAAGGAACCCTCATCACAGCCTCAGAGAACCCCTGTTTGTCCATTGATGAATTTGACAATGGAAGCCCCCTCTCACCATAAAGGACCTAGTGGCCCCATTGTCGATGAGAAAGGTGTACTCCTTGTCATTTATGGCTACAATCACAGTGGGTTGCTTGTCTGGCCTGTGGGTTACCAATAAGACTGTAAAAGATATTCTGGTGTGAAAGCTACCCTTCTTGTCTCATTTTTACTTGTTTTTTTTCAGACAATCTTCCAGTTTTCTAGCACTATCCATTCTCAGTGTCCTTTGAACCTTCATTAAATGCACCCCCATCTTTCCTAGTGGGGGACATATCATCCTCTGAATGAAGTGTTAATGTGGGGTCTATCATCCGTACGTATTTAGTGCTGCCACCACCCAAAATCTACCATGGTGTACTAGCCATTCTAGGACATGGATATAAACGAATATGCTCTCCATGTTTAGAAGAGGATTCTGGTGCTGGGCTATACTCCGGGTCTGTATATCCTGCAGCAGGGGGATGTGAGGAAGTGGGTAGGTTGCATTGTATACATGCTCTGTCTAAACTTAATTCTTTATCTTGGTAGAGAGGTAGAGGAGTGGAAGGGGTGGTCTGAGACTTTATTTGATTCTCTCATATTTGTTTCACAAAATACCATCCATAGGTATAGTGTGATCTTCCTTTTTTTGCTTTGTAGGAAGGTAGCCATATTTTCTACCATTGAAGTGTCAAAGGTGCATGTTTTAATGTTGCTTTATGCCATTCTTTACAATATTTCTTTATCCTTTCCTCATCTCCTGAGAATAAACTTTTATTAGGCTGTGAAGGTGAACATCAGATATATTTATCCCTTATTTTGAAGAAAAAAAAAAGTAGTTGACACCTATATTTTGGGCAGGTACATTTATGGGTGATCTGAGTGGGTTTTTGCCTGATGCAAATAAAAACAATTATGTTATTCTGGTGTCTACATACTATTTAAATCTTAAATTCCACACTGGGAGGTCCCTAATAAATACATACAATAAGACGTCCAACACTAAGTATGCAGCTGTTATTATTTCAGGGAACTCATGCGACTGTTGCCTATGATTCCACTGAGATGTTGCTATGACCTCAATATATTCTGTTGTCGGCCACAATAGACCACCATAGACCCCCAGTACTGCCAAACTAGCTCTCTGAGGTTTCCACTGCAACCCGCACCTGCTGCCACCTCACAGACAGGTTTCTGGCCTACTGGGGACTGAGCAGCTCAATCTCAGGAATGCAGAACAATGCATTTCTTTTGGGAGGAGGGTGTTACACCCTCTCCCTTTGGAAATATGTGTTACAGGCTTGGGAGGGGTAGCCTCCGAGAGCCTCGGGAAGTGCCTTTGAAAGGCACAAACTTTGCCCTCCTTGCATAATCCAGTCTACACCGTTTCAGGAACCCCCCCAAGTCCCTGCTCTGGCGCGAAACTGGACAAAGGAAAGGGGAGTGATCACTTCCCTGTCCATCACCACCCCAGGGGTGGTGCCCAGAGCTCCACCTGTGTGTCCCTGGCATTAGCCATCTTGGATTCCAAGGTGTGGGGACCCTCTGGGAGCATAGGAGTGGCCAGTGCCAGCAGGTGACGTCAGAGACCCCTCCTGATAGATGCATACCTGGTTAGGTAGCCAATCCCCATCTCAGGGCTATTTAGGGTCTCTCCTCTGGGTGTTTCCTCAGATTCGGTTTGCAGTATTCCTTCAGGACACCTCTGCTTCTGCTTCTGACCCTCGGATCAACCGCAGACTGCTCCAGGAACCGCTGTAACTGCAACAAAGTATCCAGGACGCCTCCTGTGGTGTGCAACTTCAGCTCCAGCCAGCATTTGCAACAGTTTCCAAGGTGAGCAAGCTCTGAGGACTGCCCGTCTTCACCCTGCACCAGAAGCACCAAAGGGATCTCCCGTGGAGTGACCGAGTCACTTCCCTGCTTCTGCAGGCACCCTTCTGTGACGACAACCGGTACTCTGGGATTCCTCTCCTGACGATGAGCGTGCTCCCTGGAACACAGGTGGTGGACTGAAGTGACCAACACTGTCCAAAGGTCCAGCTGTCTAAATTTGGTGGAGGTAAGAGCTTGCCTACCCGTGCCGGGACAGTACCCCTGTGCACTGAGTCTTCTGCAGCTCCTTGGGCTTCTGTGCAATTCTTCCAAGAACTCTTTGTGCAGTGTAGCCCCGGTCCCGAGCATTCCATTCTGTGACACACATCTCCCTGAGTAATTCTCCGGCGGCATGGGACCTTTCAGTGTAGTGCTGCGACAACCGCATTTTGCATCATCTTTGTCCCCATGCTCTGGGACTCCCGTGGGTGCTGCCTTGTCTTCTGAGGGCTCTCTGAAGTGCTGAGAGCCCCCTCTGTTTCTTAAGCCCGAATTGAGACCCCCCAGGTCTCTCCTGAGTCCAGGCAGCTTCTTTTTGATGCAAACAACTTACTTGCTCGAAGGCTTGATGGCGGAATCCAGCGATGTAAACAGCCTGCATCCAACATCTTGACTTGGGACATCTCTTGGACCACGCAGGATCCCGCAGCCATCTTCGTTGGTGCTCTTCTGTACTTTTCTTCTGACTGCAGAATTCACTTTTGCACCTTCTTCTAGGTTGGCAGGGGCTCCGTCCTTCCTGGACTCTTCTTCGACTTCTGGACTTGGTCTCCTCTCTCCACAGGTCTTCAGGTCCAGGAATCCATTGTTTGTTGCTTGGTTCTTGCAAAATCCTTAATCACGACCTGTAGTGTGTCCTGAGGAAACTAGCTGTACTTTACCCCTGCGTTCCTGGGCTCTAGGATGGGGTGCTTTACTTACCTTTGGTGGTTTTCTACACTCCCAGCGCCCCTCTACACACTACTCTTGTCTAAGGCAGAATTCGACATTCGCATTCCACTATTTTAGTATACGGTTTGTGTTGTCCCTAGGCCCATTGCAATGTATTGTATTTTCGACTGTTTGCACTATACTATGACTGTTTATTTACCTGATTTTGGTTACTAGTGTATATATTGTGTATAATATTTACCTCCAGAAGGAGTATTGCCACTAAGATATTTTTGTCCTTGTGTCACTAAAATAAAGTACCTTTATTTTTGGTAACATTGAGTATTGTCTTTTATTGTGTATAAGTACTGTGTGACTATAGTGGTATAGGAGGAGGTTTGTATGTCTCCTAGTTCAGCCTAAGGTGTTCTGCTACAGCTACCTCTAGACAGCCTAAGCTGCTCTAACACTGCCTACATTTCACTAATAAGGGAATAACTGGACCTGGTATAAGGTGTAAGTACCCACTACAAACCAGCGTCCTACAGCAAGACTTTTGCATACTTAGAATACAGGAGTTCATTTAAAAATCTACAAAACCTGTTGAAATTGTTTTTCCAATAGTAAGACACTCTATAGGAGACCTCTAAATGAATTGACCAATCCCGCCAGAGCAGTGAGGGAAGCAGTTTAAGGATAATATATCAAAATTATTAAGGACAGTGGAAAAGTCCCCAAACACTTTACAGACCCCCAAATGAACAAATATAGACACAGAGAGGCACAGCAAGACATAAAATAATATTTTTATCATAATCTAAAGCAAGGATTAAAAAATAACCTGTAAGTGGGGAATTGCTCTCCCTGATGAAACATAGTGCAATGTGAATAAATATTTATGTAGATGGTCTATTTAAACTGTTCATATCTGACACTGGCGGCACTGGCATGGGATTGCTCCCCCCAATACCAGATTTGGATTTAGGGGACAATTCCATAATTTTAGACGCCTTGCGTGGCCATATTCAGAGTTACCATTGTGAAGCTACATATAGGTATTGACATATATGTAGTGCACGCTTAGAATGGTATCCCGTACTCTCAAAGACTAGGGAATTGGCCCTGGACAATGTGGGGGCACCTTTGCTAGTTCAAGGGTGCATCACACACAGTAACTTTGAACCTAGCCTTCGGTGACTTATAAATTACCATAGTGCAGTGAAAATGGCTGTGACAGAGTGTGTGCACTATTTCACTCAGGCTGCAGTGGCAGTCCCGATGAAAGGTTTGTATGAGTTCCTTATGGGTGGCAAAAGAAATGCTGCAGCCCATAAGGATCTCCTGGAACTCCAATGCCTTGGGTATCTAGGGACTTATAAGGGGGGGGGTCAAGTGTGCCAATCAGAATTGGAATATGGAGTTACTAAAGTGTAGTGACAAATTTGGTAAGTAGAGAGAGCATAAGCACTGGAGTTCTGGTTAGCAGAACTTCAGTGACACAGTTAAGCATACTGACAACACACACACGCCACAAACTATGAGCACTGGGGTCCTGGCTAGCACGATCCCAGTGAGACAGGCAAAACACACTGATAAACAGGCAGAAATTGGGAGTAACGTGCCAAGAAAGATGGTACTTTCCTACACAAACCCCCATCCCCGAAATGAGGAACAGTAAGGCTAACCTTGCCAAGCTGAGTCTTCATTTTCTAAGTGGAAATATCTGGAGAGTCCATATACATTGGAGTGGGTACTCCAAGGTCTATGTTCGACTGTAAAGTCCATCCTCTATAGGGAAATGGACCACCTCAACAATTTAGGGTTTTCTCCTTTCATCTGTTTTAAGCATAATAGAGGTTTGTGGTCTGTCTGAACAATGAAGTGAGTCCCAAATAAGTATGGTCGCAACTTCTTCAGGGCCCAGAACACAGCAAGGCCTCCCTCTCTATGGCTGAGCAACACTTTTCTCTAGGGGTCAACCTCCTACTGATAAAAGTAACAGGTTGATCCTGGACCTCTGAGTTCAGTTGTGATAGCACTGCCCCACCCCCCCTGTTCAGATACATCTGTCTGGACAATTAATTTTTTAGAGTAATTTGGGCTTTTTAGGACAGGTGCAGGACACAATTTCCTCAAAAGCTCTTTGACAGCTGGCTGTCCACAATACCTTTTAGGCATCTTTTTAGAAGTGAGGTCAATAAGAGAGGCAACAATGGAGCCATAGTTCTTAATGAACCTTCTGTAATACCCAGTGACACCAAGAAAGGCTCTGACATGGGTCTGAGTAGTAGGGGGAGACCAGTCTAAAATAGTCTGGATCTTCCCCTGTAATGGTTCAATCTGTCATCCACCTACCAAGTGGCCCAGATAAACCACGTTCCCATGCCCTAGCTGGCATTATGATGCCTTGATAGTGACGTCTGGCTTTTGCAGGGCCTCCAATGTCAGGAATCCCCAAGGTGCCTCCTGTGTTACGTCAGCATCCCCAGGGATTAGGATTAAATCATATCTCTGTTCTTGGTTAAACCTTCATGTTTCTAATTAAACATTATGTGCTGTGTTACACAATTGGTTTTATCAATGCTTGTTTGCTAATGTGAGCAGGTGTAGACATGTGCTTCTAGTTGGGTGTGGTGTAGACATATGCTTGTAATTGGGTGTGGTGACTCATCCACATGTAGAAACTGTTTTCCTGATTGGCTATCAATAGCAGAGTGAAGCATTCCTCCCTGCTTGGCTTTGTTTTGCTTCCTGATCTCAGCATCTGATTTTGCAGTCCAGCCCCTGCTGTCATCCTCGTATTCTGGACTTTTGAGGCAATTATTTTCTTCATTCCTGTACCAGCTGACACCATGCATTCCTCCAGCACTCCGGAGAAGACTGCAGCTAAGTGACTAGTATTCTCCAGGGAGTTTGTTATTTTAGCGCTGCTCTTTCCTAGAACAGCTGGTGTATTTCAGACCACGTATTTTAGCAGAGTGCTTATCTTGAAGTGCCATATGCATTTCTGAATATTCTACATTATTATTGTAGTTACTTGCCCAAATGTGCTTAAGGAAATCTGCTTGAGCTCAAGTACTACGAAAAGTGACAGTGCAATTTTAAAAGAGCACTTACGTGACTTTTCTTTCTCTAATAGCATAACTCTTGGATTTAAATTGTGTCATTCATGCCTGCGTTTCAGGTTTGAGGAATTTGCTTTTGAAGGGTTTTTCACACGCACAGTGAAACCAAACCAAACTGTGCCACCCTGTTTAAACCCAGAGTGGACATTTGTATTTCTTGGATTGTTTTTGTTCCTTTTAGTTTAACCTTATGCATGAAGGAAAGTTTTATATGTGATATAATTAATGCCCTTGTTTGTCTTTCTTGTGCATGATAAGTGCAAGCATAGTTCTAATTGTAGTGTGCAACATTGAATCTCTGTGAAGCCAACCCTAGTGTCGCAGTACTTATTGTTATGGTACTCAGTTTGTGTTTTTTGATAATGCAGTGTTAGTAATTGTGCCAACAGTTATTATTATCCAAGAAAAGTGCTGGAGCATCCCGGTATTCTTCTACCGCTCCTGTGCCCATATCAGAAAGAGATTCAGTTTCAAGGAAGTTGAGTGCACTAACTCTACTATCACTGTCAACAGTGACCTGCCCTTCCCCCACCCCCAGAAGATACAGGGCGCCTTGCTGGACCGGCAAGACGTGGCAGTGTTTTGTCTTTCTCTTCCACTCCCCCTTTCCTTTTGGGACACCTGCAGGGGTTTCTGTGTCCACCAGGAAGTGCTGAGAGGTGTTCCAGGAGGTCGGGGCATACCATTGCCCCTGCAGACATCCTGCTTTTCAGGTGAGTGGCCCCGTCTCAACATAAAGCCAGGCCACAACATACAGGGCTGCCTGGGCGATGGATTCCTCAATGGGTACTTTGAAAGGTTTAGCACAGGCTTTCCCAGCTGATCAGGATGCTCCAACTTTATTAGATCTAACTAGGGCCCTAGTGGAATTACAGAAGGAAGTTTTTTCCTTAAAGCAAGAGAACCTGGAGTTCACTGAACTACAGTGGTATAAACCACAAGACACCCCCTGGGGAGGAGTCAAACTAAAACAAAGATCTCCAGTACTACAGGCCCCTCGGTTTGACACGTCTATCATGTTCCTAAACCTGATTCAGGCCCAATGACTTCCACCACACAACCCATGCAGGTAATGGTCACAACACCAACCCCTGTGCCCTTAGCTCCTCCAGAAAGGTTTTTTGGAGATAGTGCAAAGTTCAACATTTTTCTTAACCAGTGCCAGCTACAGTTTTTGTGTCGGACAGCTGCATTCCCCAGCAATACTGCAAAGGTAGCTTTTATTATCTCTTATTTGGGAGGCAATGCAGCTAATTGGTCTATTCCGCTGGTAGAGCGCAATGACCCTATACTGTATAATTTCAACCGGTTCAAGGAAGCCTTGCGGAAACTGGTCGCCAAACACCTCTTCGTGCAAGCCAGTGACAATGAGTTGCTGAATTTGTACCAGGGAAACAATGATCTACTGTCCTATTTCACCTCTTTCAATCGGTTGGTGGCACAGACTGAGTGGCCCAAGGAGAAGAGGACCTCTTCTTCTATCGTGGCCTTCGGGGTGATCTCAAGGATGTTCTAGCCCAATTTGTGGAACCTCCTACGGAGTGTTCCGAGTTCATTGACCTGGTGGTACGGTTGGATCACCGCTTGAGTGAACGTAAGGGAGAAAAAGTCCGGGGTGACACATGCTTAGTGATGCTCAAAACGGAGAAAAAAAAGAGTCCACCATTACCACTCATGATACACCTGAGCCCATGCAAATTGGCAGTGTGCGGGCCCACTATCTAAGAAAGAGAAAGAACATAGGAAAAAAATTAAACTGTTTATACTGCGGTAAGGCAGGGCATTTTGCTCGGGAATGTATTAACAACAAGCCTACTGCTCCAAAGAAAGCCATTGGAGCGGTAACAGGGCCTGAATGCTCTCTTCCTGGCCAGGTGGAAAACTAATGGTCTTGATAACTTCTGAGACCATTTTATCGAGCGCTTCTTTCAATATGGTCTCACATATTCTGGCTAATACCACCAGTCCAGTACCTCAACATCTAACTCTTATTGTGACGTTAGTGTTGCCCCCTCAGGTTTGTAAGGTCATTCTCATATTGCTTGACTCTGGGGCTACCGGAAACTTTTTAGACTTGGGTTTGGCTAAAACCCTAAATATAGAGACTGTCAGAAAAGACATCCCTGAACCAGTCCGATTGGTGGATGGCTCAGAATTGTCCTCCGGGCTTATCATTTATCAAACAACACCCTTGTCCATGCTTTGTGCAAACAACCATAGAGAACAAATTCAGTTTGACCTCATAGATAACACAGTATTTGGAGCCATTTTGGGGATACCCTGGCTTCAGTAACACAATCCCAAAATTGACTGGGCAGCAAGGACAGTGATATTAGACTCTAAACATTGCTGGCACTCCTGTTATCAAGACAAACCATTACTAGTGACACCCTTGCATTGTGGGTCCACACATAGAATGGCTATCAAGCCGGATGACACACTGGCCATTCCTGCACCGTATAAAGACTTCCATGATGTCTTTAGTGAACAGAAGGCCACTCAGCTGCCGTCACATAGGTCATATGATTGTCGTATAGACTTGATTCCATGGGCAACGCTACCATGTAGTAGGGTGTATACTCATTCTGAGCCTGAGAATCGATACCTGCGAGACTACTTGGATGATCTACTGGCTAAGGGTTTAATTCATCATTCAACGTCACCAGTATTGTCGCCTTTGTTCTTCGTGCCCAAGAAGAATCGCGAGCTGCGCGCCTGTATAGATTATCGCACAGTGAACAAGGTGACCATAAAAAATCGGTATCCACTTCCGTTGATCCTGGTACTTTTAGATCAGGTACGTCAGTCGACCATTTCTACTAAACTCGACCTCCGGGGCGCCTACCACTTGATCAGAGTGATGAAGGGGGATGAATGGAAGACTGGATTCTTCGAGTACACAGTGATGCCCTTCGGGTTCTGTAACGCTCCTGCAGCGTTTCAATTTTTCATCAATGAAGTGCTGCAGGAGTTTCTGGATATCTGTGTAGTGGTATGCATAGATGACTTTTTGATCTATTCGTCTTCCAATGAGGAACATATAGGGCATGTAAGAGCGGTTTTACAATGGCTTTGTGAGCATCATCTCTTCGCCAAGCTGGAAAAATGTGTTTTTCACCCTACAACTGTAGAATTCCTGGGATATGTGATCACTCCTGATGGACTTTCCATGGATAGGTCCAAGGTACAGGCCATCCTGGATTGGGTAGCCCCAAGATCCATCAAGGAAGTGCAACAGTTTTTGGGCTTCGCAAATTTTTATCGGAGATTTATACCCCACTTTTCTACTGTGGTATCTCTCATAAGTTGTCTCCTACGAAAGGGGGTTAAGTTCCTCTGGGGTGCAGAAGCTGAGAAAGCCTTCAAATGTCTTAAAAACACATTCACTGAAGCACCCATTCTCCATCATCCCGACCCGGCTCAGCCATTTTTTGTCTCTTGTCCCAACGAGATCCTGAGTCTGGGCATTTCCATCCAATAGCTTACTTCTCAAAGAAATTGCTACCCGCAGAGCAAAATTACACGGTGGCGGAGCGGGAACTTCTGGCCATCAAGCTTGCCTTCCAGGAATGACGCCCCCACCTACTAGGAGCTAGACACACCGCAACTATTTACACAGATCACCGTAATTTACTGTTTTTTCAAGTGACCAAGGCCCTGACACCTCGTCAATTACGCTGGCTTCTATTCTTTAACGAGTTTGACTTCGTAATCACCTATAGGCCGTTACTACACAACAAAAGGCAGACACGTTGTCTAGGATGGGTTTCTCCTCTGATGTTGCGCTAGAACACATCAGAAGCATTATACCCCCAGAAAAAATCGTGGCTGTGTGCACTTCCCAAGAGTTCCTTGAGAAAATACGGGTAGCCCAACACAAGGTTCCCTTTTCAACTGATGTGTATGAAAGAGGGTTTACTGTACCATGCTGATCAGTTGTACGTCCCTACCAAAGAATTACGGGATACAGTGTTGCATTGGGGACATGATTCTGTCCTCTCGGTCACCCAGGTGAGAAAAAGATGTTAGATCTCTGTCAAAGGTGGTTTTGATGGCCCACACTTGTGCAGGATGCCAGAAGCTACATCCAGACTTGTTCCATCTGTGTTCGGGCTAAAACCCTACATACTCCAGCCACAGGATTGTTACTTCCCATGCCAATTCCGGTGGCATACCATAAGTATGAATATTATTTCTGATCTCCCAGCTTTCAAGGGACACACTGTCATATGGGTGGTTGTAGATTACCTAACTAAACTGGCTCAATTTGTTCCATTAAAATGCCTCCCTACGGCCTCCAACCTCTCTGATTTGTTTGTCCAACACATTGGGGGTTATTCTAACTTTTGAGGAGTATTAATCTGTCCCAAAAGTGACGGTAAAGTGACGGATATACCACCAGCCGTATTACGAGTTCCATAGGATATAATGGACTCGTAATACGGCTGGTGGTAAATCCGTCACTTTTGGGACGGATTAACACCTCCTCCAAAGTTAGAATAACCCCCATTGTATGGCTTCATGGGTTGCCCACCACAATGGTTTCCAATCGTGGCCCCTAGTTAATATCACGGTTTTGGTGTAGCTTCTGTTCCTCTGTCAGTATGGACGTCCGCTTGTCCTCTGCATTTCATCCACAAATGGATGGGGAGACGGAACGTGCCAACTAATCGCTGGAGCAAATCCTGAGATGTTTCATTGACACATGGTCTACTGAGTGGGATAAGGCTTTACCTCTTGTTGAATTTGTATATAACAGTGTCCACATGGCTACAGGAGTATCCCCATTTTACTGTTTGGTCTGCACCCAAGAATGCTACCTATAACTGGGTCCCAAACATCCACAAGAGTCCTATCAGTACAGAAACACCATAAAGAGTTAAAGGAGATTCAAAAACAAATACAACACCATTTAAAACTCTACCAAGCTCAAGTAAAAAAAAACAAGCAGACAAAAGAAGGAGACCTGCTCACTCAGATAGGAGATCGGGGGTGGCTCTCATAAAAAAAATCTCCATCTTGCAGGATCCAGAAAATTAAACCCCTGATTTCTAGGCCCATTTCCTATTGCCAAAATAATCAATCCTGTGGTAGTAGAACTGACATTGCCAGATGATTTCAAGGTACACCCCGTGTTTCATGTGTCGTTACTCCGTCCCTATTCGCCTTATACCTGCGATGCCCCACCACCTCCCCTGGTAAAAGTACATGGGTAATGGGAATTTGGAGTGGCCAAAAATCTTGACTCCAGGAGTGTCTGTGGTGTTCTATACTATTGATTGGCTTGGAAAGGCTATGAGTCTGAGGACAATTCCTGGGAACCCGCGTCCACAGTTCATGCTCCACGTCTTGCTTAAAAATTCCATCTCCTGCACCCTTCCAAGCCCCACCCTTTGAGAGGGTTCTTGGTGGGGAGGACTGTCAGGAATCCCTAAGGTGCCTCCTGCGTTATCTGTCAGCATCCTCAGGGATTAGGGTTAAATCATATCTCTGTTCTTGGTTAAACCTTCATGTTTCTAAGTAAACATAATGTGCTGTGTTACACAATTGGTTTTACCAATCCTTGTTTTATCAATGCTTGTTTGCTTATGTGAGCAGGTGTGTACATGTGCTTCTAACTGTGTGTGGTGTAGACATGTGCTTCTAATTGGGTGTGGTGATTCGTCCACATGTGGAAACTCAACTGCTTTCCTGATTGGCTATAAATAGCAGAGTGAAACATGCCTCCCTGCTTGGCTTTGTTTTGTTTCCTGATCTCAGCATCTGATTTGGCAGTCCAGCCCCTGCTGTCATCCACGTATTCAGGGCTTTTGAGGTAATTATTTTCTTTGTTCCTGTAACAGCTGACACCAGGCATTCCTCCAGCACTCCGGAAAAGACTGCAGCTAAGTGACTAGTATTCTCCAGGGAGTTTGTTCTTTGGACGCCGCTTTTTCCTAGAAAAGCTGGTGTATTTCAGACCTTGGATTTTGGCAGAGTGCTATCTGCCGAGAGGTGTTCCATGAGGTCGGGGGCATACCATTGCCCCTGCAGACATCCTGCTTTTCAGGTGAGTGGCCCCATCTCAACATCCATAGGTGGACCAGGTGGAGCTAAATACAGCAATGTCATCTAAGAATGCTGCAATGAAAGCTTCCAGACCTTGGAGGACTGTGTTCCACATGCCTCAAGATGCCCTAGTGAAGGTCGCCAAGATAATTGCAGGCTTTGTGAAACAAGGGGTTTTGAAGTAAGTATTGAGCAGCCCAGGTAATTCACCGATAATGGGTTTGCAAAAGCCCTGTAGGAAAGTTCGAATTGTCCAAGATTTGAAAAAGATAAATGAGATTGTGGTCCAATGTTGTCCAGCTGTGATTATGTTTCAGATTGCATGTGATGCTGAATGGTTCACTGTCATTGATTTGTCACAAGCCTTCTTTTCTGTGCCTCTTCAGGAGGACACTCAATTTCTCTTTTGTTTCAAGTTTTTGGACCGAGTTTACTGCTGGTGTAGAATTCCTCAACGGTTTTCAGAGTCACCTTCCATATTCAATCAGATCTTGAAAAAGAATTTGGAGTCATTGGAATTACCTTTCCAATGGACTTTGGTACAGCACATTGATGACCTGCTGATTGCGTCCAAAACAAGGGACAAGTGCAAATATGACGCAATTGCCGTATTGAACCATTTGGGAAAGAATGGCCATAAAGTATCTCTGCTTAAATTGCATTACTGTCAGAAGTGAAATTCTTGGGTCACCAGATTGAGAAGGGATCGAGAAAGATATCCAGAGAAAGGGTTGCAACCATATTGCAAATGAATTCCCCCAAGTTCACAGAGAGATGTCAGGATGTTTTTAGGGATGATAGGCTACTGTTGCCAACGGATTCCAAATTTTTCAGCCAGTTCAAGACCATTGTAGAAGCTGACTCATAAGGAAGTCACTGACCCCATAGTGTTAGACCAGGGTGGAATTAAAGCATTTACTGAATTAAGAGAGTCTGTGCAGGGCACCAGCTTTGAGTTTGGCTGACTACACAAAACGTTTCACTTTGTTTTGTGATGAGTGTGATGCATGTACTTTGACTGTCTTGACACAGGTCCATGGAGGTGTACACCGCCCAGTAGCATATTTTTCAGCTACTTTGGACCCAGTTGCAACAGCCTTACCAGGTTGTTTGCACGCAGTTGCAGTGGTTGTTCAAAGCCTTACACAGTGTGAGGGCATTGTGATGGGATATCCTTTGACTTTAATGGTCCCTCCCTCTATTGAGATTCTACTTACAAGGACGAAAACCCAATATTTGACTGGTGCGAGATTGACCAGATATGAAACGAGTATTTTAGGGTCACCAAATGAGTCATTGAAAAGATGTACAGTGCTGAACCTTCCAACCTTTCTTCCTAATGAAAATGTTGAAATAGAAAAGATGGAAGACGTTGAACATGATTGTCTTGAAGTAACGTACTTGTGCACAAAACCGAGACCTGACATTAGAGATAACCGATTGGAAGAGAATGACAAAAATATTTTTGTTGATGGTTCTTGTCTAAGGGGCTATACAGGGACACTGAGAGCAGGATATGCTGTGTGCACAATTACTGGTATTCTGGACGTTTCTTGGCTTCTAGGTGTGTATTCTGCCCAAGTAACAGAACTGGTAGCACTTACTAGGGCATGCCATGTTTCTGCCCAAATGAAAGTGCCAATCTATACGGATGTTCAGTATGGATTTGAAATAGTCATGATTTTGGCCAGTTGTGGTCAGAGGTTTCATGACCTCTTCTGGTTCACCAGTGAAAAATGGTGAGAGAATTAAAGAACTGTTACATGCTATTCAAATGCTTGAGAAGATTTATGTGGTGAAATGCAGCGCACATCTAAAGTCACTGGACTTTGTGTCATTGGGAAATGTATATGTAGATCAAGTTGCAAGGTTTTGCGCATTGAACTGTATATCGTTCAAAGATAAGTGTGAACTGTTACCTGAAGAAGACAAAACGTGTCCAAGTTTTGCATTGAAAATAATTGACACCTTGGAGGAATTGTCAATGTTGCAGAATAATGCTGACAGGAAGGAAAAACGTTCATGGAGTAAAATGAAATGTGTACAGTAACAGGGTGAATTGTAGGTTTCAGAAGAGGGTCAATTGGTTTTGCCTAATAGTCTGTTGTCTCAAATGGCTAGGTATTATCATGGTCAGGCACATGTTGGGAGGAATGCCATGATTCGGTTGTTCAAACGTGATTGGATCAACCCAAGGTTTAAACAGGGTTCTGAAGTAGTTTGCCATTGTTGTGTCATTTGCCAGCAAATGAAAACAGGGAAAGGGATAGTGGTTAATTTGAGCCCCATTGGAAGAGCAGGAGGTCCATTCAGCAGAATGCAGATGGATTTTATTGAGATGGCTGTGTGTGGACGTTTGAGATATGTGTTGGTGATTGTATGCATTTTTAGTCACTGGATTGAAGCTTACCCTACACAGGGAAATGACAGTCTCACAGTAACGAAACTACTGCTCAGGGAACTGATACCGCACTTCCGGTTTCCGATCTCTTTAGAATCAGATAGGGGAAGTCACTTCAACAATGAAGTAATTAAATTACTGTGTGCAGCATTGAACATTGAGCAGATGTTGCATTGTAGTTACTGCCCTGAAGTATCAGGACTAATGGAACAGATTAATGGTACTTTGAAGTCAAGAGTGGCAAAGATGTGTGCGTCCATGAATTTGAAATGGCCTGACGCATTGCCTTTAGTTCTGATCACAATCAGAAACACACCCGACAGGAAGACAGGATTGTCACCACATGAGAGCCTTATGGGCTGAGCCACGAGGTTGCCTGCAAATGCACTTGTCAACATTACAGATGATATGGGGTTGGACTACCGCAAAGGTCTGAATGATGTGGTTTGCTCTTTCTCTCAGCAGGTGGAAGCCACTACACTGCCACCGATACATGACCCAGGGCACAATCTGAGGGCCGGTGACTGGGTCGTAGTTCAGAAACATGAGGAAAACATGTTTGGAGCCTCATTGGAAAGGACCTTTCCAGATAGTTCTGACAACTACCACAGCTGTGAAGTGCGCTGGAGTTCCGAACTGGATCCATGCCAGTCACACAAAGAAAGTGGCATGGCCACTGGATCATGAAGAAGAGTTGTTGAGAGTACCAACAACAGCAGAGCAAGTCCTAGGGCCGAAAGAGAACAAAGAGGAACTGAGACCGGATCTGAGCCCGTTGAGGATGGTTAAGTCACTCCTGTGAGAGGCGAAGGAGAAGACCTCCAGGAGAGTAACGGAGAGCCTATCTCAATTGAGGCAGCAGGAGAGCCTAGTCAGAGGAGGTCTTTCAAAGAACCAAAGGATTTTGAGTGTCAAACAGAGCAATTACCAGACCCTGAGGGGAGAGGAGTTGAGGTGGATCAAAGCCACTGTGGACTGACTCCTACTGAACTAGTTGCAGTCCGTCAAGAGAAAACACCACAGAGCAAGGAGGAGTTACAAGTTTGACTCTCAAAAGAGCATTGACCAAAGGTCCACTGAAAGGAGATAAGTGGACAGAGTCGCAAGAAAAGGGTTAACACAACAATTGAAGAAGTGGATACAACAAGGACAGAAGATCTAAATGAAGGAGAATTGAATGCTGATCGAAAGTTGAAAAGAAAGAGAATAGCAAGACGAAGATACACAGGTCTTGAATGGGCACATGCAACTACAAGTGAATGGCAGCAAGAATTTTTGTCTTGTTTTGATAAAGACAATCCGGGTCAATATTTGGCACTTGAAGGAAGCTGATGAACTGAACTGTTGAAACAATCTGAGAGAAATTTGTTGAGAAAGAGACAGTTGAAAATAACCGGAAAATACATTGATAACCTGATTTGACCTTTGAAACCTGATTTTGACAAGCTGCTTACCGAATTTTGACTGGATCCTGAAAGTGAGACTGAGAGATGTAAATAACTGCTGAAAGAAGATTTTGTTTTTGATTTTGCTGCAGTTTTTCTAAAATGTTTTCTGCTTTCTGATTCTTCACAGATCATGAGTAACATTAGCCAGCAGGGTAGGAGCAATAGGTGCTGTAAATATGAGTATTGGTTTGGCTATTATGCGTAGGATACTGTTTGTGTATTGATTGTGGGTATGTCTGTTCTTGAAAAGAGTGAAGCCAACCTAATTCTGTTTTTGAGAAAACTACTCTACTAAAAGCAATAGAGAAGTTTAGGTTAGATGAGAAGTAGTTGCATGAGGGTACTAATGCGCAAGGAGAACTTTCTTCTAATGTATTCTATCGCTTGCTGAGTGAGTATGTTGAAAATATTGTGAAGAATTGTTGTGTGCACACAGATTCTTTCATCAGTGGAAGGAGTTACTTATCACAGTCTGCCTCTAACATATGGAATAAGTTGTAGGTTGCTACTAAACAGATCCTGTAACCAGGAGTATATTCAGTATTTTTACTCCAATATGATATGATGTTTTTGTTTGTTCCTATAATTAGTTATTTGAGTAGGGTAGCTAAGGATAATGACAGTGTTAGTTAGAGGTTTCTTTGAACCTACATTGACATTTGGCACAGTTTATGCACACCGCAATAATCTAACATGCTTGCTTACACCTTTAGAGAAGCGCTTCTTAGATCACACAGATGACAGGAGAAAGGCATTGAAAGAGAAGTTAGAAAAAGGCCTGGGAATAAGGACTTACAAGAATGATTTTGCTTATAGTGCAATTAAAACACAAGGGAAATTAGCTCTAGATGCGCAACACGTAGGGAAACTTTGTATATATAGGCCGAAATCACGCACGCATACTTTGTTTGTGGGAACAAGTGAATGTGGACATGTGTTTTTGTTTCAAAGTAATTGGACATTTATGTTGAATGGACAGGACCCGACAATTCCTGGGATATATTACATCAGTGGTCCTAATGCTTATTACCTTCTTCTAAGAGGATGGTATGGGACATGTTACTTGGGAATAGCTTTCTCAAAGTTTTTTCAAATGAATGATTTGAAGAAGTTTCTGAAAGTGACTGAATTACATCACATGAGACAGAGGACAGAGTCTCCTTCCGGTATGGCGGGAGATCTATTTGGAGCAATGATTCCTTCAGTTGAAGTTGTTCTAAATTTGATAAAGATTTGAAAGTTGTCTACTATTGTGAATAACATGCTGACAACATTTTCAGGAGCTATACTCCTGATAGATACTGACTTAGCTGCTGAAAGAGCTATGACTCTTCAGAATTGCCTTGCTTTAGACGTTCTTTTAGCAAAGGATGGTGGAGTTTGTAGAATGATTAATTTTAGGCATTGTTGCTCGTTTCTTCCTAATAATGGTAAAGAAATTAGAGACTTGTTTACTAATCAGACTAATGAAAGTGCCGATTTGAAAGAATTAAAAGAACCAGGTGTTTGGGAAAAGATTGGCAAAGGTTTTGCTTCAATGTGAAATTGGCTCAGCAACCTTGGGAAAGGGATTTTGATGAAAATTATACAGGGGATATTAATTGTCATGGTTTGCCTAATTGGAATATGGGGAATATGTAAATTGTGTAAAAGGATGAAATTGAAGTCAAAGAATGATCAGAGGAGGGAAGAAAAGAAAAGGGAAAAATTGTTTAGGGAAAATCTGAAAGGGGAACAAAAGTTTGAAGGGATTGAAATGACAGTATTTAGCTGATGCAAACTTTGTGAGTGATAGTTTAGTGTGATGACACATTTAGTCATCAGAGGAGGATTGCTAGCGCAGGTGTTTTAATAAAAATGTATTAATAAGTATTCATGTACTATGAGTAATGGGTTTGTGTAGAAAATTTAATAACGTAGAATAATAATGTGATCACGATGAGTGGCCGTCAATGTTCACAAAGTATACTTATTACGGGTTTATTAATATGAAATGTTGAGTATATATGAGATTAACGTAGTAATATGTCACATTTAGGGTTATGCATTATGTATTAGCTTTATTCATTGTAGGCCTTAACTTAGCGGAGGTCTTGGCCTAGTTGCCCGGCCTCATGTCAAGCTGTATTTCTTAACGTTTAATAAATGACTGTCCTAGAGAGTTCAACTGTGATTTTCCATTGTACTGTGTAAATGTGCTCGTAGCTAAAAGTCTTTCTCATGAGAACTGACTGCTAGAAGATGGTGTGCTTGCTAAATGTAGCATTGTGAGTGTAATGTGTGTGTGAGACTAACTTTCTCAGGAGGAGAACAATGAAGACACTGACTGGAGAATAAGCTGCAACAATATTGTTACCTGACAAGCCGGATGATGAGAACATTGCAGGAGAAGCCCATCAGGGACATGTGAACGGAGAAGTGGTAGAATTCATAGATTTGAAGTTTTAGTTTTATTAGACAAGGTTGTGAACATGCGATCCTTTGACCAATAGGGACTTGGGAAGTAGTTTTAGGGAATTTAACTTGACAGGACTGCACTGAGAAGAAACCAGCATTCGAACATTGAACATTTTGCTATTGGCCAAGCGATTCTCTCTATTCTTCTTGAGAGTTTACCTCTATTCTTTTGAGTTGTTTTAAGACTTTGCCTTTTCTGAACCTTGATGCTGAATCTTGATGCATTGCTGACCGTACTGATGTCCTGCTGATGAAGACTATCTTAGCTTGACGATCTAGTTGAGAAGTATTCTTGCATCCATGTGTTTGTTATGCCTATTTGCTTTTCTTTCTAGGTACCAACTGCACTGTTTTGATAGAGCCATAGTTAGATGTTTTCCAAATTTGTGTTACTAAATTGCTTTGCGTGAAGCCCAACATGCTGATACTAATCTGGTGTAAGTTAAGGATCATCACTAATGAAAGTCTGGTAGTAGGGAATAAAGTTTGATGCTTTTCTTTGCTGAATCTTAATGTATGTGATATAGTTTGCGCTATTGTTCTTGTAATTAATTTGCACTGTAACCTTAGATAGTGTAGTAGTTCAAGCTTTGATTAGATAGCGTTTCTTTCAGAGGTTTGGACAGCCAGTGTTTCTGTACGTTTATCATTTGATTTTGAGATTAATGTATGTGACCTTAGCTTTGTTATTATAGGGAAATAAATATTCTAACTTTTACTAAAGGTGTGGGTTTTCGTGACTGAAAGGTCATGGTGTGTGGCAATTACTGACTCCATTGATTATTGTCATTATCATTGATAATTGATGTTATCAATTGATTATTGACCTGCATGTACTGGAGTTATGGTCGGAATATCTTAATTGCAAGTCAAAAGGTTCATCCACCTATTCATGTTCCCTTGTAAGTATACTTATTAAGGTCAGAGGCGCTAACACTGTCGGTCAGGCTCATTGGCCAAAAACCCTGGGAGAACACCCATAGCGAGTGAAACAGCAAAGCAGGACCTCAAGTTTACAACCAGAAATGGCACAGCATAAAACCCTTGAGTTTACTTTCATTTGTACCACAGTTTTCATGTTGGCTGCCGGCACGCACACTCTCCATCCTGCAGTGACAATGTTATTCAATGGGGCACGCTATGTTATTGACAGTTGAATGTTTGAAGCCTAGTGTTGTCCCTGCACAGACATCAAATTATTTGATGTACAGGTGCACTCCATTGCCAGTGCAAAATTTGGCAGTCCGAATGTCAAACCCATGTCGCCCTTCTGTTAAAAGGCTATTTCATTTTATTGTTTCTATTCCTTGATGATGCTTTTATGGTCTTTGCCTTGTGGTATTAATTTTGAACCACATCAATTTATCCTTTGCGTACATTTACATTAATTCACATCAAATCCCTCATATCCTTGCCTCCCAAATTTTAAACAAATAGGTGAAGTGTTGGGGGGGGGGGGGGGGGCTCATCCCTCTGGTCTTAAACTGTGACCAACCAACTAACAGAGCTGCCAAAAAACCACATGTGACCCTGCTATAATGGATGGAGGTAAAAACTAGAAGGAGAAATACTGCTTCACAGCAGTGCATAAAACCTAAAACAATGGTTGCATTCTCTATCATTAAATGCAACTGATGGCTCTGTATTCATATATCATTGCTCACACTGGTCACAGTATTTCTTAAGTAGTGCATAGTTCTAACTGGATCCATGAACTGGAGTTACTCCAGAAAAAAAGAGGCTGTTGTATTGGTGCGGAAGATGGTAAGTACACCTGTCCTGTGACTCATGAACCATTTACAAAGCTGAAAATGCTGCCTCTTCATTTCCACCCAAACTAATTCACCGAATCAAAATGCAGTGACAACATAAATGTTTGAGCAGAAAATAGTCTGTCTGATTGTTTTGCAACTATTGCTGACATTTCCTGTTATTTTCACTGTGGTAGAAACCAAACGGTGAAGGAAATGCCCAGAAATCTTAAGATGTTGGTTAACAGAAATTCTCATTTTCTGGGTTTAGGAAGAAGACATCAAGGATTCTGGTAAACTACCAAATGAACAGTTCTGTGCTACTTAAAAATGTGAACAGTCCTGGCTTCTCCTGGAGCACATTACCAGTCATTCCGGGGGAACTCTCCCAGTTCCCCTAGATTCACCTAAACCTAAGTGTGCCAACCCCAGCCTACCCTTCCCCCCTCCGACCCCCCCCCCAGTTTCTGACAGAACAAGAATAAATATGTACTTAGTTTTTTTGTTGGCAGCTACTGCGGGTAGAGGGTATAGCTCTGCAAGCACTGGTGATGCAGTATCTGCAGACCTCCTTCCAGGATGAAAGCCTATTCAGTGCCTGGCAGCCCTGAACAGCTCCAGCTACCCATCTGACAGATAGCGGACTGAGGAAAACACTACTGATGGAAAGCTAAGGAAACTGCTGACATCGGTACCATGATCCCCGGACATTACGCACAAAACTGTTTTCTCTGTATTCTTGACGATGACTTCCTCTGCTTTCAGGCAGAAGCAACTTGCATGCATAGTTCATTAATAGGCATCAGTGTAGTTGCATCATGTACCTTAAAGTACATTAGGTAGACCAAAGTAATTCTGTAACGAACTTTTTAAGGATGTCATTATTTCAGTGCCGGCAAAGCAGCAAGACGTGATAGCCCCCACCCCCCCTCCATTTTTAAAAGATGTCTTTAGTGCTGTAAAATCTGGGGTAATTAGCAGTGCGAGGTGAGGGTGTTAGTTAACTTAGGGCATGTGTTATAATTACTTGAAATAACTCTTACAGGTGAATTTCTGTGGTTTTGTATGTTAAAAATATGAGCCTAACTATAACGTCCCTGTACCTTTTTGTTTCTTTAAGTGAATTTCTAAGGTTAATTCTATTTCCTAACTATAACGTTCTTGTAACCTTCAGTTTTTTTTCTGTGAATTTCTGTTGTTTTTTAACATTGTTATTTTCATGACTATATGTTAATCCAACCACCGTCGTGGGGGTTGACTGCTGTGGCCAACCCCTGTAACCACCGAGTCCTGCGCCACGCCCAGTCTTTGGCCATTCCCCTATCACTACCCAATCCTGAGAGAGAGATTGTGCGAGATTGTGAGAAAGAGGGTGATTTAGAGAAAGATTTGAGAGAGACAAACAGTTTTTTAAAGCTTTGATGAATGATATACTTAAAATGAAATTTCCATACAAATTGAAAACAAAAATGTTTTTGTCAAATAAAGAGTGGGGTCATCTTTCAGAACGTAACTTAAAAATTTATAGTTGAAAAGAAACTGAAGCAGGAAATAACCACAGACTCCCCTAGACAGGAACCCTTAACCTCCATTGTGTATGTCTGAGACTTTAACCACTATGCCAGAAGTTAGTCCTTACTGTGCAGTGTCCAGACTTAGCTATGACATTCAACCCACAGATTTTGAGGGGAAAAAGACTTGAATGTTTAACAGCCAAAACACTAGAAAATAAACAGACACATTGTCATGAGATACTAGGATTTGAACTTTCAGCCTACTGACAGTCCAAGAGCTTTACCATTAGGCCAGAAGTGACACTGGTGCAAATGTTATACTTCTGTTTTGATGGAAAGCAGACCAAACATCTTTCTAGTTTGACGCTTTAAAGTCATTGTATGGAGTGACCATTGCAATAAGTCTGTCTTCCATCCCATTACGGGATGGAAGAGAGAGTGACAGGAGCGTGGGGAGAGCTTCAAGGCCACCTCCGTCCTAGCCGGCTCCCCGCTTCCTGAGGATTCTGACAATACATCCTGGTTTGAAGTTTTGAAAATAATCCGAGCTCTGCCACTCTCTGCATGAGCTCTTATTATTTGCAAAGTTGTCAGGGAGGATCCGCAGACCTAGATATACAAATTTATGTTTCTTTTAATATCTCAAAAATCTGCTAAACGGGTTTACACCAAATAACGGAAAGCCCAATCTGTGGAACAAAATCTAGTTTTCTGCCCATTTGTTGTATTTCCGTCCAGCAGTTTGGACTGTAGTTGCATTCAAAACTCCTCTGGGAATTAATATGGGAAACACACGTTTTTTGACCCCACACCCTTTTTCTCAGCCCCTACAGATCACCCTGGAATGTCCCATGCGCAACAAGAATGACGGGAACACTTTTTTTGGAAAAGTTCGGGAAGATTTGTGAAACAGTGTTCAAGATATGGGCAAGTCAAAAAGAACGAGTTACTTACCTTCGGTAACGACTTTTCTGGTGGATACATTAGCTACCTGTGGATTCCTCACCTAATGAATACTCCCATGGCGCCAGCATTCGACGGAAATCTTCTTACTAGTCTCTGCACGTCGACGAGGACGTCACTCTAGCCCACGCGACGCCGTCTGACGTCATACAGGCAATAAGAGGTCCTCGACGACGTGCGGACGTCAGTACCAATCATTTTTTACGTGCATGAGAACAACCAGGCAATGCAATGAAAGAGCAAGGCAACATCCAATTATATTGTAAAAATACACAACATTGCGTGAATAACTGTAAATCTTTTATATATATATATATATATATATAACTCTCTCTTTTTAAAAAAAATATATACACACATCAAGTATATACACAAAGATATATACATATATACATATATATAAATATATTATATACAACATCTATTGCACCCTCAAAGACCAAGAGGAGCGCACTCAAGGATTACTTGGAAAGACCAGAAAGGCAACGGGGAGGCGGGTGGGACCGTGAGGAATCCACAGGTAGCTAATGTATCCACCAGAAAAGTCGTTACCGAAGGTAAGTAACTCGTTCTTCTGATGGATACAACTACCTGTGGATTCCTCACCTAATGAATAGATTCCCAAAGCAGTACCACGCCCGGCGGTGGGTGCCTAAATGGTCAAACCAAGAAATCCTGCAGCACTGACCGTGCAAAATGGCCGTCCCTTCTAACCTCAGAATCCAAACAGTAATGTTTTGCAAAAGTGTGAAGGGACGACCAAGTTGCGGCCTTGCAGATGTCAACCACAGGAACACCCCTGGCCAAGGCCGAAGTGGCCGACTTAGCTCTGGTGGAATGAGCTCTAATGCCCTCAGGAGGATCCTTCTTTGCCAAAGAGTAACAGATTTTAATGCAAAGAACAACCCACCTGGATAGTGTTCTCTTGTGGACTGCCTTTCCTCTCCTCCTGCCCACGTATCCAATAAACAGCTGATCCTCCAGCCTGAAATCCTTTGTTCTATCAATAAAGAAGCTCAACGCTCTCTTTGGGTCCAGACGGTGCAGTCTTTCTTCCTCTTTGGAAGGATGAGGCGGAGGATAGAACGTGGACAAAGTAATTGCCTGAGCCAAATGGAAGGGTGAAACAACCTTCGGGAGGAAAGCAGCCTTGGTCCTCAACACCACCTTATCCCCATAAAAAGTTGTATAAGGGGGCTTTACTGATAAGGCCTGCAACTCACTCACTCTCCTTGCTGATGTTATAGCTACCAGGAAGACTGTTTTTAAAACCAAATACCTTAAGGGGCAAGAATGCATAGGTTCAAAAGGGGACCCCATAAGGAAAGTCAGGACCAAGGACAAATCCCATTGCGGCATAACGAATGGTTTTGGAGGATATTTATTTAGAAGACCTTTCAGGAATCTGATAACAATAGGGGATTTAAATAAAGATGGTTGGTCTGGAAGACATATGAAGGCTGACAAGGCCGATAAATAACCCTTAATGGTAGCCACTGCACAACCTTTCTGCGCTAGAGACAGAGCAAAAGACAAAATGTCCGATAAATGAGCATGCAAAGGATCAATCTGCCTCTCTCCACACCACGCAACAAATTTAGACCATCTATTAGCGTAGATAGATTTAGTGGAGTGTCGCCTGGCCGCTAATATAACATCCACTACCTCAGGCGGGAGAGAGAAGGAACTCAGGTTGCCCCGTTCAATCTCCAGGCATGTAGGTGCAGACTCTGGAGGTTGGGGTGTAGAACCTGCCCCTGCGACTGCGAGAGGAGGTCTGCCCTGAAAGGGAGACGGAGCGGAGGGCACATTGAGAGTTGGAGAAGGTCGGAGTGCCATACCCTCCTTGGCCAATCCGGAGCTATTAGGATGACTAGAGCCCGGTCCTGGCGAATCTTCCTCAATACTCGAGGAATCAAGGGTATGGGAGGAAACGCATAAAGCAACTGGCCGCACCAGGTTATTTGAAACGCGTCCCCCAACGCTCCCTGCATCGGATACTGGAGGCTGCAGAATAACGGACAATGCGCGTTCTCTCGAGTGGCAAACAGATCTACCCGAGGAAACCCCCACCTCTGGAAGATTAAACGGACTTGATCTGGATGGAGACGCCACTCGTGGTCTGCCGAGAATTGGCGACTGAGACTGTCCGCACGCACGTTCAAGACTCCGGCCAGATGGTTTGCTATCAAGCAAATCTGATGGTCCTTTGCCCAGGACCATAGTCGAAGAGCTTCTCTGCAGAGAAGGTACGACCCCACTCCTCCCTGCTTGTTTATGTACCACATTGTGGTAGTATTGTCCGTTAGGACCTGTACCGACTGACCACGAAGGGAAGGGAGGAAGGCCTTGAGAGCCAGACGTACAGCCCGTAACTCTAACAGATTGATGTGAAACATCTGTTCCTCTGGAGACCAAAGACCTTTGATTTCCAGATCCCCCAGATGAGCTCCCCACCCTAGAGTGGAAGCATCCGTTATGACTGTGGCCACTGGTGGCGACTGCTGGAACGGCTTTCCTTGTGAAAGATTGTTGCTTGCAATCCACCACTTCAAATCCACAGCAGCATCTCTGGAGATCTTGACAGTACTCTCTAGATCCCCTTTGTGTTGAGACCACTGCCTTCGGAGGCACCACTGAAGAGCCCTCATGTGCCAGCGAGCATGCGTGACCAACAGAATGCAGGAGGCAAACAGACCGAGCAGACGAAGGACCTTGAGGATTGGAACTACCGCTCCATTTCGAAACATTGGAACCAAATCCTGAATATCTTGAATCCGCTGAGGCGGAGGAAAGGCCCGACCCAATGTTGTATCCAGTACTGCCCCTATGAACAGGAGGCGCTGAGAGGGCTCTAGGTGAGATTTGGGCTCGTTCACCGAAAAACCCAGGTCGAACAACAACTGGGTTGTTGACTGCAGATGATGCGACACAAGCTCCGGGGACTTGGCTTTGATCAACCAGTCGTCCAAGTAAGGGAATACTGCTATCCCCTTCCTTCTGCCGCAACCACCGACATCACCTTCGTGAAGACTCGAGGTGCTGAAGTAAGACCAAACGGAAGGACCGCAAACTGATAGTGTTGCGATCCCACCACAAACCGGAGATACTTCCTGTGTGACTTGAGTATCGGGATATGAAAGTAAGCATCCTGCAAGTCGACAGACACCATCCAGTCTTCCTTGTTCAATGCCAAAAGCACCTGTGCTAGGGTCAGCATCTTGAATTTTTCCTGCTTGAGGAACCAATTCAAGATCCTCCGGTCCAGAATTGGTCTCAAACGACCATCCTTCTTGGGAATCAGGAAATACCTTGAGTAACATCCTCGACCCCTTTCCTGCTCTGGGACCAACTCCACCGCGCCCTTGGAAAGGAGGGCTTGTACCTCCTGTTCTAGCAACAGGAGGTGTTCTTCTGAACAATAAGAAGGGCGGGGCGGGATGAGGGGCGGGAACTCCCGAAAGGGAAGGGTGTAGCCTTTTCCCACAATACTGAGAACCCAAGTGTCCGTTGTAACAGTCTTCCATTTGGTGAGAAAATGCTGTAATCTTCCCCCTACAGGAGAGGAGTGAGTGGGAAATGGTGGAAGCCTAAGGCTGCTTCCCCTGCTGCGCCCCGCCAGAGGATGAGGAAGAGGCAGAGTGCTGCTGAGAGGCTCCTCTGGTGCGGACCCTACCTCTCCCCCTGAAAGATCTATAGGGATGGGAAGAGGCAGGTTGCTGATATCTTCCCCGAAAGGAAGAGGAGGAAGAGCCACGCCCAAATCCACGAAACCTCCTGAAAAATCTGGAAGAGGCCGTGGAAGAAGGAGCTTGGAGCCCTAACGACTTAGCCGTGGCCCTGCTTTCCTTAAAACGTTCCAAGGCCCAATCAGCCTTGGCTCCAAACAGTTTGTCCCCATCAAACGGGAGATCCAACAATGTGGACTGTACATCTGCAGAAAAGCCCGAGTTACGGAGCCAGGCCTGTCTCCTTGCCACCACAGTTGTGCCCATTGCTCTGGCTACCGAGTCGGTGGTATCCAGTCCTGTCTGGATAATCTGGGTCGCAGCAGCCTGGGCATTTGAGACAAGATCCAAAAGACCCTGGGGAAGCTCTGTAAACGATGAGGAAATGTCATCCATCAGAGCATGAATATACCTCCCCAGGATACAGGTTGCATTGGTGGCTTTTAACGCCAGACTGCAGGACGAAAAAATTTTCTTCGACTGCGCCTCTAGCTTCTTTGAATCTCTGTCCCCAGGCACCGTCGGGAAAGAACCAGGCGCTGACTTGGCTGAACAGGAGGCCTGCACCACCAAGCTCTCCGGCGTAGGGTGCCTAGATAGAAACCCAGGGTCAGTCGGAGCCGCCCGATACCTCCTGGCCACGGCTCTGTGAACTGCTGGGGAAGATGCCGGCCTCTTCCACACCTCTATCACCGGATCCAGCAGAGCGTCATTAAATGGCAACAGAGGCTCCGCCGCAGCTGAGGCCGGATGTAGCACCTCTGTTAAAAGGTTTTGTTTAGCCTCCACCACCGGCAAAGGCAGGTCCAAAAAACTAGCTGCCTTCCGTACCACTGCATGAAAGGAAGCAGCCTCCTCAGTATACTCCCCCGGGGAGGAAAGATCCCACTCAGGGGAAGTGTCCAGCCCACTGGCCGACTCCAGTCCACGCAGCCCATCACCCGAGTCCTCTAGCTCTCCTTCCTCCAGGGCTCGTTGGTACTCCTGCTCTTCTAATACACGGAGAGCACGTCTCCTGGAATGAAGTCGCTGTTCAATACGCGGAGTCGACAATGCCTCCGCCGAAGTCGAAGATCGGCGCCGATCTTCAGAAGCCACCGACGCCGCGTCCGGCGCCACAGGTAACTTCGGCGCCGACAAAAGAGCAGCTGAAGCAGATGGACCCACCGGAGTCACAGGCCGAAATCCCGACTTCGACGTCGACGGGATGGAAATCCCCGGGGCCAATCCTTCTGAAGCCACCGGAGCGGCCACCGGCGCCGACACTGGCGCCGAGCCCACGTTCCCAAAAGGGAGAAAGGGCATAAAGGGTGCCGGCCGAAGAGGCGCAGGATCACCCAAAGAAAAGGCCAAAGGCCCAGCCGGAGCACCCCCTGGAGCCATCTGTTGGAAGATGGCATACATCGCATTCAAGAATGCGGAACTATCGGCTCCAGGGGTGGGAAAAGCCGGATACTGAGGTGCCTGTCTCGGAGGCGACCCCGACGCCTGCCTCGGCGTCTGCGCCGGAGAAAACACCTGAGGCTCCAATACCTCAATCACCGACGCCTGTCCAGGTGAAGTCGGAGACGCCGGAGAGGGCAACGGCGTCGAAGGATGCGGCGTAACCGTGGGACTGATCTCCCATGTCCTTCGGCGCCGATCCGAAGACCTGGAACGAGTCTCCTTCGAATGACGCCGAGATTCTCTACGGCGCCGGGAGTCTCGATGACGCCGATGTCTTGGAGAAGACTTCTTGTGATGCTTCTCCTTTGATTTAGCCATAAACAGCTTCGCCTCACGTTCCTTGAGGGCCTTTGGATTCATGTGCTGGCATGAATCACAAGTCGAGACGTCGTGGTCGGAGCTCAAACACCAAAGGCAATCGGAATGAGGATCCGTCACCGACATCTTGCCTCCACACTCACGACAAGGCTTAAATCCAGACTTTCTCTGCGACATTATTACCACAGCGAAAGACTACGCAGCAAAAATACACTGTAACCAAAAAAGTAACAGTTGCTCCCTCGAAGATAACCGTTTCGAATGCACGGAAAAAAGGGAACTGACGTCCGCACGTCGTCGAGGACCTCTTATTGCCTGTATGACGTCAGACGGCGTCGCGTGGGCTAGAGTGACGTCCTCGTCGACGTGCAGAGACTAGTAAGAAGATTTCCGTCGAATGCTGGCGCCATGGGAGTATTCATTAGGTGAGGAATCCACAGGTAGTTGTATCCATCAGAAACACTTTTCTATGGAAACATGGTTGTCACTATGACTACCTACTAGAAACTTCCAGTAGGTAACATAAATATATGTGTATATAAATATATATATCTATATGTGTATACACACACACACACACACACACACACAGTCAGCACTAGGTAGTTATAGTTAGGACCTAGTTTATATAGAAAATAGGTTTTTTTTGTTTTGCTAATAACTTTGGCATCGTTTGATGAATCCTCACAAACTTTTCCAAAAAATAAGATGCTCACTTCAGTGTTTGTCTGGAAAGTTTCGGGGTGATCCACCAAGCAGGGGCAGAAGGAAAAAAAAAGGGGGTTGGGGTTCCAAAACACTTTTTCCCTATGCATTTTTCCATAGGGAATTTGAACAGTAATAGTGCCTGAACCACTGGACAGAATTACATAAAGTTGGCAGAAAGTTAGCTCTTGGTCCAGAAAGCGACTTTTTTGTTACTTGGTGCAAATCTCTTCAGTAGTTTTTGAGAAATGAAAGCAAAAACAAGTTGGTACATATAGAGATGCAAAGGCTTCGTGAACTCTCCAGTTATTGTGCTGAGATCTGATTGGCTGCCAACATTTCAACAAGGAAGGGTTGGTAGCTATATAGGGATTCTGCTTCAGCTGGGTCCCAAAAAAAAGATTAAATAAAAGTATGGAGGGTAGGGACAGCCTGACCCCTTATCTCTGATGCTGGGGTCCCAGAGTAAAAGAGCATTGTTTTTAACATTTTCGCTGGGAGTCACGGCAGATCTGGTGAAAATATAACAAAAACAAAAAAAGCACAGGCTTCCCCTGCTTGCTTAAATGAAGCCCTCAGGTGATCCAGGTCGAGGGGGCATGTTAAAAATGAGGAGGACGCATGGGGCAAAATTATTTTAAGTAGTGGGCGTCCTGTGGACTCCCCGGGGACCACCATCTTCCCTGGGCAAACATACAAAAAATAGGCAGGGGTGCCAACTTCCCCCCCAAATCCTCCCGCGTAGCACTGGGGACTGATGTTTAACCCCTCCCCCAGCATCGGGAAATGCCGTAACCCTAGGGCAAATTGTAATGTTGGAGGGGAGCTTTGTGTCCCCCTCATGGAACGAATAATGGTCCTGGTGACCGCCACCCCCTAGGGCCGGCTCCTGCTATGTCCCGGGGTGCCCACCTCTAGGGGTTAGCTGTTTCCTCTGACTTGCCGGGAGCTGTGACAGCTCCTGCCAAGTCAGAGCAAACACTCGAGTTCCAGCAAGTAAGAGCTGTCAAACAGCTCTCACTTGCTGGTAGTAGAGGTTTCCTCTATTTCCCTGCCTGCAGAGATGTGGGCTGGGAAACAGAAAACTATGAGAGACAGAGAGACAGGGAGAGGAGAGAGAGATGTTTTTAGCCTCTCCCTCTAAGTGACATCAATGCTGGCTCCAGCAGTAGGCGGGGAGCTATGGGGGTCCTCAGGGTCATGATCGACCTGGGGAGTGGGGAGGCACATGGTTCCCCTTCGCCCTTCAAAAAATAAAATGTTTAGGCCAGGCCCCAGAAATGTGGTCCCTGGGGCTGAGATCAGCCTGGGAAAGGGAACATGCGGCCCGCCCCCCAAAAAATATATTAATGCTGTACCATGGGATGGGGTCCTCGGACTACAATTGGCCCGGGGAAAGGGGTGTGTGCCCCCCTCACACACAAAAAAGGTAGAAGGCTGGGCTCCAGAGGATGGGGTGTTTGGGGCCAAGATCGGCCCGGGGGACGGGTGTCACGTGGCCCCCTCCCCAAAAACATAAATATATTAATGCCGGGGTATGGGGTCCCCGGGGCTGAAATCGGCTGGTGTACAGGGTCCACATGATTTCCCACCCCCCCCAAAAAAAATTAGAAGGTTGGGCCCCAGGGAATGGGGTGGCCAGGGCCGAAATCGGCCTTGGGGGGGGCAGGGATCATGCCAACCTACAGCCATTCCCGCTGTGCATGGCTAAACGCAAGGTTCCATGTGTGGTGGTGGTTGGATTAACGCATAGAAATTAAAATTGCTTTACGTTAAAAAAATATAGAAATATAATTTTTTTTAAACATAGAAATTCACTCAAAAACAAAAGTTACAGGGAGGGTATAGTTAGGCTCACATTTTCAACATACAAAACTATGGAAATTCTCTTCTTATAGTTAGTTGTCTCGAGTAACTATAACTTGTGCCCTAATGTAACCATAACTGGCGCCTTCGCCATTTGTGACCTCATCTTGTAATACACCTGCTAACCCATTTAGGACCACTAGGTTTCGTTTGTTGAATCTTCTAGCTCGATACTTGGTAGCTGTGGCTTTGAGCAGCAAGGCTTACACAAAGGGGCAGGTGTAAAGCATTTAAACACCACCAAAACAATTGAGGAAGAAATCAACAAGACACTCAGGAAATTCAATATCAATTTATAAAAATGGATTGTATTTTTATGTATTTTAGACATCACTATAAAGATCCACGGGAGGGTTTTGGAGATATACGGTTTGCAAGGTATAGTAAATCAAAGAATTTCACTCAGCTGTGAACAAGCATTGGCCAATTCAGTGAATTTGGCACTAAAACGTTTTAAGCAAAAAGGGGGATTAGTTGTAATGCGGTCACTTAGATCCATTTCAGGTGACCAATTTGAGTGGAGCCAGTCAGGAGGACCAGCAAGATCCTCAGAAACGGTTACCTCAGCAGGTGAAGCAGTCTTCAATCAATTCCACTCACTTTTATCTGTTGCAGTGGTTTCTAATGGAAGTGGTCCTGATGCAAGGGATACAAGATTGAGTTTGAGTTTATAATTTTGTAAAGCGCATAGCTACCCTGGGGCATCCCAGCGCTGAAGTACGAGAAGGATCCCATAGAAAAAAAAGAAAAGATTAGGTCAAAGAGTTGACAGCAAAAAGAATAGTTTTTTATTTCTTCCTAAATAGCAGTTCGGAAGCCTCGTGTCGAAGCTCTGAAGGAAGGGAGTTCCATAGCCGAGCGGCTTTCGCAGTGAAGGAGTTCCCTACCCAGGATTTCTTGGATCGTGCTATAAGTACTTGATGGGAGGTAGATGAGCGCAAAAGTCTAGGAGGAGTGTAGATGGAAAAAGAATGTCTGAGAAAAAAGGGGCCCCTATCATGTAGGGCTTTATGGACCAGACATAGTGATTTAAATTGGATACGTTGTTTTATAGGCAGCCAATGAAGTTTTACAAGCTCCGGTTTGGCAGATAGCTTCCTCGATAGATTGGTGAGCAGTCTAGCTGCGGCATTCTGCACCACTTGAAGTTTCATTATAATATAGTCTGGTGAACTGAGGAACAGAGAATTGCCATAGTCAAGGCGGGAAAGAATCAGAGCCTGAACAAGGATCCTTTTAGCCCTGGGTGGAAGAAGATTCAAAATCTTCCTGAGGGATCTCAGAAGGCCGAAGCACATAGATGAGTGTTTTTTGGACTGGATTTCCATAGTAAGTCGGGGCTCCAGCCAAAATCCAAGGCTCTTGATATGGGTCTTTGGAGATGGGAGGTTATTAAAAGCCTCTGAATAAGAAGTTAAAGGAAAAGCAGGAGGGCCGTTACCTATAATCATAACTTTGGATTTCCCATCATTAAATTTCAGTTTTGATAAGTTCATCCAGTTAGCAGTGTCTGCAAGACAGCCAGAGAGACTGGAGGAGGAGGACTGCCTAATGCTGGAGAGGGATACTACTAGCTGAGTATCATCAGCATAGGTAACCACAGAAAGATTATATGGGGAGACGACCTTCGACAGAGAGGATAGGTAAACATTAAATAGAGTCGGACTCAGAGAAGAATCCTGAGGGACTCCACGAGTTAAAGGATAAATATCGGGCAAAAAAGAACGATCTAAGACTTGAAAAGATCTTCCTGTGAGAAAAGAGAAGAGCCACGACAAAGTAGTGCCTTCTATCCCCATCTTGGAGAGTCTGTGAGAAAGAAGGTTGTGGTCAACAGTATGAAATGCTGCGCTAAGATCAAGTAATATAATAGCGACATAGCCACCTTGATCCAGAAGTTGCCTGGCAGATTCAGTGACTGCTAAAAGAGCAGACTCAGTACTATGCTGAGCTCTGAAACCCATCTGAGAGGAATCCAAGAGCTTCTGGTTCTCCAGATGACTTGTCAGCTGAAGATTAACATGTTTTTCCAGAACTTTTGTTAGAATGGGGAGGAGAGCAATTGGCCTATAGTTATCTAACGAAATGGGATCCAAATTAGGTTTTTGAGTAGGGGTTTAATGATGGCATGTTTAAAAGACAAAGGCAAAAAGCCTGAGGATAGAGAGTGGTTTAACATTTTTGTCAGAGGGGGAACAATAATATCTGAGGCTAATAACAAAATAGAAGAATGGGCCACATCAAGGCGGGAGCCAGACTTGATGCTGCGAAGAAAGTTAATAACCAGAGTGTCTGTAAGGGGTTGAAAATAATTTAGTGTAGTACATGGGGCGGCCACAAGCCAAAGGTGCTGTGAATGCAATGCCGTCAAAGGGGGGGCCTTTCTCCGTTTACACCTCAGTCCATGAAGGGGGTGAGGCGGTCCTGGTTACAGGGTCAACGTCCCTCAAAGTCCTTTTAGCGCTGGTAGAAGTCCAGTCGGGAGGTATCACTGCCACAGTCATATCCTTCCTTGGGGGATTACTTTGCCTATGGGCAACCAAGCTGCACTCCAGCAACTCCCAGAGGCTCAGTGAACTCTGTAATTTTGAGCTTTGTGATCCTGTCCCTGGTGCTGCACAGCGGTGGTTGGTGATGGTTTGAAGATTCTAGGTTGCCAAATTGCCCCAGCATGCTTCTCAGCTGTTGCAGCACTGTACTGTGAACAGGAGCTCAGACCCTTATAGTCTCTTTGCTTTAGCTGACCTCCGGAGACAACCTTTCCATAAGCAGGATTCAGCAGGCACAATCCCTTATCTTTGCCAGCCACCAGGTTCAGCAGATGCAGTCCACACTAGTGCAGCATTTCTTTGCCTGTTCATCTGTGCAGTCGGGAAGACCTTCTTCGGGCCGCCTTCCACTCCAGTTAAGATCTCAGTTCTGGGTGCCAGGAATGCCCTATTTTTCCTCAGAAAATAACCTTAGGTTAGAAATCGGTTAGAAGTCAGTGCTCTATTAGGTTGCCACTCTCTTTATGACCCCTTCCCGGGAAGTACGGAATCTGGCTATCCTAGCTTGCACCATTCTGTCCACTCCCAACATGGCAAAACCCCTCTCTTGTCATCCAGGGCTGCCTAGCCCACCCCAGAGGTGTGGCTACCAAGGGAGCTACACGCCCATGAGAAACCGCTTTGACAACTGGTTTCCCCTTCACTGTCCCTAGTGCCGGCCTGTCCACTACCTAGAAAAGTGGAACATCCCCTCTCCCAAGTGTTACCCATTTGCCCTTCAAAGACTGCTTCTCCTTTGAAGCTCACCTTTTGGGCCAGCACCTGTATGGCTTCCTGCAGAAGGGAGGTAACACCTCTGTCCAGTTCAGGCTCTAACTGTCTCCATTCCTGCAAGTTGTTAGCATGTCTCTCCAAGAGGGCAGAAAGCTGTTTCAGGGACAGGCTCCTTGTGAAACTGTTCGGGGCACAGGAGACTAGAGTCAACAAAGTGCCAACTTTTTAAACCACACTTCAAGCTGTTACATTAATTTTGACTTGAGAATGAAGCTGGGCTTATTGCAAAGAGATTTTTAATGCCTTTGAGTATCAACTTTGGTTGCAGTGTTGAGAAGTTAGCACAGCTGAGGAATCAGCATGTAAACCTGTCTTGCTATAACACATAAAATACATGTTGTGCCCATGAAATAGGCTGCACCGAGCCTTTGGGCTCTATAGGCTTGCCATAGAAGAGATTTTCACATATTGCAGGTGGGGAGGTTTGGTTTTAACATTGCTTTAAATGGTAAAGTCAGGCTACCACTTTAAACCGATCTTCCAGTGTGCAATAGTGGACTGGGAGGTTTGTTTCACCTGTGGCACATCCAGTGCGGCAATCCCTGTAGTGACTCTCTAACTTACATGCCCTGTGTACCATACACTAGGGACCTAAAGATAAATTGGTATCAGGAACAGTGTGACTGCCGACCTTGAGGTTTTGACGTGACGCTGCGATGCAACGCAACACTATAGGAGGAGTGGAGAAAGCAAGGGCGTGGCGCTACACCTGCCTCACTGGTGTCAGCTTGTACCAATGCCAGCGCCCGGCGTGCTGGTGTTCTAGCACGACCAAGCGCGGCTGCGACTTAAAATCCAACTCAACCCGACCGCAGGAGAACTGCGGAGGAGGAGGCCGTAGAATCGCTGAGCCAGCCAGCTGATGCCACCTGAGGAGGAAAGCTAAGAGGAGCTAATCTGCTCTGCCCCAGCCCTGCCCCTCTCCCCCCATAGTGCCGCACACCCCTCGTGGCTTGGTGTGGACCCCCCGTTGGCGTGCAGCCTGCCAAGGGTCTGGCATCTGGCATGGAGGTCAAAAGGGCTAGTGGCCCAGAGGAGAACGCACCGGAGGTGTGGGACAACGTGTTGTTGGCCCCAGTTAATTAACTATCCAACTGAATGCTGAGAGATCACTGGCTGCTGGCGAGGTTTTGGAGAGCGTAATTTGGAGCTGGTCGAGGGCAAGGGTCGACTGCTTGCAGGCAGGTTTAGAGCCTCAGGCTGCAAGGCCCAGCAGAAGAGGCCGGCGTTAGGTTGGTGCGGCTTGCTGTGTCCTGTTGGTCTGTCCGTTGCCAACCTGCTATAGAGACATTCCCAGGGGCTACTCGGGGCTACTCAGTTAAAGTAAAAAAAAACAGTCCTCCCAGGATGTATGGAACCAGGGGGAGATCAAGGAGCGACAAAGAGGTGCAGGCACAAGAACAGGAATACATTACAGGACAGCTGTGAACTGACCAGATTTCTGGGGGTCCTGAGGAGTTGGAGGGGTCAGAGGTGGACGGTGGGCTTACAGAGCTAATAGAGCCCAATGTGTGGGGCCCCACACCTGGAAGCAAGTGTAAAATGGACAAGGGTGATACCTGGGAGACTGATCCGACCTCCAGCCCCACAGGTGTTCCTACCACCGGCTCCTGGAGCAATGGCAACACCCTGTTCACTGAAGAAGAGCAGGGCAAAGCCGACAGAACTGGGAGAGTAAAAGTATTGAGGAGAGATACAGGGGGAAGAGACACAAGCCCGGGCGATTCCATAAGTGGAACAAGGAGACATGTATGATAAATAAAGGTATGACCAGAACAGGAAAGAATTAAAGGCCTCAGGAACCATGATCAGGCAGCGCACAATCGGGGCTTCAAGGGCCTCTTCTTTCCTAACTGATAAACAGACATTCTGGGCAAATATCCTAATCAATTACTACAACTATCTGAACGTGATTGCTGAACAGAAACAGAAGTTGCATTCCACGCCACATGTCGACTCTGAGCAAGCGCAGGGTGACAGTGGAGTTGTCAAAACGGAGAAGGCTGAAGCAGTAGCTGGGCAGCTAGATTCATCTCCATTACTCAAACCACAGTGCAGTTACCTAAGTAAGGGCTGCCTCCCTGACAGAGTGTCCTTCCCCACCACTACAGTGTGAATAACCCTTTGAGGGGAGAACATCAGGAGAAGGAACCAAGAGCTGATGGGAGACCTGTGAGCCCCTTCACGAATACATGGGGCCACAAGACCTACAAGGACCCCAAGGACTTGAGACTTTACCTCAGACAATTCAGATGACTCTAACAAAACCAGAAAGTATCCGCCTAGAGATGGTAAAATCACATAATGTAGACAGGAAGGTTTCTAAGTCAGCCCACCCACTGATTACACAAATCATAAGACCAACCCACATCGATTCTTCTACAACATCTAGGAGTGGAATGGATAACTTTGTCCCGGACAGACTGGACCCAGGATCACCCATCCTGGACTTCTCCTCACTCTATTTCCTCTCCTTTGGTAACTCAATTTGTAATATTGACCAACAACTGGACAGCATAACATCTGATGACCTGAACTTCCTGGACTTAAACAGACTAGGAGGCGACAAGGCTGAGGGTGGGAGAGATCCTGAAGGTCATCTAAACCATGGTCAAGATCAGCAATTCCTGATGGCCCAAAGCTCAAAGGAGTACGAAAAAGATCCTCCACTGGACCAACCAATACTTAGCATAATGAAGACCATGTGTGTAACACTAGATTCAGTAGCAGCAGCGCTCATGACCAGTCTGAAAAACTCGACGTGCAACTCGAACTGACTAGGCAACTTACAGCCTCTATAAGGGCCATACATCACAGAATGGTCGTGGTAGAAGGTACCGTAAGGGAAAATGTAAGACAACAGTCCACAGTGAATCAGAAGAAAACCAAAAATGAAGTCCATTGATAGAGAAATTAATGGAAGTCCCAAAGGTCATCAACTACGTCATCGAAGACTGCAGAAATAGCCTTAAAAACTTTTCCTTCTCAGACCCTAAGCCCACAAAATCACCAAGTAGACCAATGCCCAGTCGAGCCCCACAATTCGTGGACCCTGCAGACAGCCTAGAAACTGGAGGATATTCAGATGGCATCGCAGAAGAACCAAGTGGAATACCTACTGCAATACCTGATACTCCTATTGTTGCAGGAAGGAAGTCTCAGGGAACAATGTGGCAATGAAAAGGGACGACCCAAAACAAGCGGGAAAACGCTAAGTGGAACAAAATAAGGCAGATTGTAAAAGATCAAAAATCTTTGCTATCCAAAAGCTAAATTCCTCGAAGATGATTCAACACTAAAATAGACCAGCTAGCCCAAGTACATGATGCTTGTGGAAGGGCAGCGAATTGCAACTGCAAACAGTGCTTTCCAACTCCAAGTGTACATCGTTATGTAACACTAAAACTAACTTACTGGAACTAAAACTAAAGCACATTGAACCTGCGAATAGAGAGTCAAGTGTAAACATAACTTCTCATTGGGTCAACAACAAAGATGATCCTACATCCATGGTTCCTGCCTAAACAAAACATCATTATAAGGTCTTGCGCGATGAACATACCAGCCAAGCAAGATCCCCCCCCCAGCAAGTAGATGAGCGGGCATGGCCGGTATCATCAAGGCCTACATTTGACACCAAAAACAAACCTCAAGATGAACCTTGGCCCCAAAGGAGTCAGTCTCAAGAAAGGTGTAAGAGTGTAATGATGAACACTGGTAGAAGCAATGAAGGAAGCAATGATCATGTTCTGCCCAGAGTACTCTTCGAGAGGGAGCCACGACATACTGAACAGGAGTAACATCATTCACCTTGTAAACTCATTGCCGGGTCTGCAAAATGTATCAACTATAGATCTGCTCTCAGTGAGATTTATGCAAAGCAAGACCAAGTGAGCCACACATACGTAAACAAATTGCAAATTACATAAATATTTGTTGGATTATGCTGAAATACAATTAAAAAATTCAAAAATCTTTACAAGACAGTACATCACTCAATATAAGATATGAAGTTCTTTTAGACAATCTCATTCATTATAACATCCTCTTCGTTCAGATTATTTAATCTGATCATTAATCCAAAGTAATAGTCAAAAGATAGAGAAAAGTCCATAAAACAAAGTACTCTCGAAATAGAAAAAAAATAATTAAGATGTTTTTCAGTCCCAAGTTTATATGATTTGTTGTTGCGTCATCAGTCTTCTGCCAGTATTAGTATGGTGTTGGAATCTCAATCCAATAATTAGGAAATTATCCAACCGTCCAAACATTTAGGAAGAATAGCCAACACGCGTTTCGTCCTCACATAGGACTTCCTCAGGGCTGGTAATAAGTAATAATAGTATTTAAATGAAAATCAATGTTGAACCACTATCAAGAGCTTTGTCAATTAGTGCATGATTAATAAATGCATAAAACTTGCAAGTGAATTAGTGTTTAATATTGTGTCTGTCCATATATGTGAGTACAGATATTATGTTGATATCAAATCAAATCATTAGCATGTATAAAGCGCGCTACTCACCCGTGCGGGTCTCAAGGCGCTAGGGACAAAGGGGGTGGTTATCGCTGCTCGAACAGCCAGGTCTTTAGGAGTCTCCGGAAAGCGGAGTGGTCCTGGGTGGTCCTGAGGCTGGTGGGGAGGGAGTTCCAGGTCTTGGCCGCCAGGAAGGAGAAAGATCTCCCACCCGCCGTGGAGCGTCGGATGCGAGGGACGGCGGCGAGTGCGAGGCCAGAGGAGCGGAGGGGGCGGGTGGGGACGTAGAAGTTGAGCCGTCTGTTGAGGTATTCCGGTCCCTTGTCGTGGAGGGCTTTGTGTGCGTGGGTGAGAAGTCGGAAGGTGATCCTTTTGCTGACTGGGAGCCAATGCAGGTGTCTCAGGTGTGCGGAGATGTGGCTGTTGCGGGGTACGTCGAGGATGAGGCGGGCTGAGGCGTTTTGAATGCGTTGCAGGCGATTTTGGAGTTTGGCGGTGGTCCCAGCGTAGAGGGTGTTGCCGTAGTCCAGGCGGCTCGTGACGAGGGCGTGGGTCACGGTTTTTCTGGTGTCGGCGGGGATCCAGCGGAAGATCTTGCGGAGCATGCGGAGGGTGAGGAAGCAGGCGGAGGACACGGCGTTGACTTGCTTGGTCATGGTGAGAAGGGGGTCCAAGATGAAGCCGAGGTTGCGGGCGTGGTCTGCGGGGGTCGGTGCGGTGCCAAGGGCCGTGGGCCGTGGGCCACCAGGAGTCGTCCTAGGCGGACGGGGTGTTGCCGAGGATGAGGACTTCAGTTTTTTCGGAGTTCAGCTTTAGGCGGCTGAGCCTCATCCAATCTGCGACGTCCTTCATACCCTCTTGTAGGTTGGTCTTGGCGCTGGCGGGGTCCTTGGTGAGGGAGAGTATAAGTTGGGTGTCGTCGGCGTAGGAGGTGATGATGATGTCGTGCTTGCGTACGACGTTAGTGAGGGGGCTCATGTAGACATTGAAGAGTGTCGGGCTGAGTGATGAGCCTTGAGGTACGCCGCAGATGATCTCAGTGGGTTCTGAGCGAAACGGAGGGAGGTAGACTCTTTGGGAGCGGTTTACGAGGAAGGAGGCGATCCAGTCCAGGGCCTGGTCTTGGATCCCGGTGGAGCAGAGGCGGGTGATTAGGGTGCGGTGACAGACGGTGTCAAAGGCAGCCGAGAGGTCGAGAAGAATGAGGGCGACTGTTTCACCGTTGTCCATCAGGGTTCTGATGTCGTCTGTGACTGAGATGAGGGCGGTTTCTGTGCTCTGGTTGGTTCGGAATCCGGTCTGTGAGGGGTCGAGCAGGTTGTTGTCTTCCAGGAAGGTGGTCAGCTGTTTGTTGACGGTCTTCTCTATTACTTTGGCTGGGAAAGGCAGAAGGGAGATGGGGCGGAAGTTTTTCAGGTCGCTCGGGTCAGCCGTAGCTTTCTTTAGTAGGGCGTTGACTTCGGCGTGTTTCCAGCATTCGGGGAAGGTAGCAGAAGAAAAAGAAGAGTTGATGACGGTCTGGAGGTGCGGGGCGATGATGTTGTCGGCTTTGTTAAAGATGAAGTGCGGGCAGGGGTCCGAAGGGGCGCCGGAGTGGATAGAGTTCATGATGGATTTGGTTTCTTCCGTGCTGATGTGGGTCCAGTTGTTGAGGGTGATGGTCGGGGATGTGGGTTCGGTGGTGTTAGGTTGGGTCTGGTGTCCGAAGCTGTCGTGGAGGTCGCTGATCTTGCGATGGAAGAAAGTGGCGAGGGATTCGCATAGATCCTGTGAGGGCGTGTTGGCGTTGGCGCTGGGGTTGGAGAACTCCTTGACGATGCTGAAGAGTTCTCTGCTGTTGTGGCTGTTTTTGTCCAGTCTGTCGGTGAAAAAATTCCTTTTGGCAGTGCGGATCAGGTGGTGGTGTTTGCGGGTAGCGTTCTTGAGGGCGGTCATGTTGTCAGCGGTGCGGTCCTTGCGCCAGGCTTTCTCAAGTGCGTGACAAGTTTTCTTTGATTCTTTGAGGGTGTCAGAGAACCAGAGGGGTTTCTTGGTGTTGTTCTGTCACTGCGAGCGTTTGAGGGGAGCAAGGTTGTCTGCGCAGTTGGAGATCCAGTTTGTGAGGTTGAGGGCTGCGACGTTGGGGGTCGGTGGTGAGGGTGGGTTGGTTGGCGGCGAGTGCGGCGAAGAGTTGCTCTTCAGGGATCTTGTTCCACTGTCGGCGAGGGATGGGTTGAGTGCGGAGGTGGCGGGTCTCGCGTCGGAATGTGAAGTGGACGCAGCTGTGGTCGGTCCAATGAAGGGCGGAGGCGTGGCTGAAGAAGACGTGTTTGCTGGCGGAGAAGATAGGGTTGAGTGTGTGTCCGGCGATGTGGGTGGCAGTGTTCACCAGTTGTTTGAGGCCGAGGTTGGCGAGGTTGTTGAGCAGGGTGGTGGTGTTGGGGTCGTTGTTTTGTTCCAGATGGAAGTTGAGGTCGCCTAGGAGGATGTAGTCCGGTGAGGCGAGGGCGTGCGGGGAGATGAAGTCAGCGATGGTGTCGCTGAAAGGGGCGCGAGGTCCGGGAGGACGGTAGACGAGGGATCCTCTGAGGGTGGTTCTCGGGTCGGTGCGAATCTGAAAATGCAGGTGTTCAGCGGCAAGAGGGGAGTCTTCAGTGGAGGTGGTGACGCTGATGGAGTCTTTGAAGACGATGGCGATGCCTCCTCCTACTTGGTGCGGTCTTTCCTGGAGATCTTGTAGCCTTCGGGGATGGCGGTGGCGATGTCTGGAGCAGAGGAGGCGTTCATCCAGGTCTCCGTGATGAAGGCGACGTCCGGTGCTGTGGAGTCTAGGAGGTCCCAGAGTTCAACGGCGTGTTTGTGAACGGAGTGAGCGTTGACTAGGATGCACTTGAGGTGGTTGATGGCGCGTGGGCTTGTGGTCGTAGTTGTTGCGTGGTGGAAGATGCGTTTGCAGGAGTTGCAGGCGAAGGGTCAATGGGTGCGTTTGGGGTGAGCTTGGAAGCAGGTGTTGGAGCGTCCTGGGTTGAGGGCATGGAGGGTGGTGGGGTCATAGCGGATCATCGGGGCTTGGGAGCGCTGGGGACCAGGGGTCATGGCGCTAGGCGCGGGCCAGGCGCGGACGGGCGCAGACGGGCTTGCCCCTGGCGCGCCTCCGGCGCACCCGCTGCGCGGTCGCGCAGCGGCCGCCATATGAGGTGGGGGGGGGGAGGGGTCAGCTGGGGGCGAATGGGAGCTGGGGGGCGGGGGCGTGCAGGAGGTCGCGGCGGGAAAGCGCGAGGGAGGGGGGGACAGGTAGAGTGAGAAGAGCTGGGGGAGGGGGGTTTAAGGGTGGAGCGGGGAGAGTGTTAGGAGGTTTAGGAGATTAGGGAGAAAGATAGGTGTAGGGTTGTGAAGATAGGGGAGGGGGGGTTTTAGAGGTGGGTGAGAGGTAGAGTGAGGGGATAGGAAGATAGGTAATAGAGGGGGTGGCGGGAGGGGGGAGAGATAGAGAAATAGGTAGAGAGAAAAGGTAGATAGAGAGATCGATAGATAGGGAAAAAGATAGAGAGATAGGAAGATAGGAAGATAGGAGGAGGTGGAGAGTGAGGGAGTTGGATAGTGGGATAGAGAGATGGAGAGATAGGTAGATAGGAGGAGTGAGGGAGGTAGAAAGTGAACGGGTTAGATAGGGGAGATAGAGGGGGGGATGCGAGTGGGGGAGGGGGATGAGGCAGGAGGGCAGGCGCGGGGAGAAGAGGACGGAGGAGGCAGAAGAGCCGAAGGCAGAAGACAAGAAGAAAAGAAGACAAGAAGAAAAGAAGAAAAGAAGAGCAGAAGAGCAGAAGACCGGAAGAGCAGAAGACCGGAAGAGCAGAAGACCGGAAGAGCAGAAGACCGGAAGAGCAGAAGACCGGAAGAGCAGAAGACCGGAAGAGCAGAAGACCGGAAGAGCAGAAGACCGGAAGAGCAGAAGAAGAGCAGAAGAAGACAGAAGAAGACAGAAGAAGACAGAAGAAGATACAAAAAACGAAGAAACAGGGTGCAGAATACCACAGCAGAAGATGAGGAAGAAGAGAAGACGGGGAGAAGAGGAGTACAGAAGAAGAATACAGACGAGGAGCGAGGAGGAAGAACAGAGAAGAAGGAAAGAGGAAAAGAAGCAGGAGCAGGAGAGAGGGTGAGTAGCGCGGGGCAGAACGAGGGGCTGGGAGGTGGGGGGTACTTACTGTGGGGTGGGTCTCAGGAACTCAGGAACCTGGAGGAGCTGCAGCGGCAGGGGGAGCGACCTACCCTTGGGTCAAGGGTCGCTACCACTGTCGCGCAGCGGCCGCCATATGAGGTAGGAGGGGAGGGGGAGGGGTCAGCTGGGGGCGAATGGGAGCTGGGGGGCGGGGGCGTGCAGGAGGTCGCGGCGGGAAAGCGCGAGGGAGGGGGGGGACAGGTAGAGTGAGAAGAGCTGGGGGAGGGGGGTTTAAGGGTGGAGGGGGGAGAGTGTTAGGAGGTTTAGGAGATTAGGGAGAAAGATAGGTGTAGGGTTGTGAAGATAGGGGAGGGGGGGTTGTAGAGGTGGGTGAGGGTGAGAGGTAGAGTGAGGGGATAGGAAGATAGGTAATAGAGGGGGTGGCGGGAGGGGGGAGAGATAGAGAAATAGGTAGAGAGAAAAGGTAGATAGAGAAATCGATAGATAGGGAAAAAGATAGAGAGATAGGAAGATAGGAAGATAGGAGGAGGTGGAGAGTGAGGGAGTTGGATAGTGGGATAGAGAGATGGAGAGATAGGTAGATAGGAGGAGTGAGGGAGGTAGAAAGTGAACGGGTTAGATAGGGGAGATAGAGGGGGGGATGCGAGTGGGGGAGGGGGATGAGGCAGGAGCAGGAGGGCAGGCGCGGGGAGAAGAGGACGGAGGAGGCAGAAGAGCCGAAGACAAGAAGACAAGAAGACAAGAAGACAAGAAGACAAGAAGACAAGAAGACAAGAAGACAAGAAGACAAGAAGAAAAGAAGAACAGAAGGACTGAAGACCGGAAGACACACAGAAGAACAGAGAGGAGTACAGAAGAACAGAGAAGAATACAGAGGAAGACAGAGGAAGACAGAGGAAGACAGAGGAAGACAGAGGAACAATACAGAAGAAGACAGAAGAAGACAGAAGAAGACAGAAGAAGACAGAAGAACAGAGAAGAAGACAGAAGAACAGAGAGGGAGACAGAAGAACAGAGAGGGAGACAGAAGAACAGAGAGGGAGACAGAAGAACACAGACAGAGGGAGACAGAAGAACACAGAGGGAGACAGAAGAACACAGAGGGAGACAGAAGAACACAGAGGGAGACAGAAGAACACAGAGGGAGACAGAAGAACACAGAGGGAGACAGAAGAACACAGAGGGAGACAGAAGAACACAGAGGGAGACAGAAGAACACAGAGGGAGACAGAAGAACACAGAGGGAGACAGAAGAACACAGAGGGAGACAGAAGAACACAGAGGGAGACAGAAGAACACAGAGGGAGACAGAAGAACACAGAGGGAGACAGAAGAACACCGAGGAAGACAGAAGAACACCGAGGAAGACAGAAGAACACCGAGGAAGACAGAAGAACACCGAGGAAGACAGAAGAAGACAGAAGAACACAGAAAAACACAGAAAAACACAGAAAAACACAGAAGAACACGGAGGGAGATACAAAAAACGAAGAAACAGGGTGCAGAATACCACAGCAGAAGATGAGGAAGAAGAGAAGAGGAGAGAAGACGGGGAGAAGAGGAGTACAGAAGAAGAATACAGACGAGGAGCGAGGAGGAAGAACAGAAGAAGGAAAGAGGAAAAGAAGCAGGAGCAGGAGAGAGGGTGAGTAGCGCGGGGCAGAACGAGGGGCTGGGAGGTGGGGGGTACTTACTGTGGGGTGGGTCTCAGGAACTCAGGAACCTGGAGGAGCTGCAGCGGCAGGGGGAGCGACCTACCCTTGGGTCAAGGGTCGCTCCCCCACCAAGTGGAGATTTATATGATACAGTTCTGTTATCCAGCTAATATATATAATATCTTATGTGCAAGCCCTTATGATTTAATCTAATTAGTAGAAAGTGCAAAAGTGAAATGTAAAAACAAAACAAAATTAGATTAACCATAATCCTGTCTAATTTCTACTTCTTATGAAATATAAGAAACCGTCACCAGGTCTATTCCGTAAAGTTACCTTATGTTAATCATATCAAGATCTTCATTATAACTATCACAGAGGAAAAATAAACATACTTATCATATACATATTAATCAACCAAACATCTTCAAAGTACTGTAAACGGCACAGTTTTATGGACTTTTCTCTATCTTTTGGCTATTACTTTGGATTAATGATCAGATTAAATCATCTGAACAAAGAGTATGTTATATTGAACTGGATTGTCTGAATGAACTTCATATCTTATATTGAGTGATGTACGGTCTTGTGAAGATTTTTGAATTGTATTTCAGCATAATCCAACAAATATTTGTGTAATTTGCAATTCGTTTACATATGTGTGCCTCACTTGGTCTTGTTTAGTAATTAATACTGGTCCTGATACAGTTTCCAGTATACACACATTGGCAAAAGATGTGTAGTTAGTGTTAGTAGCACCATATGTAAACATTATACTTTGTCATTGTAGGGATGTGCATTTAGGATTGTCATTGTTGCCCTATGTTTTATAGATTTATACAAAGGAAAGGGACGATCTTTGGAGAATCCACTGAAACAGTCTGCAGCTCTGCAAGGATAGTAAATGAGATCCTAAGTCATTCCATCACAATGAAGACATGGGGAATAACAATATGTACCCCTCAAAACAAAAACGTATCCTCCCATGTTCCTTAAAAGAAGACAAATTCAAAACTTGTACAGCAATAACGAGATCAAGGACCCACCTGGCTCAGTATTGCAGGTGGCAATTACCTCTTTCCGTCCACTCTCCCAACAGCCAGACTGGAGCAAGATGAGGTTTTGCCTGTTAGCAACTACGCCAAAAAAGAGTGCTCGCCAAACAGCTGCGTAGCAAGCCCAAAACTTGCTGGCAGAACAACAGCAGTGCAGTAGGTAGCAAATAACGGACCCTGCAATAGTGAAAGGAAATACAAGACAGCCATTAGCATTTTTTAAGTTGGAATATCGCGGGTCTAAAATCTAAAACTGAGGACAATGACTGGTCAGAATTAATTAAACAAGACATCATTTGCTCTCAGGAAACGTGGTCTGTAAACGTCATTGATTTAGATGGTTATTGCTCTTATCATACCAGCTTTGGAACTTTGTAAAGGCAGGCCAGTAGGGGGCCTGACAATCTGGGTCAAAACATCAGTACTTGAAAATCTCATAGTAACTTCTACCGTTTTAAGTAACAACATGCATGCTTTATCAATGGTAAACAAGTCATGGTCACTCAAACTAGTGAATGTTTACTTTCCTCCCTCCAGTTGGGTCCAAGTTAAGCCAGGAGTGCAACTGTTTAAAAAGTACATCTAAGGAGAACAGCGGAAGCCCAAGTAAAATGACCCCTTGGAGCTAGAGGCGGGTGCCCACCTCAGACTTGCAGTAACGTTCTGTTAATATGCGCTGACCTTAACACCAATCCACATCCCATGTTAGGGGACGAGTTGGTTGTTGAAGAAGATAATGCTTGGAACATTCCATATCCCCCCACAGAGCGATGCAGAAGCTCAAAAAAGGGAGAGCTAATTTACGAGGCCTTAATTGAATGCTTACCCTAAACGGGAAAACTAACTCAGAAAAAAGCCCTGGACCCTATGTTTCAAGCTGGTATGAGGCAAAGTACCATTGATTACATAGCAATTAACATCAAAGCCTGGCACTACATCAGGGACATGAAAGTTGATGGCCAGGATTGAAAGTGACCACAATCCATTATTAATGTAGATGACGCATTCAGGTATAGGCCACCTGAAACCCTCATCAATGCATAACAGAAATCGCCCAACAATCACCTTGAGGTCTAACAGGAAAAATATTCAACGAGTAGTCGAGGTTGACCTCCACAACCTCCCTCCAAGTGAAATCTGGTATGTATCATACACCACAATCCTAGACATGCTATGTGACGATGTGCCTCTCTGGCTGCAAAACTGTAATGATCTCCAGGAACAAACATCAGAGGAAAGACAGATAGAAACATCCCGCTGGCAACATGCTAGAGTACGAAATGAAGGAAAAAGACGTCGAGCAAGCCATCCTCTCACAAAAAATCAATTAAATTATGCTTAGTGTCTACAAGTCACACTCATGCATCTGTGTGACAACTAACAAACCCTATAGTCACCAAATTATACAAACAAAAACCTACAATAACAAAAACCAATATAGAAATACTATACAAAACGAAACAATGTTAAAAACATATAAGTCAATGGTTCCTTTAAGCACCGTTATGTTTTAGCATATAAGCTGCTTAGCCATTCAGTGCAAAGCAGTTTTACGTTAGCCAACAGTCAATTGCTGGTAAAAATATCCGATACGATCCAATGTTTTTAAAAACCAATTATGCGAAAATTCCAACACGCATTCCTCCACTGTTGTAGTCAACACGTTTAGGCCTTTATAAATCTGGCCTCCTCAGGACATCAGGAACAGTGCCTATATATACAATATATCAAAATATAACTTTACTGATATTGCTTACTTTAACAACACAGATCACCAGGGGTGAACAACCACCCCTGTTCACCCTGAAAAATCACCAATGTGCATAAATTAAAATAGAGAAATTACTTGGCTACACCTAAAGAAGACCCCATAAAATAGCATAACTAGTAAAATCCATATATGTTAGAACACCTCAAGGATTGCCTATTTTACATATTTACATAGTTGTAAAGTCCGACAAAAAGAGCCAAATAATTGAAAGCTCACCAAGAGTGATGTATTTAAAGATTGCAATAAGAAGGTGCCAGTGTGCGTCGCCAAAGGGACTAACCTTAATGGTTTATTATTGCTGAAGGTAGTGCTCAAAAGTTAAATGCATCACAAAGATTGCAAACAATCTAGAGAAAAAAACATTGTAACATCGTATATCATTATATAGATAAAAAATATGCTCCCAGATAAATAACGGAGCTGTTATGCGCTTACCTAATCCAATTTAATAAATCAGAATCGATCCGCACTTGACCGGCATTCTAAAACGGAACCGAGGCGAGCGCGGTAAAGCTTTGGAATTAGATCACAAAGCCGCTATCAGAAAGAACGCTCAGGGAGCGCGCACGAGCGCCTAACATAGAAAACGGACTACCGATCTTAAATACATGGAAGTACAGGCATAGTTAGCGGGGCAGCCATCTTTGAATATATAATCCATGACACAAACAGCAAAGCAAAGACATAATGGGTAAACAGCACACTTCATCCACATAAAAAAACACAATGGGTCAAACAAATGAATAGCATTTCTCTATTCAGCAAAGCACACGTTCATAATAAAGAAAAGTGTGTTTACACCTTAATCAAAGACCACATTTCTGTCAAATCATTTAACCCCTTGTTAGCCGTCCCAAATTTTTCAATCAAACGTGCTTCCATTCTATCCAGAATTGAAGCTGTCTCTTCCTGTTTTCGTTTTTTCCACCACATAAAGTGTAGACCATCTGATATCTTCGGGTCTATGTTTTTTTTTCAATGTACTGGTCGACCAATGGGGCACCAAGCACTGCACACCTAATCCTAGACATGTGTTGTAGGATGCAGGTTTTAACTGGCTGTGTGGTCTGGTCTATGTACGTCAGAGAGCAGGGACATGTAATGCAGCAGATCACGTTTCGTGTATTGCAATTTGAAAATCGGAGTTGATGAGGAATTTTACCATTCACTTCTATATCCTTGCTCTTTGTATATTTACAAGCCAGGCAATTATTGCATTGAAAATGGTCAATGATTGGTGGTAGGTCTAGCATACTTCTCAAATCCAATCTTTTCTTTGTATTTGAAGTAAAAGGGGCATGTACTAAAGCATTGTAAATCTTACGACCTCTTTTAAATGCGAACAAGGTTTTTTTTTTTAGCCCTACTGGGTAAAGTAATTTCCAGTTTTTCAATAATAGCCCTGATTCGATTGGCCTTAGGATTATATAGAAGTACACAAGTTAGAGGACACACCTTGTTTTTTTGCTTAGGGGTCCTGCTGTCCCTTCGCAAGCAGTCTGTGCAATGGGACAATAGCGGGTTAGCCCAACCCAGAGAGCAGGTGCATGCGGCGGCAAGCACAGAGAGAGATTGCTCCCTTGGTAGTTCCCCAATTTAGTTCAGCCCCAAACACCACCGCCCAAATCGTATTGTGGAGGCATCAAAATTATGTATCACAAAACAAACTGTTTTTTTAAGGCAGGCAACTGTGTTTTTGTTCCTGGGCTCGGTGGCCATAGAGGGAAACATACTAAACCCAGACATTTCTGGGAACTAGACTTCCGGGGAAGTCCACAGAGGTGTGACTTGTGTGGATTCCCCTAAGTTTTCTTACCCAGAATACCCTGCAAAGCTGAAATGTTGAATAAAAACTCTATTTTGTCTTGCATTTCTGTCACACAAACTACAGGAATATGCTGGAATCCACAAAATTCCTACCACCCAGTGTTTCCCCACCTGTCCTGATAAAAATACTACCCCACTTGAGTGCCTGTACCTAGTGCCTGTGTCAGGAATGGATCACCCCAGGGGCAACAGTTGTCCTCATATAAGGACCACAATTGACCGTTGTGTGATCTATTCCTGTCACGGGCACTAGGCCTACCCACACAAGTGAGGTATCATTTTTATCGGGAGACTTGGGGAAATTCTGTGTGGAAGGAAATTTGTGGCTCCTCTCAGATTTGAGAACTCTCTATCACCGAAATGTGAGAAAAAAGTGTTTTTTCTGCCAAATATTGAGGTTTGCAAAGGATTCTGGGTAACAGAACCTGTTGAGAACCCCACAAGTCACCCCATCTTGGATTCCCCAAGGTGTCTAGTTTCCAAAAAATGCACAGGTTTGGTAGCTTTCCCTAGGTGCCAGCTGAGCTAGAAACCAAAATCTATAGCTAGGCACTTTGAAATCTGACGTGTTTTTTGCAAAGTAAAAATGTGATGTGTCCATGTTGCATTCCCTGCCGCGAGCATTAGCCTACCCACTCAAGTGAGGTACCATTTTTATTGGGAGACTTGGGGGAACACAGAATACCAAAACAAGTGTTATTGCCCCTTGTCTTTCTCTACATTTTTTTTCCTTCCAAATGTAAGACAGTGTGTAAAAAGAGACGTCTATTTGAGAAATGGCCTTTAATTCACATGCTAGTATGTGTACCCCTAAATTCAGAGATGTGCAAATAACCACTGCTTCTCAACACCTTATCTTATGCACATTTTGGAAATACAAAGGTGGTCTTAATACCTATTTTTCACTCTTTATATTTCAGCAAATAAATTGCTGTATACCCTGTATAGAATAAAAACCCATTTCAAGGATGCAGCTCATTTATTGGCTCTGGGTACCTAGGGATCTTGATGAACCTACAAGCCCTATACATCCCCTCAAACAGGAGAGTCCAGCAGACATAACAGTATATTGCTTTCAAAAATCTGACATCGCAGGAAAAAGTTACACAGTAAAACGTGGAGAAAAATGGCTGTTTTTTTTTTTTACCTCAATTTCAATATTTTTTATTTCAGCTGTTATATTCTGTAGGAAAACCTTGTATGATCTACACAAATGACCCCTTGCTGAATTCAGAATTTTGTCTACTTTTCAGAAATGTTTAGCTTCACGGGATCCAGCAGTGGTTTCATAACCATTCCTGCCACTAATTTGAAAGAGGCTGAAAGCACTAAAAATAGTAAAAATGTGGTATAATGCCAAGATTGTGTTGAAAAATTGGGTTTTCTAATTCAAGACTGCCTGGAGGATGCTGGGAAGATGGTGATTTAATCCCTGCAAACCCTTTGTTGATGCCATGTTCGGGGGAAAAACCACAAACCTTCTTCGGAAGTCCTTTTTCACATTTGTTTAAAAAAAACAAATTTTTGCTTTATTTCCGCTACTTTCTTGGTCTCCTCCAGGGGTACCTTTAGAATCCCCAGAATAATGGAAAAGAGGATGCAAATTGGATAGCTTATGTGGACAAAAGCAGCTAAGGGGTTATATGGTCTCACATAGGAAATGAACAATTGTGTAATTCCACATCTCCTGATCTCATATTCTTTCAAACACAGCTTCAGATTGTCATCAAATCTTGGATTAAACACAGAAGAAGACTGTCTTTTTTTGTAATAATAAATATTACCCCATCTGGGTTGTAGAAGCAGTTACTCACCTCCAAGGCTCGTATGTCTGAAACCCTTCAAAAAGTTAATAAACGTAAAACGGTTGCTATCTAGCAAAGGTAACTACCGTAATGTCAAACCTATTAGATGGCCAACACTCTAATTTTGTAAAAATCAAATTCACGTCCCATAAATAACTATGCCGTGGCCTAGGAGGCCTCCTCAGTTTTATTCATTTCATTATTCTGCAAATCAAAGTATGTCTTGCAATGGAAGAAAACCCTACTGGAGCATGTCCTGCAGCCACCCCAGACCTATCACAATTTATAGTTATGTAACCTAGACCTTTCTCAAATAAAGAAGATACAAAATTTGAAAGCTCTATGGGAGATGCCTCCAAGGGATACGCGTCTCTCTCTATGCACCAACAAACACATTTCTCCCATGCTCCAACATAACGCTTCCTTGTCCCAGGTGCCCAATATTCTTTGAACAACTTCTGAGCCTGTTATGAAAGTCCTTCAAAATGTTTTCCTTCTCTGAAATCTCCTAAATAAGAAGGCTCAAAGCCCTTTCCAAAACCAATAGATGAACCTCTCCTCTCTGACCTGTCAACATGTCTCCCGAAACAGGTATCAAACATGGCTCCTCTACTAATAACTCCAGCAACCCTGGAATCTAAGGCTGAGCTGTCCAAAAAGGAGTGATCAGAATTATTTGACATTTCTGTCTCCTCACCATCAACAGTACCCTCTGAATTATTGTGAAAAGAGGGAATGCATACTCCGTAAGTCCCCTCCAAGCCTGTTAAAAAGCATCCACTGCTTCTGGATCTGGTCTATAACTGAAATACTGAGGTAAATGGAACATCAACCTTGACCCAAACAGATCTCCTTCCAAAGGACCGCAAACATTCTGAATTCTCCTGAATAGATGCACACTGTTGGAAAGTGGATTATTGGTAAGGGCAGGTAGGTACCTACACTTAGCAATAGGTCACAGACCCCCACTAGGTCCAGTCAAGATCTCAGTAAATTAATCCTTGCTCAACCCTTTGTAGCTTGGCCCATGAGCAGTTAGGCTTAATTTAGGAGACAGGTGTGTAAAGTATTTAATATCAGCAAAACAGTAAATAAGTAAAACATAAAACAATAAAAATCCAACACCAATTTATAAACATAGCAAATATTTTTTATCTTTAAAATCACACCAAAATGACAAAATGAAAGAAATGTTTTGTAGTGCCTAAAAACCAAAAGCGTAAACCGGGGACATCTGGTCCCACTCGATGGGGGCAAAGTCAAATGTTGACACTGACTGCGATTGAGCCCTGCTTGGATACACTGAGCGGAAGGCCTTGGCCAAATTTTAACTACACACTTAGAAACTTCTGGAGCTTTTCTTCCTCAACGTCTCGAGGTCCTCCCCAGCAAGCAGATTCCAATGCAATGTCATCGGATTGCCTTTCCGTGAGCCCCCAGTCAAATCCTGGAATTCTGGAGCTTTCAGAAGGACGAACCTGAAATTCAGGCCTGGTCGCGGTTGAAGGTAGCCAGCTTGACTCTCGCCGTCTGGTTGGTTCATCCATGGAGCTTTTTTTCAGAGTTGTTACAAACTTCTGGATCTCCTTCCAGAAATCCTTTTTGGGTCCTTGAAGTTCTCACACGCTTGGTCCAAGGCTCCATAAGCTCTGAGTTGCTCCTTGGAAGTTGGGATTACAGTTCCCAGAATGCACCTGATCAGAATCCTCAAATGGCCACTGCACGTTGGTCAGCTAGGCTCTTCTTACAGGACTTGATGTAGGGGACTCTGGTGAGCTCCTTTGTACCTGTAATTTACAGGATATCCACTCCTGGAGTTGCAGAAGCGAGACAAAGTCCTTTTCTTGTTGAAGCCCAAAGTGTCCTTGCAAGTGCAGTGTCCAGGTGTCCAGCAGGGCAGTCCTTCTCTGGTATCACCTTCCAGCAGGGATCTGGTTCGTGGGGCAGCTCTGCCATATTTAGCCTTACTCCTGGGGTGGGAAGCAGGGGGTGCTCCTGTCCAATGGGGTGCAGGCCACCATCCTCTGAGGTGACCACTTCCTGTGAAGTGTGGCAAAAATCAATCCCAGAAAGCAGCGTTCTCTGCAAATCCAAGATGGCAACAATCCATCTGTTGGAGGTCAGATCTGGCTGAGTCCACCGAGTGGTGTGGCTAAGTCTCTCTTAACAATCCCGTTGCAGCTCCTCTCCTAATCTAATCAGTTGGGCTCCCATCTGTCTGGGGGGTGCAGGAAATAGGGCAGGTCCAGTTTCTGTCCTTAGTTGCTTTCCCTCTTTTGAAGACCATTTTGGCTACTCTTCCCTATCCTGCTCTGCCATCTGCTGCAGCAGTTGTCAGCCCAGGCCACTTTACTCCTCATTAAGGTAGCCTGGCGTGGGCTGCCAGAGGCACTACAGGGCTGAATTTGGTAACTTTAAGAAAGAATTACCCTAAAACTCTTTCCCTGTCTTAGTTGTATTAAATTCAACATTGGCAAGTGGTTGGATTTATTGTAACATTTAACTTTGTACCACATTTGCTATATTTAGCTAATCTCTATTCAAAATAAGACTTCATTATTTTAAAATAAAGTCTCCCAATGTTGGTCTATGGAGCCCATTGACTACAATAGGGAAAACAAATGTGACTGTTTTTCCCTCAACAGGGCTTATACAACATAATTTATAAGGTTCCGGCTTATATTTACGTTGCATCCAACTCTGGGAGCACCTAGGACAGACCTTAGGGGTGACTTATATGCAAAAATAAGGTAGTTTAAGACTGGAAGTAGGTTTGATTTCAAAGTAGAATCTAGGGTTAATGTTAACTTAAAAGCAGTCAGCATGGCAGATCTGCCTTTACAATGACACCAGGGACCACAGCATTGCACCCAGGGGTGCACTATCTACCCTGGGGTCATCAAACCTATATGCATTACCATTTAGTAGGGAATTATAGGTAGGTTGTCAGAGCCAATTATATTTAGACCAAATTTGCATATACCATTTTAGACAGAGCCCTGGCCCTGGGTCTGGTTAGCAGTGCCCAGGGCATAGTCAGTCAGTAACCACAGTATCAGTCAAAAAGTTTGGGGGTGATCAGGGCGAAAGGATGAATGTTCCACCCCTCCCCCCAACTCCCCCGGCCCACCCACCCACACAACTTCCAGTCACTGTAATCTCACTGATAGCTTGAGTTCCAATCTGCTGCCGTATTCAACATACCTGGCAAGTATTATGCACGCAAACCTCTTTTATTCCTGACAAAACCTCCATATCTCCTTTGCAACCAGAGTTAGATTTTTTGACTTGCTGCTACCCAATCAATTTATGTAACGGACTGCTGACACATTGTCCATATACAATAACACATTATCTGTCTATAATAACACATTGCAATTTTTTTATGTTTTCCCAAAACTCTTTAATGAAGAAAGACAGGCTTTCATCTCTTTAGTATTAATATGGCTCTGACACTCCACCCATGACCATCTGCCACCTGCCACCTGCTGATCCAAGCAAGCTCCCCAGCCAAAACGGCTTGTCTGTATCCAATATAAAATCTGGACATATCTTAAAAATCGTCTGCCCATTCCATGCTTCTAAATTGTCTAGCCACCAATTCAGCTCTTACTGCACTTCCACAGCAATGTGTACTTGGTCGCCAAACCACAAACCTTTCTTTAGGCCTCCCGCCTTCAGTCTCTGCAAACCTCTGTAATGAAGTGGTCCTGGAAAGACTACCTGGATTGAAGAAGAAAATAAACATGCACCTCTTGCTAAAGACCTCAAAGTAATGAGTTGTTTCTTCAGAATCTGTTTTATCTCTGTTTTTATCTTCACAACCTTCATTTCTGTTAAACATAAGGTCACATGCGTAGTGTTAATCTGAAACACAAGGAACTCTATCGCCTGATACTGATTTCTCCAAATTAATCAAAAACCCAGAGACTCCAACAGATGCAGAGCTACAGAAAGTTGTGTGCTCAACTCCTTCTGTTTCTGAGACATAAACAGGGGCTCACAGAGTTACATAATCATTTTAATTCCTATCTTAATGAGAGAAGAAGCCACTGGTCTCAGTACCTACGTAAAACACCAAGGTGCTGATGCCAGCCCAAGAGACAGGCAAGTGAACTGATAAAGGTCTCCTAACTATCGGAATTGCAGAAATCTGCAACTCTCATCTGCTATTCAGACTTCAAATTTATTACAGGGCGCTAGCCCTTGTCCTTTTTCTGAATAAAAAATACTGTGCTCACAAAACCTGCATCTTTTTCAGACAATTTGTCTATTGCTCCTTTTTTAAACATCTCTTGAGCCTCCAAATCTACTAACGTTTGTTTGCCTATTTGAAATAACATCTCCTTTGTTACTTCATCCTTAATAGGTGGTTCCCTGCACTCTATTGTGTACCCCTTTACTGCACGTAGGATCCATTGATCCCCAGTTAAACTCTTCCAATTGTTTATGTATTTTTTTTAAACAACACCCTACCTTTTCTTGGAAAGAAACAGGAATCGTTCTCGTACCCACCTTGACTTCCTTGTGTAAAAAGAGCCCTTCCTCTGGACTGGAATCCTCTGATACTTCGTCCTCTCTGTGGATAGAATCCAGTGGCAGACTGGAATCCTCTAAAAGATGCATGTCCTTGCGATTGGTAATGGGACCCTGAGTATGACAGGCAAGTAAAACGCCTCTTTGGTCTGGCCCAGTTAAAAACACGCCCAGAATACTTTCCTTTGAGAACTAAGGCTTGTGAAAGTGGAAACGTATTCCCTGCCCTCCCACACCCCTTCTTTCACTAAGCTTTCTCCACCTAAGTACTCTTTAGGGTCCTCACAATGCTTCTTTTTTAGTAAAATCCCCTAACATAGGGCAAATGCGCATGAGGATTGCTTTTTGCCTTTCCGCCATCAATGGCGCATTTGCGTTCCCAAGGAAACAAACTGCTCTTTGTGACCAAACTCTTAACAACTCTGTATCCACAGAGACTGACTTTGACTAAGATTCCTCAGCCGTATCAAATATTCTTGTGGGAGGACCAATAACGTCTATCAGTCCATCCCGGCACTGTTTAAGTGCCCTTTCTAAACCCTTCCTAGGGTAATGTCCCATCTAAAAAAAAAGAAAATCTGATCAGATCTGTGTCTAAATCTGGGTCATGCACGCTTTAGTCTCAATGGACAGCAGCATTCCGCTCATCATAGCTCAAGCCTCTTTCTCCAGTGGCTCCTTTATCCATAGTCTGACAAAATCAAATCTGAAACATGTGCCTAAGGCCACCAATCTGCACTTCCTGAGTGCCTTACAATACCAGGGATAAATATATCCACACCCTGTGGATCTTCCACAATTTCTTTCTCCTTACTTAAAATCTTTTGCTTATCAAAATCTAGATCCCAAAATATCTTCATAGTTGTCTAGGGAAAACTCATCACAACTATCCCCATCGTGGTTGTAGGAATTTTTCTCATCAGGTTTTACCTTAATCTCATGCGTGCCACCAAGGACACCTTTATTTGTGTGACATTGGACACGCTCTTTTACTGTCAAGCCTAGTCCACCTCTCTGCCAGGCTAATACATTATCCTTTGACTCATTCTCAATGTTCTCCCTTTTTATCCTTTTCTTTCCTGAACCTATATTTTTAATCTGTTCTTCCTCCTCCTTGAGATATTCCTCATCTGAAGGAACCGTAGCCTTCCTTTTCCTCCTCGTAACAGATTGTAAAATATCCTCCACTGAGGACCTTACTTCACTCTGGAACAAACTCTTTAACATCTCATCATTACTCCAATTTCAGAAGGACATCCTCCCTCACTCGTAGTGGTTCTGATATGCTTCATCACTCCAAAACCCCAAACAAAACGTTTTCTTTTCTTTTAAAAAAAAATATATTATTCTCAACAAAACCGAATTTTCTACCGGTTGTCAAATCCACTGCAAAATACTTTTTAAATAGCTGTAGAATATGTGATATACTAAAAACATGCCTGTTCTGTCACAAATGCTCTGTGAGTAAAGTTCCGACAGCTGTTTTGACAGTTAACTGCCTCGTGTTTGTGTTATAACTTTACTAACATGGCATCTTAAACTTCCTCGATGCCGATGTACATATGAATTGCTTTATACAAATGGCCGTGTATGCAACGTCATCACACAAAACAAGACCGGCGTCATCTCAACCAGCCTCTACAGATGTCTCTCGAGCGATTCTGCTTGAGGGTCCGTTTTGAGCTCCTCAAGGAAACTGTGGGCGTTTCCTGTCTGCGCGAGTGCAAAGAATGCGTCATGCTGAAACAGTTACCTCCCACGAGGCTGCCAAAGATGTAGAGGTATTTCCTTAACTGTTAAATATTTTTAACCTGCATAAAACTAACACTTAATTTCTACGCAATATTTTGTTTCAAAACAAAATCTATTTACCATACCTGTTTTAAAAACACATTCAAGTGTTCAACAAAATATTCCTGTTCTTTTTCATTGACCTTTATGAACCATTCACACGTAAGCCTTATAGCTACAAAAACAAAATACTGGTTTATGCCTAATCTGATTCAATCAGTCACACAATACTGACCTGTGAAGGAGCAGTAAATAAAAGGAAGATGGCTGTTGGGCTTTGTTTTAAAGACTTCAGGGGGGTTCTAATTCTAGATTTTTAGTGTGGCTGAAGTTTGCTTCAAAGTGCTGCAAGATGGAGTAGCAATAAAAGGTTATGCATAATGCTAGCCTCTGGTCTTAACTTAAGAAAATGCAAGGCGCCTCTGGATTTTGTGTCATTTCTGGCAAGGCACTCTGTCACCAACATGCATGCAGCAGATTGGCCCAGACCAGCTGCAGTTGCTTTGTGTTTTTCTGTGCCGTTGCCCTCCCCAAAGCAACGTTAAGTTCTCTGCCTCTTCTCTGTGCTGGTAGGAGATTTCTTGCCCTCTGACTAATAGCTCCAACTCATAGCAGTGATGCTATCTGAGTAGCAGAGTAGCTGCCTGCAGTGAATGTGACTCCACAGACTGGCCCCACCTCGAGGCAACAGGCATTTTTCCCAGCACTGACTGTGACTCTGGGTTAGTAAGTCAAAGACCTACTGAGATCAGAGTTTTGTCTAGTGCCAGTTTTGAGTTGCCTCACAATAACATAGCGCAGTGGGTTAATGTGCCTGCTGAAAAGAACGTGCACCATGATATCACTGAACTATATTTTATGTAGATAGCTCAGGGGGTTCCTGATTTTGCTACAGAGATTCTTTTGTTACTTGTGGCTAAACTGTGGGAGGGTGTCCTGTGCTTGGACGTAACTAATGGGTGTAAAAGCTCCTACTGGAGAGCAAATTGTGTGTCAACAGTTTTCAGACAACAATATACACATCAAAGTTAACTGTTGATTGATGTTTCTGCTGGAGAGAGATCAGAGTTTTGTCCATTAGCAGTTTTGACTCACCATTAAGTAGCAAAGAGAGTTAAAATGCCTGCTGAAAAGATCAGGTGCTTTGCACCAGTTTAATATCTTTATAGATTTTTGTTTGTTGCTCAAGTAAGTTTAATTTCTTATGACCTTTTCCATGGACTTAATTGCTTGATTTTTCTTCCGAGAAAGTAACACTCAAGGTGTCACACATTTGGTCATTAAATGTCACTCATAAGTAGACTGAAACCATGAGAATGTCACCCATAAGCAATCTGAAACCTTGGCAGCTATGCTGAACTCGGGTAGCCACAGACGGCACACCGATATAATTATTGATTTTTATACTCGTAAGTCAGTGTTTGCCTCATCTTCATTGCTTGATTTTGCTCACGAGACAGTGTCAGTCGTTGAAATGTCACTCATAATTACAATTAAATTATGAAAGTGTCACACATAGCAATCTGAAACCTTGGCTGCTATGAATTGGGTGTATCCTTCGACATGCACTATGTATAGAATCAGAACACTGGCACTGAGGGTCTAGTTGACAGACCCCAATGCACTCAGTAGGAAAAACTGCAGCATCAAAATATCTCCCTCTCCTTGTTGCTGAAGTATTAGCCACAAATGTTGTGTGTTCTGTATAGAAAACACTTGCTTCATGCTCTCCTGATTCCCCAGCACTTTGCTGTAAACAGTTGTGCAGCATGTCTTCTACCAGCCGGCTAGAGATGCAAGTTAACCTACTCAATGCTGTCATAGTGTAGCACACAGAATTAGGTATTCTGTGTGGCGTGTGTGTGATATTCTAAAGATTGAAATTGGGCTTAAATTACCACTACGTTCATGAAACCTCTTCAAGATGGTTTGTAACCCAGAAAACACTGACTCAACATAAATCATTGACATGAGTGGGGTTGTATGGGGCTACAGTAACGTGGACTTGCACTGAACTGAAGGTAGGCATCCTTGAGCAGGGAATTCAGATGTTGTATTACTAAGCTCATTAACTTAGTTTACGCCACACCCAAAACACAGGCAGCAGATCCCAAGATAGAAAGACTGGATGAACTCTAGGGTCTGCCAAATGTAACAGAATTTATAGGCACAAAGTATGAAAGTGCGTCCAATATGGCCTGAATACCCTTAAACTAAAGATTCTCCTACACCATGACAGTGTCCCTGCCACTAAGAAATTAAGTGGTATTCCTGTATGCACTCCACTGCGACTTACATAATTTGATAGGACACCGAACTGGCTATTGTTGAGACAGGTGAGTGAGTAATCCTCCACTCCAGACAAACAAACAGTTGGAAGTGTAAGCTATGATCAGCTGACCTTAGTTGAAGGTATAAGAATCATTAAACCTCTCCCTTTTAACGTTGCTCAGAACACTGGGGATCGGGTGAAACCTGGTGGGGGAGGGTGAACCAAAAAATCCCCTAGGACAAAGGAACAATGTGACAGCCACTCTGCATGCTCTCTGCACCCTCCCCATTGAACAGAACAGTGATGGAAGAGTGTCCTTCCAAGAAACAAACAATTCCATCCAGAATTTGTTAATCTCCCTGAACACTTCGGCCCAAGAAAAGAAGTAAAACGAACATCTGCCTTTGTCAGCTTGAACAGTCTTCCACTCTGTGATAAGTAGTTCGAATGGAATGTAAAATGTTTCTCTGTTGATTTCAGTAAAGAACTGGCCAGAGACTGAGAGCTAACAGCTTCCGCTCCCCCCCCCCCCCCAACTCTCTCTTTTTCTATTGACAAAGGGTTTTGCAAGTTGATTATCCCTATGGACCAAAAGTGCTCTCCCCTGGAGCTGAACAGCTTAAAAAAAGCTCATCCAAATCTCCTTCTGAAGAACCTGACTTGTTTCAAAATCCAAAGTGGGTTTCCATACTTTGGCATTGGCATCCTTGGTCAGTTTTGAATGGTTAAGGCTCAAGATATACTCCCCTGGCCAGTTTCTGTCTGAAAAAAACACAAAAGGAGAGAACATTTCAGAGACCATCAGAAAACAGGACTTCGTACTCACAGAGATGCTGCATCCCACTAAGACACAATGACCCTGAGTATGAGTGTAGGTTTAGCGCACCTGATAAATAACAATACCATGGGGTATGTTATGTATCGGGTGCTGTAGCTATCCCCTCGTATGAATTCATGGTGAGTAAGATGCAGATTTTGGTGTTTGATGCTCAAAAATCTGCCTGTTATGAAAAATACTGTATGCATTTTCCCTGTTAAATTTCGGCAGGTTTAACCCGCTCACAATAAGTCCCAACATCTAGTACCAGAGGCTTCAAAATAAACTTTTGTCCAAAATGCTCTTTTCCCAGACAAACACAATTTTGACAAGGCTTTCTTCAGAGCTACCTTGCTCCTTTCAAGAGTGCAATCCGAGATTGACAATGCCTAAAAACTCCAAGAAGACAACCAACGATGGGGCACAATGAGCAGCAATATCTAAGGTGAAATTTGTTTTCTATCACTTGTTGAATAGGATCAAAATCTTCTCTTTACTCCAGGAAAAGAACAAATGGAACTGGGTGGTTTGTTTGCATATGTTTGAAAACATAAAGCAAAAATGGATGCTGTGTTCATTCTCTTCAAGGAAGATTCCATCTTTTTGTCAGTTGGGTCACAAGGTGCAGCATTTTCAGAAACAATATAGCAAGTAATTCTCCAAGGCAAAATCAGTCTTAAAGCTGTGAAAAAAGATTCAGCTTAAGCCATGCAGCTGGGATGATGAGATTTCAAAGTTCCTCTCTTTCACAAGGTGAAAAACCTTCAAAGCTCCAGATGTATCTGAATGTGATTCGTCACTTCTGTGAACAGCTATTAATTTGCCACCTCATTTCATCCTCTACAGCTGGAGAAAGGACAGCATCTACCCTTCCAACAGTTGCTAAAAGAGCCGGGGGTCTATTATTTAGTGGACCTCCCACAGTAGATGCAGTAAACAATTTCAACTTCACCTTTCTCAGCAAAACATACCCTTGTGTCCCTTGCCTACAACCTCTCAGAGATGGATTGCTGTTTTTTTGCTTCCTCATAGAATCTTTGTGGCCTGCAGACGAAGGGGAGGGGGGAATAGAACATTTTCTAGCATTTGCAACAAGAATTTTAAATTCTATTAAGGACATATAGGTGAAACACTAGCCAATAAAAACACAAATATTAGCTACATTTCCCAAGAGGCTTTGAACCACGCCTCATCTATAGTCACCAATCATGTATAGTCCACCAATCATGTATAGTCCCCATATACAAAACACAGAACCATCTTGACCGCCTTCCAAACTGGATCACGCATCCATATCAATGAAACTTCTTATAACTTCAGAGGCCAACTGGCATCATCCTGAAATTTGCATCCCAAAATGCCTTTCTTTTTTCGGATCAGAGCATGAAAACAAAATAGGACATAATAACCCAGTTTCAAGGACAAAGAAAAAAACAATAAGGGCGAGCAAAAAACTAGGTGGATATACAAATCATGAACCATCAATCAATCAATCAATCAATGACACTTATAAAGCGCGCTACATACCCGTAGGGTCTCAAGGCGCTGGGGGGGGGGGTGCCGCTACTGCTCGAATAGCCAGGTCTTCAGCTTCTTCCTGAAGGAGAGGTGGTCTTGGGTCAGGCGCAGGTCGGTCGGGAGGGAGTTCCAGTTCTTGGCGGCCAGGTAGGAGAAGGACCTTCCTCCTGTAGTCGCTCTTCGGATGCGGGGGACGGCGGCGAGGGCGTGGTTGGCTGATCGGAGGTGGCGCGTGGGAGCGTAGAAGTTGACTCGGCTGTTGAGGTAGCTCGGGCCTTGGTCGTGTAGGGCTTTGTGTGCGTGGGTGAGGAGGCGGAAGGTGATTCTCTTGTTGACGGGGAGCCAGTGCAGGTCTCTCAGATGTCCGGAGATGTGGCTGGATCGTGGGATGTCGAGGATGAGTCTGGCTGAGGCGTTCTGGATCCGCTGGAGTCTCTTCTGGAGCTTGGCGGTGGTACCGGCGTAGAGGGCGTTACCGTAGTCCAGTCGGCTGGTGACGAGGGCCTGGGTGACGGTCCTCCTGGTCTCGGTGGGGATCCACCAGAAGATCTTCCGAAGTGTGCGTAGGATGTTGAAGCACGCCGAGGAGACGTTGTTGACCTGCCTGGTCATGGAGAGGGAGGAGTCCAGGATGAAGCCCAGGTTGCGTGCATGGTCTGTCGGTTTGGGTGCGGTGCCCAGGGCGGGAGGCCACCAGGAGTCGTCCCAGGCGGAGGGTGAAGAGCCCAGGATGAGAACCTCCGTCTTGTCCTAGTTCAGTTTCAGGCGGCTGGTCGTCATCCACTCGGCTACCTCTTTCATCCCTTCGTGCAGGTTGGCTCTGGCGGCGGCGGGGTCGTTGGTCAGGGAGAGGATCAGCTGGGTGTCGTCGGCGTAGGAGATTATGCTGAGGTTGTGTTTGCGTACGATGGCCGCGAGGGGGCTCATGTAGACGTTGAAGAGGGTGGGGCTCAGAGATGATCCTTGTGGGACGCCGCAGATGACTTCGGAGGCCTCTGACTTGTACGGTGGTAGGCGGACTCTCTGTGTTCTTCCGTCGAGGAAGGAGAGGATCCATTCCAGCGCCTTGTCCTTGATTCCGATGTTGCTGAGGCGCCGTACTAGGGTGCGGTGGCAGACCGTGTCGAATGCCGCGGAGAGGTCTAGGAGGATGAGGGCCGCTGTTTCTCCATTGTCCATCAGGGCTCGGATGTCATCGGTGGCGGCGATGAGGGCGGTCTCGGTGCTGTGGTTGGCTCGGAAGCCGGACTGTGAGGGGTCGAGGGATCCGTTCGTCTCGAGGAAGGCGGCCATCTGCTTGTTGACGGTCTTCTCGATGACTTTGGCTGGAAACGGGAGAAGCGAGATGGGGCGGTGATTCTTGAGGTCGGTGGGGTCCGCTGTTGGTTTCTTGAGTAGAGCGCTGAGTTCGGCGTGTTTCCAGCTCTCGGGGAATCTGGTGGTGTCGAAGGATGTGTTGATGATGTCTCGCAGGTGGGGTGCGATGACAGCGTCGGCCTTGTTGAAGACGTGGTGAGGGCAGGGGTCGGTCGGTGATCCGGAGTGGATGGAGTTCATCGTGCGGATGGTGTCTTCGGTGCTGATCGGGGTCCAGGCGTGGAGGGTGGTGGTGGGGGGTGGTTGTTCGGTCATGGTGTGCGTTGGTTGGTTGTTGAAGCTGTTGTGTATGTCCGCGATCTTGTTGTGGAAGTATGAAGCGAGGGAGTTGCAGAGGTCTTGTGATGGGGTGATTTCGTTGTTTCCTGCGCTGGGGTTGGAGAGCTCATTCACGATGTTGAAGAGTTCCTTGCTGTTGTGTGCGTTGTTGTCCAACCGGTCCTTGAATGCTGTTTTCTTGGCGGCGCGGATCAGCTGGTGGTGTTTCCGGGTGGCAAGTTTGTAGGAGGTCCTGTTGTCCGGTGTTGGTTCCCTTTTCCAGACTTTCTCGAGGGCTCGGAGGTTCTTCTTGGAGCACTTGAGTTCGTCGGTGAACCATGGGGCCTTCTTGCTGCCGGGTCTGCTAGGCGGGGTCCTCAGCGGGGCGAGCTCGTCCGCGCAGTTGCTGATCCACTTCGTGAGGTTGTCGGCGGCCTGGCTGGGGTTCGCTGAGCTGGCAGGAGGGTGCTGGCTCAGGGAGGTGGCGAGCTGGTCTGCTGTGATCTTGTTCCAGCTTCTGTGGGCGGCTTGTTGCTGGTGTTGGTGGGTCGTCGTTCTCTTGAAGGTGAAGTGGACGCAGCTGTGGTCCGTCCATTGAAGCTCTGTGGCGTGGCTGAAGAGGATGTCTGTGCTGGATGAGAAGACGGCGTCGAGTGTGTGTCCGGCGAGGTGGGTGGGGGTGGACACCAGTTGCTTGAGTCCCAGGTTGGCGAGGTTGTCGAGCAGGGTGCTGGTGTTGTGGTCGTTGTTGTTCTCCAGATGGTAGTTGAGGTCTCCCAGGAGGATGTAGTCAGCGGAGGGGAGGGCATGCGGGCTGACGAAGTCGGCGATGTCCTCGCTGAATTGCGTGCGTGGACCAGGGGGTCGGTAGATCAGGGTGCCTCTGAGGGTGGTGTTCGGGTTGGTGTGGATCTGGAAGTGCAGGTGTTCGGCGCTGGTCAGGGTGATGTCGGTGCTGGTCGTGATCCGGATGGTGTTTCTGTGGATGATGGCGATGCCTCCTCCCATCTGGTTGGCGTTTCGGTCCCTCCGGACGATCTTGTAGCCCTCTGGGATAGCGATGGCGATGTCGGGAGCTGAAGAGGCGTTCATCCAGGTCTCCGTGAGGAAGGCAACGTCCGGGGCAGTGGCGTCTAGGAGGTTCCAGAGTTCGATGGCGTGTCTGTGGACGGAGCGGGTGTTGAGCAGGATGCACTTGAGGTGGGTGCTGCTGGTGTTCGACTTGGCGGGTGCTGGTGTGCGTCTGGTCTGGGTGCGGGAGAACTTGCAGGCGTGGCAGCTGAAGGGTCCGTGGGTGCGTCGTGGTGTGGCTTGGTGGCAGTCTGGGAGTCGGCCGGTGTTGAGAGCGATGAGGGTGGCGGCGGAGTACGTCAGGCGGGTCGGTCTGGATCTTCTTTGGCCAGGGGTCCTGGCGCTGGACGCGATCCGGTCGCGGACGGGCGCAGACGGGCTTACCTTTGGCGCGCCTTCGGCGCACCATCGGCGCGCCCGCTGCGCGTGACCGCTGCGCGTTCGCACGGTCGCCATATAAGGCGAAGTGCGCGGGTGGGCGGGGCAGCTGGGAGGCGGGAGCGGGGAGGGAACAGAAAGGAAAAAGGGGCGTGGTCAGCGGTGGTGGCGGGAAGCGGGGAGCGGGGAGGGAGGTGGGCAGACAGGCAGGAGAACGCAAAGGGCTGAAACTGACTAGAAAAAATACAGGCACAAAAGTCAGACAAACGCTGGTAACACGGGAGGAAAATGAAGAAACTGATTAGAAAAAAATACAGGCACAAAAGTCAGGCAAAAGCTGCTAACACGGGAGGAAAATGCAGTTCAAACAAGCACAAATGCTAGACAAAACAAGCAAATCCGACGCCAGCGGCGTCAGCCGGCAGCGAGGCAGGCAGCGAGGCAGGGGCAAGGCGAGGGGGCACACACAGCAGCTGGTGGCCGTGCGGCGCGGGGGTGTCCCACAAGTGGGTCACACTCACCTGCGTTGCATGGTCGCCATATAAGGCCAAGTGCGCGGGTGGGCGGGGCAGCTGGGAGGCGGGAGCGGGGAGGGAACAGAAAGGAAAAAGGGGCGTGGTCAGCGGTGGTGGCGGGAAGCGGGGAGCGGGGAGGGAGGTGGGCAGACAGGCAGGAGAACGCAAAGGGCTGAAACTGACTAGAAAAAATACAGGCACAAAAGTCAGACAAACGCTGGTAACACGGGAGGAAAATGAAGAAACTGATTAGAAAAAAATACAGGCACAAAAGTCAGGCAAAAGCTGCTAACACGGGAGGAAAATGCAGTTCAAACAAGCACAAATGCTAGACAAAACAAGCAAAACCGACGCCAGCGGCGTCAGCCGGCAGCGAGGCAGGCAGCGAGGCAGGGGCAAGGCGAGGGGGCACACACAGCAGCTGGTGGCCGTGCGGCGCGGGGGTGTCCCACAAGTGGGTCACACTCACCTGCGTTGCACGGTCGCCATATAAGGCCAAGTGCGCGGGTGGGCGGGGCAGCTGGGAGGCGGGAGCGGGGAGGGAACAGAAAGGAAAAAGGGGCGTGGTCAGCGGTGGTGGCGGGAAGCGGGGAGCGGGGAGGGAGGTGGGCAGACAGGCAGGAGAACGCAAAGGGCTGAAACTGACTAGAAAAAATACAGGCACAAAAGTCAGACAAACGCTGGTAACACGGGAGGAAAATGAAGAAACTGATTAGAAAAAAATACAGGCACAAAAGTCAGGCAAAAGCTGCTAACACGGGAGGAAAATGCAGTTCAAACAAGCACAAATGCTAGACAAAACAAGCAAAACCGACGCCAGCGGCGTCAGCCGGCAGCGAGGCAGGCAGCGAGGCAGGGGCAAGGCGAGGGGGCACACACAGCAGCGTAACAGTAGCATCACAATAGACGCCACAACAGCTAACCTATCTCAGTGGGTGGGATGATCCTCACTTCCGTGTCCTTAATGGAATCTAAAATTGTTGTTGCAAATGTTAGAAAATTTGCTATTGCTTGGCAGAACCGGAGGCTCTGATTATGGTGGTTCAAAGGTGACTTACTACAATAGAAGTAGCTTGTACAATAGGTTTATAGTAAAATGCTTTAAAAACAGAATCAGGCGATCTATCAGCTGCACCAAATATATCCTCTAATCTGGAGTCTAGCACAAAAGCGTTATAGACCATAGCATAGTAGAATGAGCTCCATACATAGTTACATCAATGCCGGCTTCAGCCATGACCCAACAGACCCAGATATCCAAGGTCGCAACCAAGACCAGTTTGAAAGATTTTGAAAGTGCTGAAAGCAGAGGACCGAATAGAGATCTGCTCGACAAGATAGTGTCCGTTCCCCATACATTTTCAAACATTTGACATCACAACATAACTTATCATTATGAGTAAAGGCCAGGGAATCAATAGTAAATCACAAATGTATATACACAGTTCCACTACAAGAGTATGAGCCTATATTTCACAGGTTCCTTGGATTTCAAATGTTTGAAGCAAGAGCCCTCACTCGCCATCTGGTGACATGCTTCATCAAAGGGCTATGCTCCTCGTCAGGCCGGCACTGAAATGCCTGACAGGCCCCAGAAGGGGGCTCTTTGCCGGAGATCTTTTATAATGGTAACCAGGTGGTCAAAAAGTGTACTTATATAGGATTGGTATGAAAAGAAAATATTGTTAAAAATGACTGGAGGTAAAACATAATTTATTGCGATATCCGACCTCTGTCATGCTTAAAAACAAGAGTGTGGGGAGAAAATAAAATAAGGTCTAACTTCCCCAAAAGTATAAGCAACAAGTGTCGGTGATTATCACTAAATCTCTAAATTTGGAGTGTAGTGAAAGTAGACAGGATCCCCTGTACTACTCTTAAATCATGGTCAATATGTTTCTCGCTTAATAGTCTAAATGATCTGGTGTGATTCTTCAGGACCAATACACCTACCTAATCCTTAAAAAAGGGGCGTGGCTTCGGGCGTCACGATGGCGGTCGCACTCTGAGAGTGCTCTGGACCCCTCCGTCATCCGCCCGTAACTAACGCGGTCTTGCTGAGCTGGGGACGCTGTGCCAAACATCCTTGTGGCCCTCGGATGCCTGTGGAGCCCGTCGTTGGGAGCAGCTAAAGATCTCCGGCCCGTGCCCTAGCTGCGGCCCGGCCGGCCGAAGGACAAAATGGCGCCCGCGGGTTGGCCGATTCGACCGTGCTGAGGCTGGGTCGGGGACCCCTCTGGGTGCAGCTGCTCCGGGCCGGAGAGGCGGCAGGGGGCCTCGACTGAGCCGTGCCCGTGCTCCGGGTGCGAGCCCCTGTGGCCTGGGGGGGGGGGGCGGCGCAGCCCCGGCCCGGGAGGAAAGCTCCGGATGGGCAGAGCCGCCATCGTGCGCCTGCCCGGGGGGGCCGTGTCGCCCGTCTGGCTTGCGGCGCGGGCCTGCTGGACTAGGCTGAGGAGATCGGGTGGCGGTGGAGAGGTGCCCGCTTGCGTCTTCCCCCTCGGAGCCCCGATTGGTACCGGGAGCATGCTGGGGACATGCGGTGGGCCGGAACTGGGCCGGGAGACAGACGCGGCCCCGCGGAGGGCGCGAAAGCAATCCAAGGAGGGGGGGGAGAAGAAGAGAAGGAGTGGAGCCGAGGAGGAGACGGACCCCACCTTCCCCCCCTTAAAACAAATAAAACAATTAAAACAACAAAAAAGAGAGCCGTGGCTCGACTCCACCCCCTTCGAGCCCTGCCCTGATGGGAGTCGCCGCGACCCATAACTGCGGCTGGGAACGAGCCGTGATCTCGACTGGCGGAGGGTGCCTTCCCGGAGCCGCCATGCAATCATGACCCCACAGTGCAGATAATCTGCGCCTACCGAACTTCACAGCAAAAATCGGCGACCTATCTGAGGTGAGGCTGGGCCTGTCGTGAAACTGCTGGACCCTGAGGGTAAGGGGAGCTGGTCCCCAAACTGGAACGCGTTCCTCCTTCTCAACCCCCTCCCCCTGCACAGAGAACGTGAAGTCGGTGGAGGACTAGCGGGTTGGGCCCCCCGTGGAGCTGAAGGGGGGGCGCCCCCCTGAGTTTGTGACCTCTGGGTTTTCAAAACAGAGCATCAAGACCTCCTGGATCTGCCTGCCGCAGCGAGTTCCCACCGATATGTGTCCTCCTTAGATCTATAATAGCCGAAAGTGCACTGGAGACCGAGTTTTGAACTAAAACACGGTGGGAACAGCGTATCCGACCCCCGTCCTCTGTGCCAAGATGGGGAGGGACAAGGCGAACAAACAACCCCCACCCTCCCAGCAAAAGATGAGTGCCATCCTGCAGGCCATTCAATCATCGCAGTCGGTCATAGAGACCAAAATTGGAGAAGTGCAGGAGGATATGGGCCTTATTAGGCAAGACCTCTGGAATGCAGTGAACTGAATCACCGAGGTCGAATCCCGAGTCTCCCAGAATGAAAATGATCTATCCGACCTTAGAACCAGGGTGGCCCAGCTCCAGACCCGAACCAACGAGCTTCACCGCCGCGTGGAGGGCGCTGAAAACCGGTCAAGGCGCAACAACCTACGCTTCATCGGATTCCCGGAGGGCATAGAGAATGACAGGGCCTCTGAGTTTCTGGAAAGATGGATCAAAACCTGGATGCTTGACCAGTCCCTCTCGCCCTGGTTTGCGGTTGAACGGGCTCACAGGGTGCTTGCTCCGCGCCCCCCTCAGGGGGGCCCAAAATGCCCGATGATTGCACGCTTCCTTAACTTCAAAGACAGAGACAATATCCTTAAAGAAGCTAGGCGGTTGGAAGATCTTCAATGGGAAAATCATGAAATCCTAATTTTTCAAGACTACACCAGTGAGGTCCAAACCCCCCGCCGGTCGTATGAACACGTCAAACAAAAACTTAGAGCAATGCAACTTTCATACATGCTCCTCTTCCAAGCACGGCTTAAAGACCTTCTGGCCGGGAAAACGTACTTTTTTGAAACACCGGAGGAGGCGTGGGACTGGCTAACAGAGGAGGGCGTCGGAGCCCGGAGGGGTCCCCTGGGTCCTGCAGGGAACACCCCACGTGCTAGACTCTCCCCCTCGGGAGGGCCCCGGAGGAGTACCAGATCCCGGACGGGTAGGCAAAAAGACCCTGACACTCCTGTGGACAGTGGGGCGGCCCGAGACTCCAGTTCATAGACAGAGAAAATCCCCACTGATCCTCTTGGGACTCAGACCTCAGCCCGGGCGATGGAAGACAATCGCTTGAGCCAGTCCCCGGTGCTTGCTTGACATAAAGTGCATTGCCCGACGAGGGAGGCGGGAGGGACCCAAATTGTCTGACTTACTCACGCGGGCCTGGGAGGGGTTGCCGCTGGTGACATCGAGCTGCTCTACTGCATGGCACCTAGAGCTCGTTTTGTGACCGTTAATTGCAACTGATCCGATTGAAAGGAGGGGTCCACCACTCCACCCCAAAGACAGACCTAGAGTATACCATGCGGGATTCACCAGAGGCTCTAGAGGAGTGGCCATCCTACTCCATCGGTCTCTACCCATTGTGATTACAACCACGCAGTCCGACCCGCAGGGCACATTTGTAGTAGTCACGGGGATTCTCCATGGGTCACCGATAAATCTTGTGTGTGCTTACGCTCCTCCGTCGGGACTTGATTCCTTCTACTCGCGCTCTGCCGAGTGGTAACGGGACTTCCCCAGGGGGCCACCCTGCTGGGAGGAGACTTCAATGCTGTTCTCGACCCCAGCCTGGATGTGTCTGGCGGGGTTACTGCGAGTAGATCCAACCGGGCCTTGGCCCTTAGCAACTGGGCGGAGAGCCTCAGTCTATGTGAGGTGTGGCGTACCTGGCACCCCAGGGAACGCCAATACACACACACACACATCAGCCGCCCACCAGACGCAATCCAGAATAGATCTTGTGTTCATGCCCGCCTTGGACTTCTCGAGTGTCACAGGGCGGAGATACTCCCTCGAGGAGTCTCAGATCACGCACCAATAAGTGTCCGATTGGGTGGATCTGATCCCGCCAGACGCCCAGTGTGGCGCCTGAACGCGTGGCATTTACAAGATAAAGACTATACCCACGAGGTGAGGAATCACCTCACTCAATATTTTGAACTGAACCTGGGATCGGTTCAGTCCCCAGGAACAATATGCGTCGCCTGTAAAGCTACCCTCAGAGGACATGCCAAGCACCTTCTCCGTTCCCGTGAGCAAGACCGGAACTCTCAGATCTCAGAGTTGGAGACCAAGGCTTTAAAATTGGAACGCCAGCAAGTGAACTCTACATCAGCCTCTACCATGAGGCAACTGACTAGAGTTAGAGATCGAATTAAGCACATAATGCTAGATTCGGCAAAACATGTGGAGAGCCTCAGCAGCCCGAATATATGGCTGGGGGGATAAAAATGGGAAGCTTCTGCATTGGTTGGTCACCCGCCCTCTAGCCAATAGGATTATACTGGAGATTTTAGAGGACTCGGGCTCCCTCGCCAAAACACCTGTAGAAATCGCACAAAGTTTTGCTTCCTACTACACCTGTCTGTATGCAATGCACCCCCGCCCGCTGTCGAGAGAGAGACTCCCCTCTTAAATTAAATGACATTACTCTTCCCAGGGTCTCTCCGGGGGCAAGGGACAGGTTGGAGGAAGCCATTAGCCTCGCAGAAGTCACCAATGAAATATCCAATCTGGCATCGGGCAAAACCCCAGGCCCTGATGGATTCCCGGCAGAGTTATATAGCAAATGCAGTGATATCCTGGGTCCCCACCTGCTTAACATGTATGGGGAAGCTGAAAGATTGGGCCTCTTCACCGCTGAGATCGACCAAGCGACAATCGTAGTGATCCCCAAAACCCAACCTCCATCACGACATTGCTCGGCGTACCGGCCCATCTCACTTCTAAATATCGATCAAGGTGCTCTCCTCGATCCTTGCCTCCAGATTGAAGGAGGTAATGCCCACACTGGTACACCCTGACCAATGTGGTTTCATGCCCACTCGTAGTACTAGGCACTGCATCAGGCGATTACACCTGGCCCTGGCACACCACGGGAGTCTGTCGCACACACCTTTGGCGCTTCTCCTACTTGACATTGAAAAAGCTTTTGACACAGTGGACTGGTCCTACCTCGAACAGGTTCTGCAAAAAAACTGACTCTGGCCCAAATTTCAAGGTCTAGTGAGTTCTATATTCCAACCCGACTGCCAGAGTCCAAGTGAATGGAGTGGTCTCCGACCCGTTCCCCATTGGCCGTGGAACTCGACAGGGATGCCCACTATCCCCCCTGCTCTTCGCGCTAATAATAGAGCCCTTGGCGATACTGCTGAGAGACGACCCACTAATCGAGGTCGGGTCCTGGCCTTCCGGCTCAGAGGACCGGGTTGCGCTATACGCAGATGATGTCCTCCTGTATATTTCTAATCCGGCCAAAAGCAGCCTCCGCGTATTAGAAATCCTGGGCCTCTTCGCGAAGGCTTCGGGACTGACTCTAAATCCCACCAAGTCTCTGCTGGTTCCACTACATCGCTCCCAAGACTGTATGGACTGGCAACGAAGCATCCCTGTGCGAAGAAACAGTTTTAAATATCTAGGAATACATATCTCACTTCTTCCTGAGTTGACGTGGGAACTCAGCATTACACCGATAACTGGGAAAATCAGGGCTGATCTCCTGCTCTGGAGGACTCTCCCCCTGAACTTGCTTGGCAGAATAGCACTTTATAAGATGATGATCCTCCCCAGGCTCCTCTATCTTTAGCAACATTTTCCATTTCCTATTCCCAAGAAATGGTTCCGGGAGATGGACTCTTTAGCGCGCCAATTTTATGGAGCGGCGCCCGTTCACGGCTGGTGCTCAAAACTTGCCAGAGATATATATACGGCGGTGGCTTGGGCATGTCCAATATCCAATACTACCACCTTGCGATGCACTTGCTTGTGACTAATGATTGGGTGGGAGGTGGGTGGTCAGACCCCGCATATCGATTGGAACTACAGACGATGGGCTACTCACGGATCTTTGGTGCCCTTTACGTGAGCCCGATCTCCCGAGTTGTCCCGCACGTGATCAAGATGGTTTTCCAAGGATGGCGGACAGCTCAGAGGTCAACGGGGTGGTGGGGGCGTCTTATCCAGCAGACCTCGCTATGGAACGGGAGGCATTTGGTGGAGGTGACGGGCCTGGAAGGTTTTCAGAACTGGGATAACATAGGCATTTCCACACTGGGTGACGTCTGGGGAGGGTCACACATGCGGTCCTTCGAAGACCTTCAGACACACTTTTCATTAAACAGGACACAGTTCCACCGGTATCTCCATCTCCGCCATGCCCTGCTAGTGCATGCCCAGACAGGAGATATCATATCCAAATATAGCCCCATGGAAGCAAAGGCATTGATGGGAGACCTGGGCAGGGGAGGTGTGTCCCAGATATACTGCACCCTAATTACCAACACTGCTGATTCCCTGGAGGGGCTCCGCCAAAGATGGTTGGGTTGGGTTGGGTTGGGTTGGGTTGGGTTGGGTCCCATGGAGGAGATGGATTGGGCAGAAGCACTGATGGCCACGCGTGCCCTTACAATGGCTACTCGTTTCCGACTAATACAAACTTACTATCTTCATACAGCCTATCTCACACCCACCAAGCTACACAGAGCGGGCCTCCGCCCCACAGCGGAGTGCCCCCGCTGTAGGAATCCCGTAGTTGACTTCTTCCACATGGTATGGGCCTGCCCAGCCATGGTGACTTATTGGGAAGCTGTCCTACACGAAGTCTCCGGGGCCCTACAGGATGATATAGAAAGGGCGCCTCTGCCCCTCCTCCTGGGAATCATGGGAGACACTGGGTTGCGCAGAGCAGACCGAATTTTCCTAGGCGTGGCATGCCTGGTGGCCAAGAGGGATATAGTGGCGGACTGGAAGGCCAGGGATGCCCCGACACTGACTAAATGGAGACAGGGAGTGGATTGGTGCGCGCAGTGTGAAAAACTTGTATATGAGGCTAGAGGATGCCCGAATAAATACAATAAGATATGGGGGAAGTGGGAGGCCGCAGCAGGCTTCTAAAATGTGTATAACCGTCACTTATAATGTGTGGCTGGGGACGAAGGGTTTCGACTATTGTTCAATGCCCGTTGGCATTGTGTTGATTGTATGTATCACTGTTTTTTGCAAAATCAATAAAAACTCTATCAAAAAAAAATCCTCAAAAAAATATAACCCATATTCGGGGAAATCCTATTTAGCAGGAACCTAGAATACAGGATAGAAAAACCATAATTGGTAAACAGATAGCGAACATTCAATTGTGTGCACAGTGTCAACAAATCAAAGCCACATACTTGTGAAATCTCCCTTCCGTGATGTGCATAAAAAGACAGTGAGGGGAAAAAAAAGATGTATACACAGAAAGGCAAATATGCCATACGTGCTTACCCTCCTCATATTAATGGATGGGCCCCATCGGGGAAAGCACCAAGCTTGCGTGGTCCAGTATGGTCTAAGCGTATAGATATAGAACAAAGAGCAGTTAGGTTAAAAGCATCCATCATGTCAATTATAGGTTGAGCCAGAAGCATTCTGCTGGAAGTAATACGTCTGTAATGTATACAAATTATACATCCTAAGCTATTTCTTAAAGGGTATTCAGAAAAACAGTCTAGTTGATGTCAACTAAGAGTAAATGTTATAGGTAAAGCCTACCATAAAAAATATTCATATCGCTAAAAAATAAATATGTATATTTTCGGTATTAACCAAAGGAGAGGCCAGGAAAGTACTCAATCTAGTTAGTTCAATGCTTTGAAACAGCGCCGAAACTTTACCACAGGGAAGCATCCTTCTATAGAGCCATGTAGTACAATGTGCAGTTAGTACATATATCTTAAGTCAGGCAAGATTGTTGTGTGAAGTAAATCTATATAACAGAGCTTGACGGAAGGAAGACAGACATTCTAGCCTTACAGGTAAAAAAATGCCTTCAACATAACGTGAGGCATGTGTGGTAAATATTGTCATGACCTTATACCAAGGTCCGAAAGGGTTGAGGAAATATATGCCTCGCTCGAATGAATACCCCAAAAGTAGCATAAAGCACGTCTGAATGTTGCTAACGGAACCGTGCATCGCGGTCCCGAAAGCACGCGCAAGAGTAATGGCTATAAAACTATTGCCGGCTGAGATAAGTGCGACTGGTTGTCAAAATGCTGAGTAACCGGCTCGCAGACAAGCAGAGGGGAGGTATCCTTGACATAGTCTTTGTCCTCTTTGATATGACAAAATAAACACCTTCTGGAGAATATAACCTAGCTACTAAGCCCAGAACCTTCACAACCGATACTCTCCGATAGGAGACTAAGCAAAGGAGCATGGTCAATTTAGCAGAGATTTGTTCCATGGATAAATCTGCATTATTCGGCCAATTGTCAAAAAGAGACAGAACACAATTCACACCCCATGACTGAGCATACCTTGACCTTGGGGGATTAACAACGCTAATGTCTTTGAGCAATTTGCACACTAAAAGATGCATATGCACTGGTTTTCAGTCAATATGATTATGACCTGCTGACAAAATGGGTCTGAAATTGTATGCTGACCTGTAACACAATCCAGAAGCTGCACACCAAGAGAGGCAATTCAGTACATTTTTCAGATCTCATTTATGGCACCAACCCACCCACTTCTTCCATGCAGAATATCATCACTTTGGAGCTCAAGCTTGTTGTTTGAAATTGGCATCCGCCGCTGAAATGGCCTTGATTTGTGTGTGTTTTCTGATATTTTCCAGGCCATGTGAACCAATTAGCCTTGAAGAAGAGGGTGTGAAAACCCCAACAGATATAACGGGAGGTTCAGGAGATTGGGAAGAGGAGGAAGGGATAATGACATCTCCAGAAAAGCTGGGGACCAAGGGTGTGTATTAGATATGGGAGTCACTAAGAACAACATCGAGAGTTATTGCCGTAATCGGGCCGCAACTCTAATGATCATTGCGAAAGGAGGGAATGCATTATTCACCTCAGTTGACCAATTCTGCAGAAATGCATCCGTGGCTAGTGCTACCGGATCCAGTCTCCAGTTGTAAACGTTTCTCAACTGACACTTCAGTCTGGATGCAAAGAGATCCACGTTACACAGGCCTAGGGATTGAAGAATCATCCAACAGACTCGAGGATGGAGTTTCCAGTTTCTGGAATCCACCAGGAATATGGAATTCCAATCCGCCACAATATTGACTTGCCCAGAAGATACTTTGCCATCACTGATCTTTTCTCGAAGACAGAAATACCAAAATTCCCAAGTGATGTTCGCCTCAAGACAAGATCTGGTTCCCCCCCAGCCTGTTGAAGTACTGGACTGCGGGCACATTGTCCATCGGGGGAGTGGATACAGTAGCTGCTCTTCTTGTGGGAGAAGGGCTTTATTGCAAAGAACCCTGCGAGTAGCTCTAAACAGTTTATGTACAGGTGGAGCTCTTCTGATGACCACCGACCTCTGGTAGAAAAGTAATCGCACTTTGCTACCCAGTCCCAACAACTGGCATCGGATTTGATGATGATATCCAGAACACCTCCAAAAATGGCTCTGCCATTCCATGCGTGCATGTGTTGAAGCCACCACTTGAGCTTGTCTTGTGCTGTGGTAGATAAGGGAACCTGGCAATTGTAAGTCAAACCATTCTGAAGATAATGAATTTTTAATCACTGCAAAGTCCTGTAATGTAGTGGAAAATCACCCAAATAGAAGAAGCTATCATATCCACAATACGAACAAAGGATCTTAAAGATACACTGTGTTACACAAAGCTATCTTCAACTCCTGCTTGATGGGCTTTATTATCAGAGTCAGGAGAAGCAACTGGGTCTTGATAGCACTGATCTGAAATCCCAAAAATTCCAATTGTTGGGTAGGGATCATCACTGACTATTTGGTGTTGATGGCACATCCCAACTGTTTAGCTAAGGTTGTTTTCCAAGATAGATGTGTGAGAAGCAAAGCTTTCTCTTGTGCCATGAAAATCATATCATAGATACAATATCATTCAAACACCCATTTCCCTGAGTCGTTTGACAACTGGTTTCAAAGGTTTCTTGGCTGCCCAAGGAGCTGAAGAAAGACTGAATGGGAGATAGATGTCTTTGAGAACCACACGCACCATCAAGTAGGTTTCTTGGAGTAAATCTCGAAGAAGATGAATACCTTCCAATTTGAAATGGAATGGTGATAAACCACCCATTGGCTGAATTGTCTCCGATTGAGAACAAGCCTCTGACCTCCACAGTTTTGTTCCAGAAAATCATTGCTTCAAAACCCCATGGGGCGAGGTTGAATAGGGGCAATACCTTGCTTTCTCAAGAGTTTGTGAATTTCTGCTTCTATACAATTCTTGTCTTTTTGGGAAGAATGGAGAGGGGAGGGACAGTCAGGTTGGATTGGGACTTGGGTAAGTTCTGTGTGATAACTTTAAACGTCTGAAGACATTTTGGCCCAATTGTGAAGAAAGTGACCCAGTCTGTCTCCCAAAGGAACGGTGGTAAAAGAGGAGTTACCTCTAGGTTATGAGCTGAAGGCCTGGCTGCCTCTGACACCTTTATTGTATTGATTGCATTAACCCCTGGATGTAGAGGGGAAGATGCCTATGTGCCAGTTTTCTTTGGCAAAGGACAAAGGCTTGTTGAGGACCTTGAGGGTTGAAACGGCCGACTGGTCTTTTCTTGACCATGGCCGGCCCTTCTAAAAAGCCAAAGCACAATTGGCATTTCCAAGTTGGCCCACTGTATGTTTGGCCCATCCCGCCAAGACATCGGAGTTTATAGGGGTTCCAGAATCTTGTGTGTTAAGAGCCAACTCTAAGAGTTTTGCCAGGGGCCCAGATACATCCAGCAATTTGGCTTGATACACCCTGAGGGATCTATACATGGCCGTTTTGGAATCACTGGCATATTTGTTTTTAAAAAAGTAAGCATGCTTGGATCAATGTTCGGGGTTTGTGCTGTTTTTATTGAGGTCTGGTCTGGGACATTCTGCCCTCAGTCTAGATCGTACCTCCTTCTTGTCGCTCTTGTGAAAATGAGTCTGCATAGTCTATGCCACTGCGGGGGCTGGGACCCAATCAGAGGACCTGGGGTGAACAATATCATCAGGTTCAAAGGTAGAGGGAGTGGGAAGAACTTGGACAGTTGGAAGAAGGTTTTCCCTTTGGGCGGGGGTGGCGATGATCTGCTATTATCGGACAGATGGGAAGCAGAGAAACCAGTATTGGAGTCTAGGGAAGGATCATGCATTTGAGAACGCAGACTTTTTTGACACTATAGGTATGCTCCCCAAGAACACCTTGAAACAGTTTAAAGATGGTCCCAGAATGGGGGCCATTGGACAATAGGATTTAGGTCAGTGGTGAAGGGTGGTGGTCGGTGAGTGGTGAGGGGGAGGGAAAGGGGCAGATCGACGGCCAGAATGTTCTTCAAGGGGCTGAGGAAAGTGCCTTATCTAAAGAGCATTGGACCAAATGATTGCCTACTTCCACCAGACCATAATCCTAAAAGTAGTCTTCATACTCTGCAAGCCTGCTCAAGTGGCTTGTAGTCTGACATCTTGAGTAAAGAGTTGAGCCAAAACCAATACAGAGAGTTCCCAGATGGAAGCAAGAGGTCACTTTAGTAGGAAATAGGGCGACGACCCAGTAATACATGGAATTATTACATCACAGAAGGACTCTGGGAGCAAAAACTGATGGTAGCTACACAAATTACACAAGTTCCAAAAATGATCTTTGCAGTCTAACCACCAAATCTGTTCCAATTAAATGTGAAAGGCCATCAAAAAGTTACATTTAAAATTTCAGTCCATTTTTGCAGCCGGGAAAAGGCTCCACCTTTCAAGATGTTGAGTCTCCAAGTTTGGTAAGCGCGAGTGAGGCACGTTGGCAAACTTTCCTTGAGACTATGCGTGAATAACCCAATTGGCTATCCACATGTCCTCATTCCCGGGAGGGGCAGCAGCCTACGCAACTATATCAAAGAAGGCATAAGGAGACTCGGGCTGAGAGAGCCAAAATAGGGCAACAGGGACAAAATAAAACTAAAGAGGGGGGTTGGCGCAACTCATGCCTTAATAAGAAGGTGAAAAGAACTCAGTGAAAGAGGTCACATGAAACCTCCAATAACGCTCAGCGTTTAAGGAATGAGCAAATCAGAATAAATATTGGCAACAATGTGCGCACAGTGCACGTCTGACATATACAGTATAAAACGACACAGATAAAATGCATGATTACAGTATGATACATGATCACAGTACCATACCATACCATATAATACAATACATGATTACAGTACCATACAATGATTACAAACCATACACTACAATGATTACAATACAAGATTAAGGGGGTTATTCTAACTTTGGAGGAGGTGTTAATCCGTCCCAAAAGTGACGGAAAAGTGACGGATTTACCACCAGGCGTATTACGAGTCCATTATATCCTATGGAACTCGTAATACGGCTGGTGGTATATCCGTCACTTTACCGTCACTTTTGGGACGGATTAACACTCCTCCAAAGTTAGAATAACCCCCCCAAATGTACAAAAGAGAGGCACTTATCTTGACTGCGGAGCAGCAAAGAAAGAGGCAGTCAAGACGGTGTTTCTCTGGTTTGTATGTGGGGACCTTACATGATTGGTAGACTAGGGATGAGGCGTGGTTCAAATGTAGTTGTGTTTTTTCTGTGTTTTTATTTGCTGCTGTTTGGAATAGTAAAGATGGAGAATGCAAAATCTGAGCATCCAGTCCTGCCACAGAATCTAGCTTGTATTGGAGAACAAAACTTTGAAGTCTCCATCACTATCTTGCTGCAATACTTTCTATGAAATATCTAGCAACAATAGAAGTATTGCACTGCCTTTACGTTCTCAAACTGTCAAAACTGAGGGCTCAACATTAACACATAAATAGCACACACACAAACTAACAAATAAATCTAAAACTCTCCTTCAATCTACAAATCCTCTTAAAAGACTGTGTCCTTATGTGGCCCTACCCAGAACTAGAAGTTCTTGCACACCGGAACCAGAAGCTCTTGCACACCGGAAGCTAATGGGGATCTTTCTGCAGCAGTCAGCTAACATGCAGTTAAGGGTGATGGATATGATGGAGACTTTGTTGTTAAGGTTTTATATTAGCTTGTTGCACCCTGTCAAGTGAAGGTAAAACCTTATTAAGGACTGACGTGAGGATGAGTTAACTTGGGTGAGAAGAAAGAAGGATGATTAGTGCTGTGCACCTATGATAAACCATTTTTTGGTTATGTTTTAAGCATGGTCAGTAAATCTTTTCACCCAGCATGAAGGTATGGAGAAATAGTGCAATCAAAACTCTTCAAACAGCACAATTTAAAATAACAGTATGCCTCATGTGGCCACACAAGGAAAACTCCAGTCCGAAATAAGAGTTTGTATTACAGGCTGAGACTCAAAGTGTTGCAGACAATTTTTAAAACAAAGTTATACAAAGACAGGATCACCAGGGTTTGTCCAAGACGATGAAAAAGATTCAATTGAACTAACATCAAAAGAACTAAACATTCAACAATGAAAATACTAAACATCAAAGGGATGATCTGATAGGTAGAAAGCAAGCATTCAGTTATTTTAAGCCTGAAGGCAATTTAACAGTCATTTAAGCTTTGCTAGATAGGGCAAAGCCCCTACAGATTAGCAAGTAACAAGCTAATATGTGCCGGGCTAAAAAAACATGAGGATAAAAAGTAAAACGAAAAAGGACAAACAGAAATTGGAAAAACAACATCTGGAGAAAAAGGTGATAAACCAAACTTGACATCAAGGGCCTCATTCCGACCCTGGCGGTCATGGACCACCAGGGCCGGGGACGGAGGAAGCACCGCCAACAGGCTGGCGGTGCTTCAGGGGCAATTCTGACCGTGGCGGTAAAGCCGCGGTCAGAAAAGGGAAACCAGCGGTTTCCAGCCGGTTTTCCCCTGCCCCAGGGAATCCTCCACGGCGAGCAGCGCCGCCATGGGGATTCCGACCCCCTTCCCGCCAGCCTGTTCCTGACGGTTTACACCGCCAGGAAAAGGCTGGCGGGAACGGGTGTCATGGGGCCCCTGGGTGCCCCTGCAGTGCCCATGCCACTGGCATGGGCACTGCAGGGGCCCCCTAACAGGGCCCCATTAAGATTTTCAGTGTCTGCAAAGCAGACACTGAAAATCGCGACGGGTGCCACCGCACCCGTCGCACACCAGCAACTCCGCCGGCTCCATTCGGAGCCGGCTTCATCGTTGCTGGGGCTTTCCCGCTGGGCGGGCGGGCGGCGTTTTGGCGGTTGCCCGCCTGCCCAGCGGGAAAGTCAAAATGACCGCCGCGGTCATTTGACCGCGGTACGGTCTTTTGGCGGTCTCCGCCCGGCGGGCGGCGCCCGCCACCTGCCGGGGTCGGAATGACACCCCAAGTAGGTAAAAAGGGTGGGTGTCAGCATGTCAAGAGCTTGGTCTAGAGTCTCAGCAAAACATTGTAAAAGAAGGATAAGGGTAGAGAGGTCAGTACCTCTCAGAGTCCATGGTAAGCCAAGCGAAGTGTGCTGCTTGTCTCACTGGAGAATTGGTATATTAAAATCTATAGTGCAAGATGATTCACTCATCCATCACTCCAAGGTGTAATTGTCATCATACGACATGGAACTGCAACATCAGGAAAGATTCCCATTACTAACATGATAAAGGTAGTTATCTTAGCTCAGCTGTATGTGTTTAAATAATTGTATAGAGTCTCCTTCCACAGCCCCTCCATGTACTGGGCTTAAGGTTACTTTCTCAGGCTCACTATGCATGAAGCTGTAGGGCATCTATTGCGAAGCTAGCATTTTATGGGAACGAAATCTGAAAAGTTGTGTTAACAAAAATTACTAAACATTTTTCTGAAGTCATGGAACAGGGCCTTGCTGGCCTCACTTATGGTGAGTAAAGTGAATTAATATGGCATATTCATTTATATTAGAAAACATATGACATTCAAATTATGAATTCATCATTAATAATCTTTGTCAGTGTTTATATTATAGTAGATTTTAAACAAGATAACTGTTAATATTTTTCATTAACTATATTGCAGAACTACATTCTTCAAATTTTGCATGTAACCTTTAAAACATTTCTCTTCACTAATCTATTGCCATAGTATATCATAAAGAATCTCATGGAATTAAATTCAGTGGTTATACTTTTGGTTTAAGGGCTATATTATCTCAATCAAAATTACTACCCTACAGTGAATGCACATTAATATAGGCTTTCTGTACACCACTTTACAATTAATCGATTAGTATTTCAAATAACAAAATGCAAAGATTGTCATGTATAGAAGATTTCTGTGAAATCAAAGGTAGCCATAACATTTCTGCTACATTACCTGCTACTGACATAACATGATCCATGTTAATATGGCCTCCATTTGTATTGCACACCATAAAAATATTTAATATGAAGTAAATTGTCTTTATTTGACAGTTTGAGTTGAGATGCTAGTATTAGTTTTTAATGAATCCAGAGAAAACCTATGGGGTTCACTGTTCGCCAGTATCAAACAGGAGAGCCTTAGGACTAACAGTGTGGTATTAAACATGTGTTTTTTAGGACTGTAATACCATATCATGCCACACAGTGGCAATGTAAACACATTTTAAACAATTAATGAAAAAATTAACTAAAACTCTTTCAAATACGAGTCATTCCTCACTATAGTGTGAATTGATTTCACTTCCTGCTGCATTCAATGGTGTCATTTGTTTAAATGCCCTTTACTCTAGTTTCATTATCTACCAAACAAAGAGTGCTTTGAATCCGGTTCATCTCAGAGTCCCTACATCAAGAAATTCGAACACAAACATGACCATACCTTCACCTGGTGGAAAGCAAGGGAGTAGCCAGAAAAATAGAAGACCCTTCACTTAGACATAGCAAATGCGTGCTTTCATATCACAGTTCATTTCATTATATTTTTCTGCATTCCTTCTTTCCTTTTTATTTTAATTTCCTTCCTTCCTTTCTATTTTTTCTTCCTGTCTTTTCTTCTTTTGCACCTTTTTTATTTTCTGTGTTCATTTGCACCCTCTTTCCTTCATGCTTCTTTTTTTCTTTCCTTCAGTATTTGCATTGTGCTGGATCTCCTTTGCGGCATCTCACTCCATTCGCCTTTTACTTTTTTCTTTGTCATTTTAATACTTTGTCTCACTCTGCAACCGTTTTATGTTTCTTAAGGCTTTCTTTTGGTCCTCACCCCACAGCTGTGTTGTTATAGGTTATTCTTGCAGAGTGTATTAGATTTAACCTGCGAGCCAAAGATCAATCTTAAGAAGGGAAATAAAACAAATTAATTTGCCTCCGCTTAAACTGGTGTAGCGGGTGGTTCACTAGCCCTTCGTGGGAAGAGATGCAAAAGGCCTGTGGTGTGCGTGGTACGTAGAACCTCATCACGCAGCTACCTGATTATGTGGGCAGTAAACATCCACCACTCAAATGATTTCAAGGCAAACATTCAGTTTACACAGTTCCCCTGCGCATGAGTCAAACTGGGTTCTACTACAAGTAAAATATAAACTAATAAAAAGCACAATTGAGCATGTAACTTCATATACAATCTATAAACAGAACACAACAAAACCTTTCACAAATCTCATTGAAGTGGATTTAGAGTCCTAAGTACTGTGTAAGATGCTGCTCCTGCTGACCTTAGCCCTGTATGTTCAGCTAGTTACAACAGTGTTCAGCTTCCAGAAAACAGTCACATCCCTCTAGCGGTGTCTGTGTGGTTAACCGTGTTGAAGGTTCACTACTAGCACCCAGAGAGAATAAATGTCCTAAGTTACAACACTGGCAGGGTAGGATTTAAAGGAACTCTTAATCTCTTCTATTTGCAAAGAGGGTTGAAGTTTGAATGAAAGGGAATCGGGTGAAATATGCTTTTTAGATCTTTCATGAAGACAGCTTTAGCATTCTTGAGGGGTGTGGTTTCAGAAAAAAATCATAAGAAATATATATACATTATTATTTTATTTATATATATATATATATTTCTTATACACATACATATCTACATACATATAGTGGTTTCCAGTCAGTGGCCCTCTTCATTGGTCTGTTCTGTTGTCATTCTCATTTTGCTTCCACCGCCCCCAGGCAGCATACAGCTTGAGGAAGTGGCAGTGGCGCAACTAGGCCTGAACTTTGGAGGGGGGGCTGAGATTCTGAATATAGTGTGGAGCCATCATCAAAGTTGAAGACACAATTACACTTAAGGACTGCCTTTAGTTAAATTCTGGTTGTTCCTGCTTGCCGGAACACCGGATCTTCACCGAGATGCAGAACCTGGGCATTGTCTCCAGTGGTGCCATGACACATTTAAATATCTCGGAATACACATTTACCACACTGAAACTTCCATTAAGGAAGGCAACATGGGACGTACGGTCCGGTCCATTTGCGGATCCCTCCCTTTTTGGCACTCTGCATCCCATTGGGGATAGGGGTAGAGAGCGATTGCCAAAATGTTAATCCTATTGAGATTACTAGATTACTATAATACTTTGCTGCGCACCCCCGTGCTCCTAGAATCCTTCTTCTGCAACCTCAATGGTCTACTCTTGGACTTAATATGGGGGTAAGGCAGTTGGCAAGTGGCCTTAACGACCAATCAATGTCAACTCGCAGAGGGGGGGAAGGACTAGGTACACCCAACTTCGAGTTGTATTGTGCTGTGGCTCAACTCCAGTGACCGATGCACTGGTTTGACGTGACTGCTAGTCTGGAACTGACAGCGGTACGAAATGTACTAGGAGGAACTGACATCTATACCTGGCATGCAGACCGTGACTACCTCCCACTACGTGAGCCAAGCGTGATGTACACAGCACACCAATGCTATTGGCAACTTGCATGATTGCCTGGACACTGTGCAGAAATTGATGAAGCCAATCTTCCTAAACCTTAACACCAAGCAGCCAGAGGTCTTACTTTTCTGTAGGGAAACTTGAGTGGAGCAACTGTTTAAGGCCTTCATCCATGTGTGACCAACCAATCCACTTGGCAAAGGTGCATTCATTGAGTGTGATTCTTCAATCAATCAATCAATCATTTGTAAAGCGCGCCACTCACCTGCTAGGGTTTCAAGGCACTGAGGGTAGGCGGTTTGGGGGGGGGGGGGAAGAAGTGCTACTGCTTGAACAGCCAGGTCTTCAGGCGTTTCCTGAAGGTCAGCATGTCCTGGGTCTGTCGTAGGTGGATGGGGAGGGAGTTCTAGGACTTGGCGCCAAGGTAGGAGAAAGATCTGCCGTCGGCTGTAGTTCGGTGGATGCGAGGGACGGTGGCGAGAGCGAGGTTGGCAGAGCAGAGTTGTCGGTTGGGAGTGTGGAAGGTGAGCCGTTAGTTGAGGTAGGCAGGGCCAGCATTGTAAAGTGCTTTGTGAGCGTGGATGAGGAGTTTAAAGGTGATCCTCTTGTTGACGGGAAGCCAGTGTAGGTCTCTTAGGTGGGCTGAGATGTGGTTGCGGCATGGGATGTCGAGGATGAGACGTGCGGAGGCGTTCTGTATATGCTGCTGTTTTTTCTGGAGCTTGGTTGTGGTTCCCGCGTAGAGTGCGTTGCAGTAGTCCAGTCTGCTGCTGATGAGGGCGTGGGTGATCATTCTTGTTTTGGTGAGGATCCATCTGAAGATCTTGCCAAGGGTGTTAAAGCAGGTGTATGAGACGGCGTTGAGTTGCTGGGTCATGGTGAGCGCTGAGTCTAGGATGAAACCTAGGTTGCGTGAGTGGTTGATGGGCGCTGGTGCGATTCCAAGGATGGCTGGCCACCAGGAGTTGTCCCATGCAGAGCGGTTGGAGCCGAGGATGAGGATCTCCGTCTTGTCTGAGTTCAGTTTTAGGCGGCTCTTCTCCATCCAGTTGGCGATGGGCTTTATTCCATCGTGGAGGTTGGTTTTGGCAGTGGCGGGGTCCTCAGTGAGTGAGAGGATCAGTTGGGTGTCGTTGGCGTAGGAGATGATGGAGGTTGTGGGATCAGACGATGTTGCCGAGCGGTGTCATGTAGATGTTAAAAAGGGTTGGGCTGAGCGAGGATCCTTGGGGAACGCAGCAGATGGTCTTGGTAGCTTTAGAGAGGAAGGGAGGGAGGCGGACTCTCTGGGTTCTGCTGGAGAGGAAGGATGTGATCCCGTCCAGGGCTTTGCGGCGGATTCCTGCATCATGGAGGCGTGTACGGAGGGTGTGGTGACAGACGGTGTCGAAGGCGTCCGAGAGGTCCAGGAGGATGAGGGCCACAGTTTCGCCTTTGTCGAGCATGGTCCTGATGTCGTCGGTTGCGTGATGAGGGTGGTCTTGGTGCTGTGGTTTTTCCGGAATCCAGATTGGGAGGCGTCCATCGTATTGTTGTCTTCCAGGAAGTGAGTCAGTTGGCCGTTGACGATCTTTTTGATGACCTTCGCCGGGAAGGGAAGGAGGGAGATGGGTCGGTAGTTCTTGAGATCTGTGGGATCCGCTTTGGGTTTCTTTAGCAGGGCGTTGACTTCGGCGTGCTTCCAGCTCTTCATGAGAACCTCTCCTTCGCCCATCATATTTTCTCTGTTATCCCCTGTTTTGGGTTGTTGAAGAAGCATAGGAAAATGTTACTATTACTTCCAAGTGATTCCTGCTCTACTGTAGTATGCTGGTGCATTATGCATAGGTTAGATACTTTAATTCCCTAAATTTAAGCTTACTGGCAGCTCAGACTGATGGGGTCCAGAGTATTCAGAATTATTAAGTAAGACTGGTCTGTGAACTAAAACATATGATCATGTGACTGCTATAAGGCATAAGCGTAACTGGCTGTCCTTGGTCCAAAGAATCTGGTTAAGACCTTCTGCCTTATCTATAAAATCCTCTTGAAGAAAACCCATCTGACTATGATAACCATCTAAAGCACAAATATCCACAAAGACCCATGAGAGCCTCATACCAATCTCTTCTATAGGTTCCCAGGATAAATAAAGCTTTGGAATGAACTTCAATCAATCAAGCCTTTCCTATTGAAGTAACTGAGGTGCTGGCCATTTTCCTTGCACTTCGTAATGTTTGCTTCTGCAACAACCTTTTAGGTTGTGCTAGCGCCAGAATGATAATTTTTTGAAGTTTGGACTTTATTGGATATGTTAAGAGAGCTTGAGCAAGATGATGAAAGCAAGGTGTGGCAAGTGCCATAAGCGAGAGGTAATGCTAAAAGACAGAGTAAATATATTGCAGTGGGAGATAGCACCTATTTGTGACAAAAGCTTAATTTTAAGTACTGGGGACACATTTATATGTTTTAACATTGATGCAACAGGCGTATGTGTGGGGTGCCCATCACCCTGAGTGAGTCTGCTGGTATTACTGAGGAACAACAGATGGTAATTGTTTCCAAAGTCTGTTACTCATTTTGTCAACTTCAGAAGGATGAAAGGCTTCGTGGTTCAATCAGAATTTGACCTGTGACTGTGGCATTATACACAGATCCCTAGAGTGGAAACATTAACCACTAGGGCTACCTTTTCTCTACCTTATCTCCAATGGCTCTGAAACATTTAATTGTTAATAACAATTTCAATAATCACGTACAAAAAAATAATTATTTCAAAGAAATAGGTAATCCTCACTCAACCACAAGTTTTTATCCTGCACTAGTAGCCATCTCAGAACAGCTCCTTCTGCTCTGTCATATCGCAGCACGACTCTCAATGACATAACAACTAATAGCAGCACAACACCTACACTATCCATCCAATCCCAGGATGGCACACTGACATAATCCTTGCTCATTGCAGCAAATCACCCTCCTATAGAATTTTCAGACACACAACTTCTTTCAACTCTAAACAAGCATAATAAACACAACTTTTACCTGCGCCACTAAATAATTCAAAGTATTCAGTCACATAAGAAATAGTCCAGAGTAAAAGTTTGTGACTTACTCACACACACGGATGAGATATTGGCCAGTGGAAATCACTGAGTAAGCTTGACATATACAATTGCACCAAAATGGGACACGTACTTTAGGGGCTTCGACTGGGGTTGGCAACTTCAGATTTCGTACAAGAATATTCTAGCTCCCTTCAATCCAGAAACTAACCATCCAGCTTGCTACCATCTGATGTGTGGGTATCTACATCTCAGTTTCTTGGTAAAATCATTAAGTATAATTCCTTATTGGTTGCATGGACCTTTGTTAGGCGACTTGAAGCTTTGTAAAGGAGTTAATATCAGTAATACACTTCAAATTTGTGAAACCAATGTAACTCCACAATGAAGACTAGAAGTTGACTAATTAAAACATATGGGTTTGTTTTAGGACATACATAAAAATAAATAATAAGAAATGAATTCAGAGCATACAGCAATATAGTTTTAAGGCCAAAATGTGCCAGTGAGTTAAATTGTAATAACACAAGATACAAAATAGTAACAGGCCACAAAACAAAGAAAACCAATTGTTGCAATAAAGGTGTTCCATAAAAAAAGTCCCATTTCTAATCTAAGAATGGTTTATAACCAGGATTAGCTAACATGGATTTGTAGTCAGGGAGCATAGAAGATGTCAGCACAGAATCAAAATTTTCTAGAAGTTCAGGGGCATAAGAAAAGTGGAAAGTATGAAGCTTTGCACTCAGGGGAAAAAGCCCAACAGAGAGATCTGCGGCCTTTCAAAGAAGAGAAAAATATGCCTAACTAGTTATGGAAAAACCAATTAAATATTCCAGCTTAAAAAAAAACACACCTCTCGCCCAACACCAAGTCAGATCAGCTTCTGTGTGTGAGGGGATTCAACATACTCCCTAAATTCTCATCTCCTTGGGTTTAGGCATGCAGCTGGTAGCCTTGGACATCACGTCCTCCCGGATGCTGTAAACAGTCTCCCTTCACCATAATTTCTCTAAGTTTGTTGCCAACTTCCACCTCGTGATCCTCACTATTAGTCATCTAATACAAAAAAAAGCCTTTTTCTAAACTAATGAGAAGCATGATAATGCACCTGCAGAAAAATGAATCAACACTCTGACAAATTAAAGTAAGTTTTTTCAACCAAGGCCTCATATCAAGTTAAGCTCTCTCAAAAATCAAAATTGATGCCTGGTACATTATTGTATGGGTATATATATATATAATATAAGTAATAAATGTTAAATGTAAATATGCAAAACATGGTTACAGCAGTCAACTAATCAACTTTAATACTCATGTATAATCTTTAGTGTTGCAATGCATACACTCTATTAATTTGTTTAAATGTGTCACACATGTTAATGAAGTTAAGTCACACAACTGTATATAAATTAAGTATGACCGTAAACATGCATATTTATGACTTCCACAGGGTGGAGCCTAAAACATGCTGCTCCACATCTCTGTTAAAACACTTATGTTTTCACTACTTTTAGTTTTCTTAGTGTCAATATGCCTCCCAATGTTTCACATAATTCCCCTTCATCTGAAAATTCTCTACATTAATGCAGTTTACTCCACTTGAGAGGATAGTACCTAGCTGTGACATAGAGGAAATGTTTTGAAAAATGATGTACCAACAAAAGTATTTTCTGTTAATCAAGTTCTAACTTTTTGCCAAGTGTGGTGTAATTGTGTGCATTCTTTTCTTCTGTATTGGACAGCAAAACATCTATGGGAATTAAAATGGGAAATCCCACTTTTAGGATATCCCTTCCCTCCCAACATTTTTTTTGCCCCTCCATGACTGATCAGCACAAAGCTTTCCCCGAAAAATTCTAAATGGGTGAAATTTTTCTTTTTTTAAAAATTGCATGCAGATTTGTAGAATGCTACCAACGGTTTTAAGAAGAGTCATCACTGTGTAGTTATAGTTAGGTCAGAGGTTCCATTGGGGGAATGTTTTTGTTTTGATAATAACTTTAGCACCATTTGACTTACATGCACAAAACTTTCTAATGAAAAGTTCATCCACCTAGGCTCCTTAATAGGAAATGCTGTGCTGATCCATTAAGCGGGGGGCATGAAAGAGGGGTGGGGGGGGTCCTAAAAGTGTGATTTCACAAGTTAATTCCCATAGGAAACATTGCTGTCAAATAGAGAAAAAACTGATGAACAGAATTGCACCAATTATGACAAGTTATAACCCTATAGGACTCTGACAATGACTCAATGCCATCAGTGATGTAATTTTAGATGTCATGTAAATTCATTAGTTAAGGTACTGCTGTATCCTTAATTTTCAAACGGTCCATGGCAGGAGTGGTAGTTGGCACAATTAATATATACATATCATAGAAATTACATCTTTCCTGATGATATTTAAGTCAGAATGGTCAAAATTAGACTTTAAGAGGATGGGGAATAGGAACCACACCATTTAGTACTGAATCTAAAACCAGACAGTGTGATGCAAGGACAGTTTAATTCTGTAGGATGGTACATGATCAAAATATTGATATATCTACGGATCATGCCCAAATGTAGCCTGTTTAACCCATCAAGAAAGTATATGTAGTCCATCCTAGCTGGAGGAAGAAAGGTCTAGTGCACCACACTGTACCTAGTGACTGGAAATCAAAATTAATGTAATCTTCACAGGAGTGCTTTTTCCCAAACTCTAATGCGAGGCAAGGCGGCTGATGAAGCAGCTTCAGTATGGGGACTTACCACTGCTGCGAGTCACAGAGTACTTCCTCTGTGACAGTTTATCATTTCCGCTCATGCAAGTATATCAGGTGATTGTTCTAGTTGCTATTCACATTCATTGTACCTTTCTAGAGCCCTCCTGCTTGTTTGAAGAAAAAAGACAATAGATTGCCAATGAAAAGGTATTTTGTGGCACTTTAAGAAGTGCATGAACAAAATTGTCCTCTTTGCTTGACATGCTGTGACAGCTTCCAGCCTGTGTAGAGCACTCAAATGCAAGAAGCTCTATATCTTTTGCCCGGATCTCCCACCTGTTTACTTCATCCATACAAAGACTACTTCTCTTATCACAGCAAGGCCCCAGACAATAGTCTCAGTGATCTCTGAACTCTTCCCTGAGGGCTCATGACAGGCCCACTTACCGGTCTGATTTTCTCAGTAGTAGTTTGGCATCCTACCAAAGGTTCCAGACCAATATTTCGTGCTCCCACTGAACCTTCCTTTTGGCAGCCTGTTCTTCTGTTTAGTATTGGTGACAAATTGCCTTGTTTTGGGATTTTTGTTTGCCTTGGTTCTAGGTATGCTTAGCACAAACCTGTGATAGGCTTACAAATATACACCTCATCTCTTGCAAGGAATACAAATACAGACTAACCAGTGTAGGAATTGCTAGACTGTTCAGCGATCCTTTCTGTGACTTTCAATTATGGTGTGACAATTCACCTTGTTTTATGATATCAGCAGATGATGCATACAAATTTCCCTGTTTAACAAGACGGGTGCAGTTCAGATATGTCTGTTCACATATACATTCAGTGATTTCTCTTCTCTCTTCTCTCTTCTCTCTTCTCTCTTTTCTCTTCTCTTCTCTTCTCTTCATCATCTCAGCCCTGTTCTTCTCACACCACATAGAGCATTCTCTATCCCTGGTGCTCGTCCCTTAAGTTATAATGGGAGAGTTCCTTAGATTGGCTACTTCCTCAAATGTTCCTGCATCTGATCAAGGTAATGTCTGACAGGATGGCAAATGCCAATACTGACACCTGAACCAGTGGTGGCCTCGATGTGCAGTTACTCCAACACCTAACTGGATGTTTGAAAGAGTTAGGAGCTAATCATCGGGAGAACACTCTTTCTAGAATCAGTCAGTATCACTTAGGCACAAGTATACTAGATGGCAATCCCAAACCCAAAGTCTCGAGAATTGCAGAAATTGTCTAGCCCACCTAGTGCTAATTGTACATAACTTGCCCTTACCATGTCTTCACTCAGCAGACAATGGGACACCTCATGCATCATCCCAAACAACTGCAATTTTCACATTTTGTGTTGCAATAAGGCATATTTTCTCTAGAATTCTCACTTATGATCGCAATATGACTTCAATCCACAAGACATAAATGTCTTGTACTGGTCTTTCTTTCCTCAAGCTGACCTTTACAATTATAATTACCACATACTATGGTATCAGGAACCACTGTTACATAATTTTCACCCCCTTGGCACTAGGACCGCACCTTTTCTAACTTCACACATAATACAGAGTGAAACTGTAAGACCAAACCATAGTTCTGTTTCACCCAGATGCACAGTACTTGCTAACAATTACTGTGTACATTAATGTAAACAAATATATTCTTTCTGCCTAGCAGTGTTGTGTAGTAGCATGTCGGGCCCTACTTTTAAATCTGTCAGGCTAGCCAATATACAGGGTAAACCAAGGATCTTCATAGTAGTTTTGAAGAGGAATTCCCATACAGATGTAAGACTCCCCAGTTGAATTGACTATGGAGACAAAACAGTCTATAGTTCTTTTGCTCCGGTGTTGATGTGTAAGCTAAACAAAGTGTTAGTTTTGTTCTATGAAGTTGGTCGAAAGGTAATGATCACATTGAACGGAACAAAACATCTCCCACATGCACACCTTAGACATCCGAAAGGCTGATTTAAGGATTGTTACATTCGTATGGTGTGTAGTGCTTTGGTAGGCTTAGCTGCACCCTCTTGGTAAAATTACAAATTTTACTCCCTCTCTGATTGCAAAATGCCTTTAGTCATAAGCAGAGTAGTTCTGCTAGGCAGACATAAACATTCTTCAATAAGCATTTGGATGCGACATCAGTGCTATGTTGACAAATTATGGCACCAAGATTGATGCATTGCCCTCTAAATCTCAGTCAGTTTAAATCAAAACAGGAATGGCGAAACATTTTTGTCACTACTAAAGTACATAAGCAGTTGCTGCAAACCACTGAAAAGGATCCGCTCATTTGGTGTGTTGGATTAATGGAGTGTCAATCTCAGAGAAGGTTTGTATAAACAGTCTAGAGTCTTCGGAAAGCTAAGGAATCATTGAAGATCGTTTACTTTGGTTAGTGTAGGGCTTATACAGTGTTGTCCATCTTCATGTGATCCATTTCTACTGCCACAGACAAACACACAAAATGGAGAAATTCTGCCTGCTCAGTATGAATCTTGAATGTAAACAATGTCTCAAACTTTGCAGCACTAGGTAGGCATGTTGTATGTGATTTGTGAAACTGTGCAAGTTTATGAACATGTCATTAGGGATCCTGCTGACCTGTGGAGCAGGCGTCACTTGATAGCTCAGTTATACAGAGCCATGCTGTGGGACTGCCTGTACCCCCGCTTCCGGCTCAGACTTCATGGGACATGGACTTAGACACTCCACTGATTGATAGGGACTGATCTAAGGAGAATGAACATCATAGACATCCGTTTGAACCAGGGAAACCAACTCCCCCCAATAATCTATACTCAAGATGATGTACCACACTTACCATCTATAGAGGAGGCGCACCCCCAACCCTATCAATATATGGGAACAACTATACTTTACTGGAATGTGGCAGGCCTAACTAACAAGATCAATAACGATCTTTGGGTGAATTTCACTGGGGATTTTCCTTGTATCTGTCTTCAGGAGACTTGGACATTAAATCCAGTCCACATAAATGGGTACAAGACATTCCATACACCAGCTGTACAGGCCAATCATGGCAGGCCAAAGGGAGGCCTATGCACATATATCTCAAACAAGGCATGGCTACGTAACCCAAAAATGCAAATCACAAAAACCTATTATCAAATGATTGAATGCAATTTGGATCAGAACACGCACCTAGTACTCATCAACTTCTATAATAATGCAACGCATAGAGAAGTCCCCAAAATTTTAACAGAGATGGGTGAGGACCTAGAGGAAATATGTGCGAGCAACAGACGTGAGACTCTTATTATATGGGGGGGGCGACTTTAATGTACATCTTTGCAAGGAACCCACAGGAAAGGTGTGTGGTTGGGATACCGAAGACATCAGCGTAGGACCGCACTTTTCACATACCATTCAAGGAGAGGCAATGAATTCAGTGGCCCAAAAATATAATTTGTCTCTTGTAAATGAATTACTTCCCAAAGAACTACAGCATAAACCAACTTTTAATGGAAGGGGCGCAAATACAGTTATTGACTATATTTTAATGTCAACACATTTTGTACACTATTTTACTAATTACATAATCCACGACATCGCAATAAGCGACCATTTCCCTCAAAGCCTGGAACTCTCATTAATCCCTGCCACACAGGCCAAAGCCAGAGAGGCAACGATGGTAAATGATATTGTACTAGCCCCGGGCAATGGTTATATACTGAGATGGACTCAGACTGACCCTCAGGCATTATTAAAAGATATATTACGTGAACATACCCAAGTGTTCCTTGATTGCCTTAGTGATGACACGGCCCCAGGACAATGTCTAAGTGCTTTCCAACAGATAACCTTCGCTGTAAAAAAAGCCCTCACGTCTAGGACAGGAGGGGCAGGGGCAAGAAAAGGGAAACCGGCTGGTTTGACCACGATTGTACGAAAGCGCACACAAGACTAAAAAAAGCCCTAAGTGCCCCCATAAGATGTCCGACCGAAATACGTACCTGTAGATTGGCATACAAGACAGCCACAAAAAAGAGGAAACTCGCTTTGAGAGGGAAACTATGGGACAATCTACACAGAGCTAGTCTGACGAAAGACAATGCCCTCTTCTGGAAAATAATAAATACTCCCGTTCTAGGGGACAATAATACCCCTAGAATGGAAATTGCCATCTCGGAAGAGGACTGGATCACGTACTTTTCTAAGATATACTGTCAACCCAACGACAGAGTTCCTCTGGACCTTCTAAAAGCCCCAGACCCTGAGGAAGATCGACACTTAGCAGTATTACCTCAGTTTACCTTAGAGGAGGTAGTAGAAGCTATAAACACAAGCAAACCCGGGAAAGCGCCAGGGCCCGATGGTGTTTCAATTGACCTATATAAAACCAACACCGATTTATGGGGCCCTCTATTGACGCAGGTACTGAGGGCCACTTGCACACAAGGCCCACCATCAACATGGCGCCATTCTATCATCATACCCATATACAAAAAGGGGGATCGCCTTAACCCAGCCTGTTATAGGCCAATTTCTCTCCTCGATACATCAGCCAAATTAGCGGGGAGAATAATCCTAAATAGACTCCAAATATGGTCGGAAGAAAATAACATTCTATCCCCAGTGCAGTATGGCTTCCGCACAGGATTAGGTACAGTGGAACAGGCTCTGAACTTAACTATCCTAGTGGGGAAGTATACGAAGACCAGAGAGGGCAATTTGCACCTGGCCTTTATAGATTTGTCCTCAGCATTTGACTGTGTTTTGCATGAAAAGTTATGGGATATTCTAATAAGCATGGGGGTCGAACTAACGATAGTCCATTTCATAAGAGATCTGTATACTGGGTGCAGAGCAAGTGTAAGGTACGGGATGAGAGGGGAATGCACTAAGTCTTTTGGCATATATAGAGGGGTGCGTCAAGGCTGCGTTCTCGCACCACTTCTATTTTCATTATACATAAACAATCTAGAAAGTGAATTGATAAGCAATTTTAAAGACCTTCCACAAATAGGCAATCGCCCCGTCCCTGCACTCCTATACGCAGACGATGCAGTACTCATGGCCAGGACACCGCTAGCCCTCCAGAAACTCCTAACCACTTGTATAAATTACATGACAGCCCTGGGCCTCACAGTTAACCGTTCGAAAACGTTCATAATGAACTGTGGCAGGAAACTGAGCAAGTCCTATAAAATCACCATTCACGAGGACAAGGTGAAGATAGCTCCCACCTTCTCATATTTGGGTATAATGTTCGATAAACAGGCCACCTGGGCACACTGCGTGAAAACAAAAAAAGACCAGATTATTAAAACAACGGCGGCCTTGAAGATTTTTTCCAAAAAACTAGGGGGGATCTCCCCGTCAAACATGGTAAAAATCTACAAGGCCAAATGTATCCCGGCGGCTACTTATGGAGCATGTATCTGGGGGTATACGAACTGCCATGCGATTCAGTTGGTGGAAAATGACTTCCTGAGATACCTGCTAATGGCACCAAATAGCACGTCATCATATATTAGCCATTCGGAACTAGGGGTCCACTTTGTAACTGATCTAATTAAGATACAGCCCCTATTATTATGGCATAAAGTGTGGACCTCTGAGCACACAGGATTAAACCAGACCATACTATCTGACTGCATGAATCTAACATACTCGCTTAGAGTTCCCTGGCTAAGATATATTATGACCTTTTTTTAAAATATGGGCTGCGAAGCATATTACCAAAACCCACAATTACTGGAAAAAATAACCAGGAGAGATTTGAGGGCTCTGACCTTGAAGCACCTGGATGAACTGAGATGGGAAGTGGAATCAAAAAAATCTACAGTAATGTCTAACCAACTAATTCTGTCGACGGATGCAGTCCAGCCCTATTTAGTAAGCGTGGCAAATCCCCGACATCGATTTGTCCTTACAAGATTCCGCTTAAATATCTTCCATCGGCTAGTAACCTTTCCGATTATGTGCGACTGGAGTACAGTTTTAAGAGTATGTCCATGTGATGCAAAAGCTCCCCAATCTACAATGCATGTGGTCCTCTTTTGTAAATTTTATGATATTCCAAGAAAACTTATTTTATTGCCTTTTTTAAGATCGACTAATTTGCGTCAGTGCCGCGACGCGTATTTTAGCTTACAGATTTTATCCTCTATTGAAATGTGTGGAATTTTAGCAAACTTTTTATGTACAGTACTCTCTGTAAGGAAGTCTATGGGCCTACTGAACTAATTTTATTTGGAAACTTGGAATTTCCGGTAAACTCCCCACTCTCCAGATAATACTGTAATTGAACTCGATTTTGCACTGATGTAAATTTATCAAGTTTTATATACCTGTCCTTGAATGAATTATGATGTGTTTTATTATCTTCCCTATTTATTTATAATTTTTCTTATACATATTTATTAATGTATTATTACTTGTTACTTTTATGGCCTGTTGAAAGCCGAATAAAGTCTGTTTGATGAACTACTGTGATCAGTCTCAAGTAATGCCCGTTTTAGGTTTTTGCCCAAAGGCTCTGCGCTGTTTATCCCTTACATTCGCTGGTTGTCCCCAATGCAGAGCTATGGGCTGGGTTCTTACACTTAGCTTGGCAGTGCCAGGGGGTACAGGACTACTGGATGCAGGTGGTTGATATCAGATGGGCCACACATGAACATTGCTCCTACTCCCTGGAGCTGTTTATTATACTATGTTAAACAACAGAAGGACAGGAAGACGGCATATACATTCTTGCAGCCTGATCTGGTACTGGCATAGGGCAGGCTAGCCATCACATGGATGGGATAAAAGTCACATGAGATAGATAGATGGCACAGGGATGTACTGGAATGGACCTTAGCAGAGGCGATCCACATGAGGAAAACTAGGAAAGATAAGTTGGCTGAGTACCTTGAGAGGTGGAAAATGTGTGCAACACACTATTAGAACCTGAGGCTGAATTAAACTCGACTGACAGTAGCAGCTCAGGTGAAGACTAGGATGACAACGCCAATGTGGAGGGAGGCGGGGAACACCCATGTTATACTGAGGTACGCTGATGTGTTGCACATAACCTGTGGGGTTTAGGGCATTTGGAAGGTGGCCTTTGTGAAATAGGAGCTTCAGATGACTGACAGTGTGTAATTTTATAGTGTACTCGCTTTGTATGCTTTCCTGAACTCCACGGACTGCTGTATTGTATTGTCTTCATTAACCAAAATTGCAATAAATTAAAAAAAAAAAAAAGTATATCAACATGTTTGAGACAGAAGCCCAAGAAAATCCAAATTGTCATAAAAAATAGTTCAGATGTTGGAAAGGTGCTGGGTTGATTCATAACCTAGGGGCATCAATGTATTCAAAGTGACCATGCTTAGTCTTGAAAACAGCCTCCTATTTATCATCCGTAGTATTCTCCTTTAGGTTGCATTCCTCTATGGTCTAGCTTGGTAAAGATGGCTGCATCTTGTAATTTATCAATGGGATTCAATATTGAATAAAGTAAATAGCTTCTACGCTGATATTGTTGAAGTCACAGTAGTCAATGTAGTCAGCGTGGTCCCCCATTTTAATTTACAATAAACAGAGGAGCATCTGCCGGTGACAGTCTATATGATTAAAAAATTAAGGGTCTCCTTGTACAGTGGACTACTTTTACCAAGTGAGATGTTAAACCCTTTATCAAAAAAATGAAATTTTCAACCTACAAACGGAAAGGTTGATCCTCTTCGGAATAAATTAGTTGGATTTCTGAGGAGATGGAAAATGAGGAAGAACCCAAGGAGAGCAAAGGGTCATCTTCTTGAGCAGTGAAAAGCATGACCTGTGAGGTCAAAGCCGACCTCTGGTTTGCCTTTCAGCAATATTCTCAGAATTTAAGGGATTGGAATAAAAACATAAGGAAGCTTTTTCAGTCATTGCATCAAGAGGGCATCCACTCCCAGAATCATTTTCTCTGGAAATGTGGAGTAAAACATAGGAAGATGTCAGTTGCTTCTGTAGGTAAACAGATCCATGAAGGGAATTCTGAATTTCCTACAAATCTTGTGAAAGTTAATCTGGACAAAGTCAGGTTCTGAGATAATGAAAAAAAACAATACTGAGGTGATCCGCCTCCACATTGCCCAGACTCTTGCTATGAGTTGCTTAAAATGGATAATGAATTCTACTTTGCTTAAAGACCCAGAGAACTATCTCTCACCCTGTCTTCGGATCTTAACAATCCATTGGATAGCTGAAGTAGATGTTGAAAGTGAAGAAGAGCTCAGAATTCTGCTGTACGCTCCCTCCAATTCAGACTTGCCAGTCTCAGTTGGAAACCATTTAGCTTGAATGGTGTGGCCAACCAAGGTTGCACTCCATCCTAATGCACTGGCATCTGTAGTTAAAATCTTTGATTATTCTGGATTCATTGGCACACTCTTTAGGAGATTCTCCATGGATATCCACAAACTGTAATTGATTTTTGCAGTGATTGGAATCATCTTATCCATGTTCTGAGACACTGGGGAACAATGCATGTTAAAATGCCATTACGGAGTAGCACGAAGGTGAAGTCTCATCCACTGAACTGTGAATTCATAACAGCCTGTGTGACTCTGACATCAGACTTGTGTATCCTGATGCTTGAAAAAGGGGATTATTAATTTCTGGAGACAGAATGCTATCAGTATAAAAACCTTGTTCATGTCTATTTTGAACCTTGCTCTTTTGAAAGTGAGGTCATTTGAATGTTAGTTACCAGTTTGGGAGGTTCAGCAGAAAGCCATAATGATTCAGTATAGTTATGGTCCCATTAAGATATTGTAATGACTTCTCTTTTGATGACATATGAACCAACCAGTTGTCGAGGTAGGGATAGACAGAATTCCTTGTATATGGAGAAGAATAACTAGGGGAGCCACTACATTTATGAAAACCCTCAGGATTGGGTGTAATTCAAAGGGAAGGATTCTGAACAGCCAATGATTTTCTCCCACTCTCACAGACATAACATTTCTAACATCTCTGATGTTCCACTGCTATTATAATGTTGGAGGTATGCATCAAATAAATCCAGAGACACCATGAAGAGATCTTTCTGAATTAATGGAACTATCCTTTGAAGCATCCCAATCATGAACAGCATCCTCTTTCCATATTAGTTCAATGACTTCAGGTCAGTAAAAATCCTGTAAACCCCTTGAGTTTGGAACCAGGAACACAATGAAATAGCATCCCTTATTTCTCTGATTTTCTGAGACACAGACAATTGCTTTCTCTTCAGGTAAACTTTCATCAAGGTTAGTCTTTTCTCTTGAATTCTTGGATAAGTCGTAGGAATGATCACAGACCCCACTGGTGAGGAGGTGAACTGTATTTGATATCTGTACTTGATGATGCTGACACCCACACAAACCTACATGAAGAGATTGACATATCCCTCCCAACTAGTAACATCTAACTGTTTGCGTGCTGCAATTAGGCATAATGCCGTCTTACCTCTGTTTCCTCTAGGTCTTTGGGGAGAAAAGCCTATCAGTGGAATTTCAGTAAACCAGGATTATTTCTGTCATTTGGGTGGTTGCCAGAATGAACCTTTGTGTCTGAAGGAGGAATTTGAAGATTTTGGTTGTTGCTTTTGAAAGGAAATTAGTGTTTCTTTTCTTTGAAGTAAAAACTATATTAGTGGTCCATGAGTTTCATTTACACACAGGTCTGCATCATATATCTAGAACTATGAACACTAAAAATATGATTTTAATCATATGAAAGAATCACAAATGCCTCTTTGATTCAGGAATTGTGTAAGAGGCTGGCCTGGTTTGTAGTGGGTACCTAAGGTACTTAGACCTGATACCAGGTCCAGTTATCCCTTATTAGTGAAATGTAGGCAGTGCCTAGAAGCCAGGCTTCTAGACATCAATTATATTTATACATAAATTATACACTAGTAACCAAAATCGGGCAAGTAAACTGTCATAAAATAGTGAAAATCACAATAAGTTGCAATGGGCCTGGGGGGATCACGAACCATATACTAAAATATAGCGTAGTGTGTAGAGGGGTACTGGGAGTGTAAGAAAACACCAAAGGTAAGTAAAATACTCCACCCAGAGCCCAGGAAAGCAGAAGTAAAACACAGCAAGTTTCCTAAAACACACTAGAAGTCGTGATAGAAGATAATGCAAGAACCAGAAGAGACTGCAAGACACCAGTGATGGATTCCTGAAGACATGTGGAAGAAAGGAAGCAAGTGCAAGAAGCACTGAAGAGTCCAGGGAGAACAAGAGCCCCTGCTAACCCAGATGAAGGTGCAAAAATTGATTCTCCGGTTAGAAGAAAAAAGTCAGAAATGCACTAAAGAAGACAGCTGCGGGTTTCTGCTTGGTGCAGGAGATCTCCCACATCAAGTAGATGGATGCCGGCTGGTTTGCGTCAGAGGATTCCACCAACAAGCCTTGGTAACCGCAAAACTCATGTTTTGTGAAAAATTGTGCTTTCCAGCCCAGGAAGGACCAAATCGACTTTCCTCAGGAAATGGAGACTGAGGGGGGCTCTCAGCAACTCAGGGAGCCCTCAGAAGACCAGGCAGCATGCACAGGAGTCCCACAGCACGGGAACAAAGGAGTTGCAAATGGTGGCTGTTGCAGCACTACACAAAGGGATCCCACGCCACCAGAGAACAACTCAGGGAGCTGAGCGTCACAGGATGGAATGCTGGGTACCTGGGCTAGGATGTGCACAAAGGAATTCTTGGAAAAGCGTACAGAAGCCCTAGGAGCTGCAAAGCATGTGATGCACAGGGTGCTGTCTGGCAAGTGGAGGCAAGCTCTTATCTCCACCAAATTTGGACAGCTGGACTGTTGGGCATTCAGGGTCACTTTAGTCCACCACCTGTGTTCCTGATCCATGCTCATCGTCGAGAGAGGGGACCCAGAGTACTGATCATCCCAGCGGAGAGGTGCCTGCTGAAGCAGGGAAGTGACTGTCACTCCACAGGAGACTCCTTCGGTTCTTCTGATGCAGGATGAAGACAGGCAGTCCCCAGAGTGTGCACGACCTGGAAACTGTTGCAGTTGCTGGCAGAAGCTGAAGTTATAGAGTTGCAGTAGCCTTCTTGGATACTTTGTTGCGGTTGTAGAGTTCCTAGAGTAGTTCTGCGGTTGATCCAATGGTAGAAGGTGAAGCAAAGGATGCAGAGGAGTCCTGCTGGAGTCTTGCAATCCGAATCTACGGAAACACCCACAGGAGAGACCCTAAATAGCCCTCAGAGGGGGATTGGTCACCTAACCAAGTGTGGACCTATCAGGAGGGGTCTCTGACATCACCTGCGGGCACTGGCCACTCAGATGCTCCCAGAGTGCCCCACCACCTTGGAATCCAAGATGGCTAACACCAGGGACACTCTGGAGGAGCTCTGGGCACCACCCCTGGGGTGGCGATGGACAGGGAAGTGGTCACTCCCCTTTCCTTTGTCCAGTTTCGTGCCAGAGCAGGGACTGGGGGGGGGGGGGGGTCACTGAACCAGTGTAGACTGGTTTATGCAAGGAGGGCACCATCTGTGCCCTTCAAAGCCCTTCCAGAGGCTCTAGGAGGATACCCCTCCCATGCCTGTAACACCTATTTCCAAAGGAAGAGGGTGTAACACCCATCTCCTAAAGGAAATGCATTGTTCTGTCTTTCTGGGATTGAGCTGCTCAAACCCCAGAAGGGCAGAAGCCTATCTGTGAGGTGGCAGTAGCTGGGGCTGCAGTAAAAACCTCATAAGGCAGGTATGGCAGTACTGGGGGGTCCATGGTGGAGCCCCCAGGGTGCATGGAATTGGCCCACCAATACCAGAATCAGATTGTGGGTACAATTTCTGGTTCTTTGACAACTCACATGGCCATATTCGGGGTTACCATTGTGAAGCTACATATATGTAATGACCTATATGTAGTGCATGCTTATAATGGCGTCCCCGCACTCACGAAGTCCAGGAAAATGGGCCAGGAGGACATGGGGGCATCTCTGCTAGTGCAGGGGTGCCCTCACACTCAGTAACTTTGCACCTGGCCTTAAGGGTCTGCAGGTTAGACCTCTAAGTAACTTAAAAGTTACCTGTTGCAGTGAAATTGGCTGTGAAATAGTGCTTACACTAGTTCACTCAGGCTGCATTGGAAGTGCTGAAGAAGTGTTTGTAAAAGCTCCTTATGGGTGGCAAAAGAAATGCTGCAGCCCATAAGGATCTCCTGGAACCCCAATGCCCTGGGTACCTTGGTGCCATATGCCAGGGACTTATAAGGGGGGGGGAGTGGGGTCCAGTATGCCACTTTGGAGTGGAGTACTGGGTTACCAGTATGTAAGGATAAATTTAGAAGCAGAGAGCATAAGCACTGGAGTTCTGATTAGCAGGACTCCAGTGACACAGTCAAGCATACTGACAAAACAGTAAAACAGAATGATATATAGGCCACAGACTATGAGCACTGGGGTCCTGACTAGCAGGATCCCAGTGAGACAGTACAAACACACTGACAAACAGGCCAAACATGGGGGTAACCATGGTAGAAGAAAGCCACCTACCTAAACATTGAATTATATTCTCCCTAGGACATAAAAATGTTTAAAGGTGATGACGGCTCAGTGCTCAGATGTGAAGCTGTTTTGATAATAAAAACAGAAGTGATTTCCCATAATACATAGTCAGGAATGTTAGTTAATTCCACAGATTTCAGGTCCAAATGTGACTCCATTAAAATCTTAAACTTTTCAGTACACAATCCATAAATTTAAAGAATAATGGAAAGGATTGAAAACAGACTAAGGTCTACAGAACATGAAATGTGACATCTGTATCATACACCCAAGGGAATAATCAAAGGCCTTTCAGTAAAACACTTTGCATACCCCTAAATATTTAACCAATATTTGATGAACAACATATCTCAACATCTATACTCAACACCCAGAAAAAGGGGGGTCTTTGATACAACCAGTACTAACTCACTAGTTGAAAGCTATAAAGAAGGCACATAAATAGCAGGTGGTCAGGACCCTCAACTCCATATCATCCAAATCCATCATTCCTCCTAATTTGGCATTTCTGCTCCTAGCAATTAATATTCCCACATTTCATGCCCAAGTCATATTAGGCAGCGAAACCACCACACTATTTAGCAGTACATAGAAATTGCATTACGCTGCTCGTATATATTGATTTACAGTCTGAAATAGACAAAGGTAAACCAGTAAAGGCATGAAGAGTGCATCTGTGGTATGTGTTTTGTATCTGAACACCAATGCCATTGACAATCAAAGTCAGGTTTGGCATGCTCATAAAGGAGTGAAGTTCCAATGTGAACACTGCCAGAAATAAAACTGTATGAAGAAACAATGTTGCAAAGGCAACTAGTGCTGGCCTATAAAGCCCTGCCTTATAATGTAGCGATCTGACAAATCCTCAGCCAACCGGAACCCAGAATGTGAGCTACCTAACTAATTTACTAGTTTGAGAAAACGCCATCCCATGCCGGATCTCAAGGCTCAGCCAAGACATGAAACTTCCAGATATCTGCACGCAGTCCATCGGAGCAAAGTGCCACGCTGGAAGAACACCCTTGCTCTCATCTCTAAGAGTATTGACAGCTTGTGTGCTACCCTCAATGGTGTGTCTGCCATATTGGGAGAAGAGGGTGGTCAGTAGTACTGAGAAGAGGAAGTTGGGGAAGCTGTAGGGAGAGGTAAATCACCCAAACTCAGGAGACCAATGTCCTAAAACAGAGAGATACTGTGGGAACAGAACCAATTAATCTAAAATGGCCAAGCTGTGCAGGAGTGCTCAATCTATCACGCACAATCTACAAACTACATCAGAAGCGTACAGCACCCCCCTCAAATTGGTACAGAAGATAGATGCAGAGATCAATCTAATGAAGTAAAAGAGCACTCAACAACTTCAACCACGATCAGCTTAGAAACGTCCAGATGGGTTGGACTCAATTTCCAAGAGATGATGACCAATCAGTTGTCATTGAAACAATGCCATGAACCTGTATTAGTCTATAGGAGTAAAGTGCACTGATCCTTTACAATGTACCCAAGTAGATACACCCATACAAAGCTATCATCCCATAAACGTATCATACCATATAGCATAAGTACAATTTTAAAGAAATGTATTCATCAGCATCGATGATGGGTCAGTAGTTCACTGCTGCCACCAGATAACTGTATGGTACATTATAGCAAAAGGTCAATTTTAGAACACAGTTTCCATGTAGAACACGCAGAGAGAGTTCAACTTTTCAGAGAAGCTGGCAGGCCTCTTAAGGCACTAACATTATTAAGCCCATTTATTGTCCTCTTTTCTATTGATCTATACATCTGCATTCTCCAAGTGTAAGCAGCATGTTGAGATTTCCTCTTCAGGTGTCTAGGTTTACGATCTCTACTACCAACCAACATAGTGTTGGTCTTCCATGAAGAGCTTGACCAATGGGGCTTCTTTTGTTTTGCAACAAATGTAGCTGTGGTAGAGACAGCTCTGCTACTTCACCATTTGTATTTATACAAAGACACATAAGACACACAACACTTCTGCTGTTGCATTTGGGGTGTGTGAGTAGTTGTATTTTATGTTAACCCAATTCTAACATCTTTGTGCTACTTGTGTGGTTGCAAACTGGGCATTTGCTAAATGTATCGTGCCAACAACAGACTGAAGTCCTTAACCCATGGTTGTCTGTGTTCCGGGTGGTTCCCTAAAAGCTTTGACCACATGGTCACTGTTTCTAGCTGTTCTGTATGTAAACATGCATTCCCCAATCAGCAGTGTCTTTTGTTTTGTATTACTAGCAGGGCTAAAATTAATCATCTGCTCAGATTGCTGTCTGACCTCTCCATTCGCAGTATCAAACCAGTTATAGGGTTCTAAAGACCACCTTCCTGGGGTATCCTCTAATAGTTTATTAGAAAGTTCAGCCTGTTTTAAGTAGTCTGTCCTATGACTCAGCATCTTCTAATTCATAGGACTTGCCTGTAAAGCAAGTTATCCCTCAGTGCCCCAGGATGAAAGCTTTTGTTTGACTGTAAGGACTTTATATTAAACTGTTTATGGTACAGCATGGTATATGAGCCATCCTCAAGTTTGACTAGAAGGTGAAGAAAATTAATCTTGTTCATATTGTGATTGCATTGTAACCTTAGGTCAGTACTCTGTTCATTGAGCCAAGTGAAGAAATCTCCCAGTAGATGGGCTGAGCTCTCCCAGATAAAAAAATATCAATATATTGCCTCCAAATTATAAAGTTTGTCTGTAATGATTTGCAGGTCATATGGTCTTGGAGGTCTCAAAACCTGCCACCATCTGATTATCGGGGTGAAGAATAGCCCCATCTGTACTTCCATGGTTTTGAGGAAGAACTGTTTCTTGAACATAAAATATTTTCTGGTGAGGGCTTTCCCTGCTAAACTCTATATGTATCCACCCACTTGTTTAATTGTAAAGTGTACCTTAAGGTAGTCGGAGCCACTCCTTGCAAGATGTTTGTGTATAAGCATTCAATGTCAGGAGTGACTAGAATGTGATTATCAGCATGACAACTGGTGCTTCTAACACAAAGAAATCTGTTTAATCTCTTACATAGGAAGCAATTTTGGGTACAAATGGCTTGATGTAAAAATCTACATACTTGAATAGTGGCCCTATTTCTGAGCTACTTTCATACATTATAGGGCTGCCCTGGGGTTCTTTGTTTTTTATGTATTTTGGGTAGGTTGTATATAAAAAGGATCCTGGAATGAGGCGTATTGAGAAATGTATGTCGCTTCTCACTTATAAAACCTATTTTCAGCTTAATGTCAGTGGTGAAACTGATTTCTGCTTGAATTTGAGGTAGCCGGATATTTACCAATTTTCTATGTCGTTCTTGAACATTCACTTGCTTTTCAATGTCAGCCTTATAATACATCAGTGTCTTGTGTGATAATGGACCCACCTTTATCAGCCGGCTTGATTGTAATATTATGGTTCTCGCTCAGATGATTCAGGGCTGGTCTTTCATCTTTCATGTTATTGTAGGGGATATATTCCTTTTTATTGTTGAGAGCTTGCACTTGTTTGGCCACAAAGTTCACAAACGTGAGAATTTGGACTGACATCAAATTTGCAGGTGGATAAAAAAATGAAAGCAAGCTGTGGGTCCAACCCATCTTGACTTGTAGTGTTGACTTTCTCCCTAAACAATTGACATAACTTAATTTTCCTAAAGAACTGAAAAGATTGTTTGTAACTTATTCTCCAAACCAGAGTCAAATAGTCTTGTTTATTCAAATGGCCTTCAAAGAGCAGTAGATTTATGTGCCATATCTGTATTCTACTGTGGCAACTGACCAACAAAGGCTTCTTTTAGATCAATTATGTAACAGTTGTTCATATATTACTTATCTGTCTATATCAAAGACACTTAGACTCAACCTTGTGGCGCAATATACAGGAAAGATTATAAACCAAATCAATCAAAGACAAAATAAAATCTTCACAAATATGAAGACATTCAACTATATAATATATATATAATTTAATTTCACTAAAGAAATGGGTTAATCATCATGAGGTTTCACAAAATAAATGAGTAAATCATTATGGGGTACTTCACCAACAAGAATCACACATTCTTCGTCTCTAGGTGAATGCACAGTATTTGAAGAATCATTTGAAAAATGTATGATTACATTACATAATCAACTGTTATTAGGATGAAGTCCTTTGATTCAAACAAGTTAGTTATAGGTACAATCCTCTTAATATTTCATAACATAGACGAGGAATCACCAATGTTCAGTCCCAAGTGTATTTGGTATGTGAATCCACCTTCACGTCTGTCTTGCGTAGAGAATTTCGGCCGCTTTTAATGTTCAACATAAAAGAAAATTCTGTTACATGTACGCTTAAACAGAACAATTCAAAAGAGGGGCAGTGACACTGCGATCACGGAAGAACACGTGTAACACTTCAAAGTAAAAGTGCTATGTGTATAAACAGTCGTGACATTGAATGTATCCACCATGCAACAAAACAAAAAACTATAACTCCAAAGGTTAAAACATACAAGGCTGTAGTTGGAGATCTGGGTCGAACTGTAATTTTGATTTCTGAAGAGTTTAATATTAAGTGGCCGATAGTGAGAAAATGGGCTTATGGATAGAAGGCTTAAAAATGCTCAACAGGAAAGTAGTAGTATTGATTACTTTGCTATGGTTCAGCATGTCTGTTAGAAATTGGGTCTGTAGTTGGCAGAGGTATGCACCCTGTCCAAGTAGAGATCCCAATTCAAGTCTGGGTATGCCATATACAAACTTTAAGTTAACCTGTGCTCACCGTCAGGTAGCTTGGCACAGAGCAGACAGGCTCAACTTAAGAGGCAATGTGTTAAGTATTTGTGCAACACACACACACACACACACACACACACACACACACACACACACACACACAGTAACACAGTGAAAACACCACAAAAAAGGCTCCACATAGGTTTAGAAAAAAAGAAAAATGTTATCTGAGTAAAGCAAGACCAAAAAGACAAAAATCCAATCAGTAGAAGTTGAGATATGACTTTTTAAACAATAAGCTAAAAATAGTACTTAGAAGTCACTAGCGGTCAAAGGGCTACTTGAAGTCACAAGGGACCAATGCAAATCCTAATTTTAGGCCCACCACAATGGAGGGTAGACGGGCTCAAGAACTCACACAGCGTCCGCTGGAAAGTACCTTAGATGGAGCAAGTGCCAGCTTTGAGGAGCAAATGCAAAGACAATGCCTCAGTTCCAATCTGTGGAGTCTGGTCAAAGCGTTGACGTTGAGCCTTGCAGGCAGGTCCATTGAGATGAATGCAGTGTGTCATTAACTGGCTGCGTGGAATGGCATTGTCTGGTCATGAAAGTCTGTAGATCCGCTGTTATCAAACAGCCTCTGTGTCGAAGGGGCAATGCGTCAATTCCAACCAACGCAGTGATGACGATGCATCCGTTTTTGTAAAAAGTAGATGCAGAACCCACTTCTGAGGCCCAGGACTCGGGCAAGGGTAGAACTCACAGGTAGAGTCCAGCAGTGCCAGGATAATTGTAAGAAGTCTTTAGCATCCCTGAGACTTAAGTAAACCGGAAGAAAGCCTGTGGAAAGGAAGCAAGGAGTCTTCAAATAAGTATTGTAGGTCCTTTATTGGAGCATCCCATCCACTACAGCCCAGCACAACAGCTCTCCTCTCTGCTCTCCTCCAACAAGATCAACACTCCACATTCCATTATGAGGTCATATGTGACCTCAGCTAGAGGCAGAACTATGTGAGCATTCCACCCCTGCTGAGCCCACACAAGCCATATACCACACACCTTACCTCTTTACAAAGAAACCCCAAAGGAAACTATAGACATAAATCTACATAGAGAAAAATAAGAATAGAATAAAAAAAAAAATAAGAACACAAAGTAACTACGAAAACTACTAACAGCATTATCTTCTCCCTATAGATCTGACAACTCTATTAAGATTCCACACTCTTCCGTCCTTAATTTTCACAGCATTCCTAAAAAGCTTAACAACTTCAAACGGTCCTAAAAATTTACTCCTGTCTTTACACAAAGTTGGTTTTCTAACCAGAATTTGATCCCCAATTTTCACATCAATGTCATGTGTACTTTTCTTGTCATCATAGTACACCTTCCTCTTCTGTTTACATACTTTCTCATACTCATTTTCCACATCCACAACACTCTCAGGTGACCTATTATTTTTGCCCCAACTCACCCACGCAGGTGAAAGGGGAGTATTGGCTTTGCGACCTGTTGGAAAATGGGTTATTGATAGGGCAGGTAGGTACCTACACCTAGCAACAAGCCACAAACCTCCACAAAAGTACAGTTAGGTCTCAGTAAATTAATCCCAGCTCTACCCTTGGTAGCTTAGCATCGAGCGTCAAGGCTTAACTTAGGAGACAAAGTGTAAAGCATTCAAATATCACAAAACAGTAATTAAATAAAACACAGGAAACAGTTTAAAAATCCAAAACCAATTTATAAAAATAGCTTATATTTTTATCTTTAAAATGACACAAAAACGATTAAAATCGGTTCAGGGGAACCGGAGATATGAATTTTTAAAGTATTATTATTTTCTAGCGCTCAGAAACGAAAAGCGCCAATCGGGTCATCTGGTTGCACCAGGACCGGGGCAAAGTCAAACTTTCAGGCCGACCGCGATGGAGCCCTGCTCGGCTACAAGTCGCGGGAGGCCTCGGTCAAAAAGTTACCTTCTGACTTAGTCTCTTTTTCGATGTTTTTCTTCCCCGGGACGAACCTGCCAGTTGGATCCGACCTCCTGGAGCCCTTGTCCGGATACGCGAAGTCGGTTTCCTCGGTGGTGATTTTTACCTTCGGACTTAGTCGTTTTTTCGAGATGAAAATCCTTCGACCGGGGTAAACCTGGATCTTGATCCGACGTCCGTGGAGCCCTTCTCGGATACGATGGCTGGAAGGTCCCGGTCAACTTTTTACGTTCGGACTTAGTCTTTTTTTCGGATGTTTTTCTTGACCGGGACGAACCACGAAGTCAGGCCGGGTCGCGGTTGAGGCAAGCCGGCTAGAATTTCCGCGTCGAGTCGGTCACTTTATGGAGCTTTTTTCTAAAATTTCTCCAATCTTTTCCAAACTTCTGGGGCTTCACCCAGATGTTCTTTTAAGGTTCTTTTGGGGTCCACAGCTCACCCCAAGGGTCCAGAAGTTCTGTGATGGTCCTTGGGAAGTGCGGACTTCAACTCCCAGAGTGCACCTGGCGCAAACTCCTTTTTGGCCACTGGACAGTGGTCAGCTGGTCACTTTTTCAGGAGTTGGTGCAGGGGACTCTGGTTAGCAATTTTTCACCTGTAGCAAACAGGGAGTCCCTCCTTGAACCAGTGGAAGCCAGGCAAAGTCCTTCTTGTGGTGAAGCCCAAGTGTGCAGCTGGTGCAGTCTTTCTGAGTGCAGGGTCCAGGTGCAGGCCAGGGGTCCAGCAGGGCAGTCCTTCTTCTCCTTGTAGTTCTTTCTTCTTGAAATTTGGTGGGGATCTGAGGCGTGGGTGCAGGTCTGCCAGTTTTATCCTTGCTCCTGGGTGAAAAGCAGGGGGGCCCTGGTCCTCCAATCAGGGACAGGGTCGTCCCCCTGTGATGACCACTTCCTGGGAAGTGTGGCAAAAATCCATCCCAGAAGGCAATAGTCTCTAAAAATCCAAAATGGATGAATCTGATTTTTGGAGGAGAGATCTGGCTGAGCCCACCCACTGGTGTGGCTAAAAATCATAAACACACCCCTCTCCTGCCCTCTCCTAATCTAATCAAGGGGGCACCTAGCTGTCTGGGGTTGCAGGATGTGGGGGTGTTGCTGGGTGCTCCAGATGTCCTTCTCTGCCTTTGAAGACCAGTTTGGCAGCCCTCCCCCTTCCTGCCTCACCATGTGCTGAGGGGAGATTCTCTCCCCCAAGCACATTCCTTTGTGTGAAGTCAGGCCACTTCACACCTCATTAAAGTAGCCTGGCAGAAGCTGCTGCAGGCTGGCCAATCAGAGCACAGGAGCAAAAACAATGCAGAGCTGAAATTGGCAACTTTTTAGGTAAAGTCTAAACTTTTTACCTGCACTAGTTATATTAAATCCAACAACTGGAAGTTGTGGGATTTATTATAACAATCAATTTGATACCAAATTCTTGGTATGTAACATTTAAGGAGACTTTAAAATTTAAAATAAAGTCTGCCCATTCTAGCCTATGAAGGCCATTTACTTCAATGAGGGAAAAACGAATTTGGCTGTTTTTACCTCACCAGGGATTATAAATCTATTTTTATAAAGTCCCTGCTTATAGTTACATGGCACCCAGCCCTAGGGGCACATAGGGCACACCTTAGGGGTGACTTATATGTAAAAATAAGGTAGTTTAAGACTTTGGAAGTACCTTTAATTCCAAAGTCGAATTTGCATATAACTTTAATTTTAAAAGCAGCCAGCAAGGCAGGCTTGCTTTTAAAATGACACTGGGCACCTCAGCAATGCACCTAGGTGTGCACCACCTATGCTGTGGTCCCTAAACCTACATGCCCTACCATATACTAGGGACTTATAGGTAGGTTAACTTAGCCAATTATAATTAGCCTAATTTGCATATCCATTTTACACAGAGCACAGGCCCTGGGACTGGTTAGCAGTACCCAGGGCACCATCAGAGTCAGGAAAACACCAGCATAAAGTGGAAAATGGGGGCAAAAAGTTAGGGGGCCTCTGCAATCAGCCCCAGTTTCTCACACGACCTCTGAAAAGATCAAAAGGAATCTTACCCGTGGTAGAATGAGGTGTTGCCCTGTAAGCATAAAGAAATCTTTTCAGACCGTCTCCCCAGTCCCTATTAGACGCAACCTCCAGCTGTATACATTCCTTCACACACCTGTTGAATCTCTCCACTGTTCCATTCCCTTCTGGATGATATGGTGAACACCTCTTGTGCTTAATGCCAAACTTTTGAAGAAAATCCTCCATTTCCCTTGAAACAAACTGTGGTCCGTTGTCTGTCACTATAGTATTGGGTAAACCCTCTTGGACAAAAAATCCATAAAAAATTTGATTTTCCTTCTAGTCTCCGTGGTGCCGCTAATGATAATTTCTGCCCACCTAGAAAATTGATCAATCAAAACCATAAGATAGTTGGAGCCACCTCTGCCATGCACAGGTCCTACAATGTCAACAGCCACTATTTCCCATGGTTTGTGCGGCATGTCTCTTACACACATAGGAGGCACCCTGGTCTTGTAAACCTTGTCACTGTTGCAACAGTCTACACACTCCCTTGCCACTCTCTCCACCATCAAATCCATACCTGGCCACCAATAATCAAGACAAATCCTTGCCTTCGTTCTACTCATTCCTTGGTGCCCTTCATGCCCAAGCTCAATAATTTTCCCTCTCAACCTTACTGGAACCACCAACCTTAATACACGTAACAGGATACCATCTTCCACTGACAATTCATCTCTCACTTTCCAGAATCCACACACATCCTTATCCTGTTTAGCACTATTGCTCCACCTGAATCTGATTTGCTCACACACCTGTTGCAATATCTTATCCTCTGCTACAGCCTTTACCCACTCTTCTTGTTCCACTACACTACCAGTTACGCTGCACACAGATATATCCTTTTGTCCCTTTTTCTCAGGAAACTCTTCTACTTCTGAACTTAATCTGGATAGACAATCCGCAACTTTGTTGTAGGAGCCTGGGCCATAGTGCACAGTATAGTTGTAATCTTGTAGACTGATAACACACTTACTAATTCTCCCTGAAATCATGTCCAGGCCCTTCTTCATAAACACCTCCACCAAAGGTTTGTGATCTGTAAAGATTTGAAACTCTACCCCACACAAAATTCCTGAGTTTATTAATTGCCCAATACACACTCAAAGACTCTTTTTCTATGGTGGAGTAGTTGGCTTCTGGTCCCCGCAGCGTCCTAGAACAAAATACTGTGGGTTTACGATCATGATTGTCCATTTCTTGTAGCAACACTGCCCCCAATTCTCTCTCACTGGCATCAGTCATTATCACACACTTCTTCTTATCAGGATCAAACGATTCCAAAGACCCAATCGAAGATAACCCTGCCTTTTATATTCTCAAACTCTCTCGGACACTCTTCGTCCCACAAGAATTCAGCATCTCTCTTCAAAAGTTGACGCATGCAGACCGTTTTTGATGCTAGATTAGGTAAAAATTTAGCATGAAATTCAATCGTCCCGAGAAACAATAACAATTCTTCCTTTTTCTCAGGAACACGCAGGTTTAAAATGTTTTCTACCAGTTCTTCCTTTGGACGTAACCCTCCTGCTGTGATCTTATGTCCAAGATACTCAACTTCAGTTTTCCCAAAAAAACACTTCTTTAACTTAAGAGTCAACCCATGATCTCTGAGGATGCTTAGAACCTTCCTAACTCTCAAATTATGCTCATCCAAAGTGCTCCCATATAGCAAAATATCATCCTGGAAGCACTTAACTCCAGGTTCAGAGCCAAACAGATTGTACATACGTCTTTGAAATACAGCAGCTGCTGAAACTAAACCAAAAGGCATCCGTATGAATCTAAATGTACCAATCGGAGTAATGAAAGTAGTGTAATCACACGAATCCGGGTGCAATTCGATCTGATGATACGCAGAAGTCAGATCAAATTTACTGAAGTATTTGGAACCGGACAGCATTGTGACCATTTCTGTGAAGTTAGGCAAAGGAAACTGGTCACTGACCACATATCTGTTGAGGTTCCTCAAGTCAACGCACAGCCTCAGCTCTCCAGACTGTTTCCTTGCCACAACAATAGGCGAAATCCATTCAGACGACTCCACCGGCTGAATGATGCCCTCATCGCACAATCTCCTAATTTCTCTCTCCACATCATCCTTTAGAGAGATCGGAACAGGACACACCTTAGCTGCCACAGGAACAGAGCCTTTTCTCAACCTTATCTGATGAGAGTATTTTTTCAAGCAGCCCAATTTTATGCTAAAGACTTCTTTGAACTCTTCGACAAATCCAGGCAAAGACACCTGCTCCTTCACCTCCAATTCACATATGCGATGCAAGGTATTAACATAGTCTTCTTTGATCATGACTGGTGAAGGAGATTTAGGATCCAGAATGACTCTCAAACCTTTCTGATAAGGCCAACTTAGAAAACTGTACCCTTTGACAGGAACATAAACCTTCCCGCAAATAGTGTTCGACTTGAAGGTAATCTCAGTCTCAAAATAACCTCTCAGATCAATGACTTGACCTCCATAGCCACCAGGAACAAGATCAGGATCTTTTAACTTTACTTTATGACTCAGTTGTTCATCAAAAACTTCGTTGGAGATCAACGTCAACCAGGCCCCAGAGTCAAATAACATTTCGCTTGATACGACTAGAATGGTTACTATATCCTCTGGATGTTTCTTCTTATCCGTGCTCATGGATACTGATAAAATGCAGTCCTCAACTACCTTCACCGTGGCGTGACTCCTTTGTGATTTGCAACATTTACCAAAATGTCCTTTCTTGTTGCATAACCTACAGGTTGAGTTTATAGCTGGACATTTTTTGTAGGATGCAAAATTTCCTATGTTCCCACAACGGAAACACCTAGCATCCTTGTACCGGTTTACTACTCCTTGATCAACTTTGTCATCCTCTCGTTCAACGTTGTTGCCTTTAGTACCCGTTCTTTTTTTTTGTGGTAATTTTGTTCACTTCAATTTTTTTTCCCTTCTCTAGTTCCTCTACACAAGCCAAGGTGTGCTCCACTCTCTTGTCAAGGACAATGACTTCTTGCAACGTTGGATCATCCTTGCTCCATAACTCTTGTCTGATCTTGTCACTTGCACATCTCAACATAAACTGATCACGGATCCTTTCTTCAATTGTGATCCCAAATTTACATGTAGAAGCAAGTTTCCTAAGAGCAGTGATGTACTCCTCAATGCTTTCACCTGGTCTCTGCTACCTCATGCCAAAATGATAATGTTCCAGAATCGTACTGATTTTAGGCAAATAGTGTAAATCAAGTTTCTTTAAACATATCTCGAATTCATTAAGGTCTGTGGCCTCTTCACCAGGATCAGGAAGGCTTTCAAATATTTCCTGACCCTCGCAACCTAGACAATGCATAAGAAGTGCGGTTTTCCTTTCATTGGATAAATTCGTTCCACAAACTCTAGAAAAATTAAGAAATGTTTTTTTCCACTTGGACCATTTTATCAGTGGTTCTCCAGGTGTGGTTAGAAAGAAAGGAGGTGGTGGAATATTCTGCATTATGTTAGGTCTGAAATAAATTTGTAGTAACTTCTTGATTATGCTTCTTTACAATATTCTCTTATAACGTATTCTTGAAATATTCCATGTGTGGTTAGAAAGAAAGGAGGTGGTGGAATATTCTGCATTATGTTAGGTCTGAAATAAATTTGTAGTAACTTCTTGATTATGCTTCTTTACAATATTCTCTTATAATGTATTCTTGAAATATTCCATATGTATACAAAGAAACATGCATCAAGTTGGAACAGGATCCTGTACAGCTGTAAACATAAAATGATGACGGGAAAAAGAAACACTTCTTAAAGTTCAGCAGTCTCAGATCACATGTAGACACATCGATGTTTGTTTATAAAGTTGTTCCTGTCGGTTCATTTTCTCTAGGAAATAGCCCTTGTTTTTTTTTGTTTTTTTAAACGCGATTAACAGACCGAGTACATCACAACTTGTGATTCAGCTGGAAAAGAATTGGGTGCAGTCTTCAAACTGTAAGTAGTGTTTTTGAAGAACAAGTGCTGATGAAATTACTCGCGCCCTCCTGAGCGCGAGTGTACAACACGGCTACAGCGCAAGTGGATCGCTAGCCGTGATCTCTTTAATGCACTCACGCCCTCCTGAGCGCGAGCGGGAGAACGGCTGTAGCGCGTGTGAAGCGCGAGCCGTAAAAGAAAAGAGAACGCGTTCAGGGAACGCGAGGAAAGAAGACCGTTGGCCCAGGTAGGCCAATGGTTTAGAATTAAAATAAGGAAAAAAAATAATACCTTGTGAATCCGACGAGTTGATTAGATCAAAATCCAATGTAGATCAGATGAGCACAGCATAAACCTCCTAACAATCAGCAGAGATTGAGGGATAAAGTCCAAAATTAGTGTTGAGATGCTCCAAAGACCCTCATCGCCAGTGTGCAAAGGAAGCAAGGAGTCTTCAAATAAGTATTGTGGGTCCTTTATTGGAGCATCCCATCCACTACAGCCCAGCACAACAGCTCTCCTCTCTGCTCTCCTCCAACAAGATCAACACTCCACATTCCATTATGAGGTCATATGTGACCTCAGCTAGAGGCAGAACTATGTGAGCATTCCACCCCTGCTGAGCCCACACAAGCCATATACCACAAAGCCCACAAGCCCTTGGACTCACTCTGGGTTTAAGTGAGAGGGTCCAGTCCTTGTCTTCAGCTGGGTAGAGATCAGCAGACAGCAGGGCAGCTCAGCAAAGCAGAGAAACAGTTCCTCACAACTGCCAGCCCAGGCAAAGTGTCAATCCTCACAGCTGAACATTCCTAACTCCAGGAGAGTTCTTCCCAGGTCCAGTAGTGTACTGATTTGGTAGGGTCAGAGCCCCAATTCTTCTACCCAAATGCGCATTTGAAATGGGGGTGACTTCAAAGAAGTGTCTTTGAAGTGCACAGATATTTTCTTCCTAGCCCTAGTTCCAGACTATCAGTAGGGCTAATCAGCCCTTTGTGTACTGATCGACACTTTCATATTCAAGTGTGTTGTCTGCTCCCCTTCACTCTTCCTGCCAAGGAAGGCCCATCAGAATACAGATGAGTGCTGAGACACAACTAACCTTCCTGTGTTTGTGGCTGTCTAGAGGGGATGCACACAGTGTAGCTGTCAGCTACCCCAGACGTGTAATGGAGGCAGGCTGCAAGGCATACAGAGCAGTAAGAGCAGAGAAATGCCCACTTTCTAAAAGTGGCATTTCTAAAATAGTAATGTTAAATCCAGCTTTACCAGTACAGAGGATTTATCATAACCATTTCAATGATATGAAACATGATGTAGCTACTCCTTTCTGACCAGGAATTACCACTTAAAAGTTTTTTAAGGAATTCCCAATGTCAGTCTGTGATAGGAGTATGCCTCACAGTAGAGAAAAACGACTTTGGGAATTTTTCACTACCAGGACATGTAAAACGTAAAATTCCATGACCTGCCTATTAATTACATAGCACCCTGCCCAATGGGCTACCTATGGCC